>NC_080541.1:225916700-226247950 GCF_028640845.1 Ahaetulla prasina | reverse complement strand
TCCATCTTTAAAAAGTTTATGAGTTCATTCAGGGGAAAAATTACTGCAAAGCCCAAACGTCTGGCCAATTCGAGGGACTGAAATCAGGAGGCAATGCTTCTTTGGGGTGCCATTCGGGGATCAGGTGAGCCCCCCACAATCAGAAAGTTCACCCCAGATAGGCTTGGACCAGGGGTGAAATGCTCCCGGTTCGGACCGGATCATCCGATCCGGTAGTGATGGTGGCAGGTGGGTCGGAGAACCGGTAGCAAAAATCCCTGCCACCCACCCCCCATGTCACCCCAGGATCCACGCGATCATCAGAGGTGTTTTTTTTTCACTTTTAAAAGCATTTTTTCTTCGGCCGAAAAAATGCTTTTAAAAGTAAAAAAAAAAGCCCCTGATAATCACGCGGCTCAGCAGGGATCATCAGAGGCTTTTAAAACCTCTTCGGGCGGAAGAGGTTGTAGAAAAAAATCTTTTAAAAGGCTCCTCTGATGATCCCAGCTGAGTCGCCTGATCGTCAGAGGCTTTTTTTTTCTTTTAAAGGCAAAAAAAAAACGCTTTTAAAAGAAAAGAAAAACCTCTGACCTCTTCGGCCGAAGAGGTTGCAGAAAAAAATGCTTTTAATAGCCTCTGACAATCCCAGCTGAGCCGCGCGATCATCAGAGCCTTTTTTTTTACTTTTAAAAGCAGTTTTTACAACCTGTTCTGCCGGAGAGGTTGTAGAAAAAATGCTTTTGAAAGGCTCCTCTGACGATCCCAGCTGAGTCGCCTGATCATCAGAGGCTTTTTTTTCTTTTAAAGGGAAAAAATGCTTTTAAAAGGCTCCTCTGACGATCCCAGCTGAGTCGCCTGATCATCAGAGGCTTTTTTTTTCTTTTAAAGGCAAAAAAAAATGCTTTTTTTTCGTCCGAAGAGGTTGTAGAAAAAATGCTTTTAAAAGTTAAAAAAAAGCCTCTGACAATCACGCGGCTCAGCGGGGATCATCAGAGGCTTTTAAAACCCCTTCGGGCGGAAGAGGTTGTAGAAAAAATTCTTTTAAAAGGCTCCTCTGACAATCCCAGCTGATCGTCAGAGGCTTTTTTTTTTCTTTTAAAGGCAAAAAAAATGCTTTTAAAAGAAAAGAATAACCTCTGACCTCTTCGGCCGAAGAGGTTGTAGAAAAAAATGCTTTTAATAGCCTCTGACAATCCCAGCTGAGCCGCGCGATCATCAGAGCCTTTTTTTTTACTTTTAAAAGCAGTTTTTACAACCTGTTTTGCCGAAGAGATTGTAGAAAAAATGCTTTTAAAAGGCTCCTCTGAAGATCCCAGCTGAGTTGCCTGATCATCAGAGGTTTTTTTTTTCTTTTAAAGGCAAAAAAAAAATGCTTTTTTTCGGCCGAAGAGGTTGTAGAAAAAATGCTTTTTTTTTTATTAATTAATTTTTTTATTACTTTTTTATAACGTTACAAACAAAAAAGAAAATACATTTATTCCACCCTTGTGCTATACATAAAAAAAAACTTTTAAAAGTAAAAAAAAACAATGTTGGCCACACCCACCCAGTCACATTACCCCCTCCGCCACCAAGCCACGGCCACAGAACCGGTATATTTCACACCTGACTTGGATCTTTTAAAAAAAAAATTTTCATGTTCTCGTACGGTCGCTGTTTTCATTTTTGCCATGGGATTTGTTTTATATTCAAACCTGCTTTTCTAAGCCGGCTGCTGACTTGTCACTTCGGTTGCGGTGGCTTAGCTATCATTTTCATAAAAGCAATATATTCCTTCAAAATTGTGTTTTGGCCACGTTCGGAGAAACCGGTCGACCGAGCGACATCAGCGGAGACACAGCAACCCAAGATGGATGTCTCTGAACAAGGCCGGATGTTAATTGAATCTTAGCCTGGCTTTGAATTTATGACCTGGGATGTTTTATTGAGTTGGCTGTTGTCGGCTTTTAATTTCGGCGAGCGGCTCTGGAGCAATGGGGTAGGGAGGCGAGAGATGACTCAAGTCGACGAATGAGGAGGGCCCATACAGGTAAGTCAGGATTTGGGGAGGAATAGAATAGAATAGAATAGAATAGAATAGAATAGAATAGAATAGAATAGAATAGAATAGAATAGAATAGAATAGAATAGAATAAGGATAGGATAGGATAGGATAGGATAGGATAGGATAGGATAGGATAGGATAGGATAGGATAGGATAGGATAGGATAGGATAGGATAGGGAAAATGGAATAGAATAAGAATAAAATAGAATAAGGATAGGATAGGATAGGATAGGATAGGATAGGATAGGATAGGATAGGATAGGATAGGGCCTCTGGTGGCTCAGACTGCTAAGACAGTCCGTTATTAACACAGCTGCTTGCAATCACTGCAGGTTCAAGTCCCACCAGGCCCAAGGTTGACTCAGCCTTCCATCCTTTATAAGGTAGGTAAAATGAGGACCCAGATTGTTGCGGGCAATAAGTTGACTTTGTATATAAATATACAAATAGGATGAAGACTATTGCTAACATAGTGTAAGCCGCTCTGAGTCTTCGGAGAAGGGCGGGATATAAATGCAAATTAAAAAAAATAGGATAGGATAGAACAAGGAAAATGGAATAGAATAAGAATAAAATAGAGTAAAATAGAATAAGAAAAGAATAGAATAGGGAAAATGGAATAAGAATAAAATAGAATAAGGATAGGATAGAATAAGAATAAGAATAAGAATAGAATAGAATAAAAGAAATAGAAATAGGAATAGGAATAGGAATAGGAATAGGACTAGTTGGAGGTCTGTTAGTCTAGCCCCTTGCTTAGGCAGGAAACCTGTGATGGCGAACCTATAGCACATGTGCCAGAGGTGGCAGGCAGCACCCTCTCTGTTGGCACATGAGCCGTTGTCCCAGTTCAGCTCTGCTGCGCATTCATGTGTGCCTCCCGCTGGCCAGCTGGTCTTCGGGTCTCTGCCACACAAGGGCGGGGGCAGGGGGGCCTGTGTGAGGGGGTGGGGTGCATGTGGGGGACATGTGCATGCAAGGGACACACGCATGCATGGGGAGTGGGGCACATGCAGGGGGCCGCGTGTGTATGTCCGGGGGACAGGGTGCATGCAGGGGGCTGTGCGTGCATTTCAGTTTGGGGGTTTGGGCGCAAATTCCCCCCCTGCGCACGCACTTTGGGCACTCGGTCCAGAAAAAGTTAGCCATCACTGCCCTATGTTATTTCTGACAAAAGGTTATCCAATCTCTTCTTAAAAATTTCCAGTGTTGGAGCATTCACAACTTCTGGAGGCAAGTCGTTCCACTGATTAATTGTTCTAACTGTCAGGAAATTTCTCCTCAGTTCTAAGTTGCTTCTTTCCTTGATTCGTTTCCACCCATTGCTTCTTGTTCTGCCCTCAGGTGTTTTGGAGAATAGTTTGACTCCCTTTTCTTTGGGGCAACCCCTAAGATATTGGAAGACTGCTATCATGTCTCCCCTACTCCTTCTTTTTATTAAACTAGACATACCCAGTTCCTGCAACCGTTCTTTGTATGTTTTAGCCTCCAGTCCCCTAATCATCTTTGCTGCTCTTCTCTGCACTCTTTCTAGAGTCTCAACATCCTTTTTACATCGTGGCGACCAAAAGTGGATGCAATATTCCAAGTGTGGCCTTACCAAGGCATTATAAAGTGGTATTAACACTTCACGTGATCTTGATTCTATCCCTCTGTTGATGCAGCCCAGAACTGTGTTGGATTTTTTGGCAGCTGCTGCACACGGCTGGCTCATATCTAAATGGTTGTCCACTAGGACTCCAAGATCCCTCTCACAAATACTACTATCAAATCTTGTCTGAAAAACGTGGCACATTTCTCAGCCAGACTTCGAAACAACTGGTCCCACAGAGCGAGAATCTCGTTTCTGATCTCATCTAATCCTCTAAGTTAGGGGTCTCCAACCTTGGTCTGGCTGAGGGACTCTGGGAGTTGAAGTCCACAAGTCTTAAAGTGGCCAAGGTTGGAGACCCCGGTCTAAATAAAAAGTCAATCCAGAATTTTCGGTGGAGTTTAAGTAGATCATACATACAGGTAGTCCTGGACTTACAACCATTCGTTTAGTGACTGAACTTACAACGGCACTGAAAACGGTGACTTATGAGTTTTTCAGACTTATGACTGTTGCAGCATTCCCAGGGTCACGTGATCAAAATTTAAACGCTTGTTCATATTTATGTCCCAGGGTCACGTGATCAAAATCAGGACAACTGGCGTGTATTCATGATCCCCGGATCACGTGTTCCCTCTTTGCAACCTTAAGAGTCAACGGGGAAGCCGGATTCACTTAACAACCATGTTAGTAACTCGACAATGGCAGTGATTCGCTTAACGACGGTGGCAAGAAACATTCGAAAATGGGACCATGTTCACTTTAACCATGTTAATTAACAAGCAAAGCAAGCTGAAGGCAGGACAAGAAGCATAATCAAGGAGAGAAGCAACTTAGAACTAAGGAGAAATTTCCTGACATTGAGAACGATTAATCAGTGGAACAGCTGGCCTCCAGAAGTTGTGGAGGTTTTTAAAAAAAGACATAGATCCATAGAATAATAGAATTGGAAGGGACCTTGGAGGTCTTCTAGTCCAGGGGTCTCCAACCCTGGTCCCTTTAAGACTTGTGGATTTCAACTCCCAGAGTCCTTCAGCCAGCAAAGCAAAGCTGGCTGAGGAACTCTGGGAGTTGAAGTCCACAAGTCTTAAAGGGACCAAGGTTGGAGATCCCTGTTCTAGTCCAACCCCTTCCCACTCTTAATATTCTGTTATTTGAGGGGGGGGAGTTGACGCATCTCTTGGACCATCAGGCGGATCTCGTCTCCTCCACCCAACCGTAAGGGCCGTGGTGGCTCAGGCTGTAAAATAGCCTGTTATTAAAACACAGCAGCCTGCAATTACTGCAGGCTCGAATCCCACCAGGCCCAAGGTTGACTCAGCCTTCCATCCTTTATAAGGTAGGTAAAATGTGGACCCAGATTGTTGGGGGGGCAATAAGTTGACTTTGTAAATATACAAATAGAATGAGACTATTGCCTTACACACTGTAAGCCGCCCTGAGTCTTCGGAGAAGGGCGGGATATAAATGTAAATAAAAACAAAACAAAACCAGCCTCTCCTGCTTCAGCAGGGGGCTGGACTAGAAGACAAGACTGGCCAAGATATGCAAAAATTGCTCACTGAAATGTTGGAAATGCAAAGCAACACTAAGGCACCTACTATCATATGTGGTGGGGATGCCCGAAAGCCAAGTACTTTTGGCTTCAAAAAAAACAGTGGCTTTGAAGAGATGTTAAACCAGACGATAGATAGGACGCCAGAACTCTTCCTTTTGGGCATAGTAAGGGATAATAAAAAATAAAAAGGGACGCGGTTGCTCAGGGGCTAGGACGCTGAGCTTGTCAATCGAAAGGTCGGCAGCTCGGTTCGAATCCCTAGTGCTGCCGTGTAAGGGCGTGAGCTCCCGTTACTTGTCCCAACTTCTGCCAACCTAGCAGTTTCGAAAGCACATAAAAATGGAAGTAGAAAAAATAGGGGCCACCTTTGGTGGGAAGGGAACAGCGTTCCGTGCGCCTTTGGCGTTGAGTCATGCTGGCTACATGACCACGGAGACGTCTTTGGACAGTGCTGGCTCTTCGGCTTTGAAACGGAGATGAGCACATAATTACAAAATAATTACAAAAAAGAAGAAATATATCTTATTATACACATAACAGCAGCGAGGTTTACTTACACACAAAATTGGAAATACAGAGAGAACCCACAAAGAGGTAGAAATAATCAAATAAAATATTGACCCGTGCAGAAATGGACAGGTTAACAATGGAGCTCAAAGATAAAGATGAATCGGAATGCTACGAAACCTGGAATATGTTTTATAAATGGCTAGAGAAAAGGAGGAATGTAGGGATAGAGAATTAGAAACGAAGTGAAAAGTGGGGGGGGGATGAATAGAATATTATAAGAAATAGTAGAAAGGAGTAAATAGGATTCGATTAGATATGAAGGGAATATCGATGAAACTGAGTGTGTACAAAAACACACTCCGTATTCCGTATATACGGAATAAGCATGATGTTATATTGTAATCTCTGGGACGCGGTGGCTCAGTGGCTAAGTTGCTGAGCTTGTCAATCAGAACGTCGGCAGTTCAGTGGTTCGAATCCCGAGTGCCGCGTAACGGGGTGAGCTCCCGTTCCTTGTCCCGGCTTCTGCCAACCTAGCAGTTCGAAAGCAGGTAAAAAATGCAAGTAGAAAAAAAATAGGGACCACCTTTGGTGGGAAGGTAACAGCGTTCCATGCGCCTTTGGCATTGAGTCATGCCGGTCACATGACCACAGAGATATCTTGCTGGCTCTTCGGGCTTTGAAACGGAGATGAGCAGCGCCCCCTAGAGTCGGGAACGACTAGCACATCCGTACGAGGGGAACCTTTACCTTCACCTTATATTGTAATCTACACAAAAGAAAGTGTTAGAAAAGTATGCACCAGGCAAGTCGCACCATGTCTAATGTTTTTAAATTGTATGTTTAATAAAAACTTTTTTTAAAAAATGTTCTATTATTTGTTCGGGGAGGGGGGGGGGAGTTGACGCGTGTCCTGGACCGTCAGGCGGATCTCCACCCAGCCAGGCTCTTCGTGCGGCTTAGCAGGTGCCTGCCCGGCCCTCCCTTTCCCTTCTCCGGGAACAGACGGGAACTCTTACATAAGGCGCTTATGCAACGGGCCCCCCCTCTCTGCTTTCGCCCCGAGGTCGGCGGCGGCAGCGGCAGCAGCAGCAACAGCTCCGCGTCTCTATCCTTTCGAAGACGCCAAGCATCTCTAACCTGCCATTCATGCGAGCGCGGGCGCCGCCACCTCCAAAGTACGCGGGGGGGGGAGCGGCTCACTACAGACCCCCTCAAATATGGGAGGGGAATTAATCCGACCGTTGCCCCACATCTGGATCTGATGGAGATTGACCCACTGTGGAGGAAGATTAAGGAATGTCCGAAAATAAAAAAAAGGCAAGAGCGATCCGAATTCTCTCTCGTTTCCCCCCCTCCTCCCTGAGACAGAATGGACCGTCCCGCCTTCCAGAAGCTATGAATGAAATATTTGCCGCGAAAGGGAAGGGAGCAGACCATTCTAACGAAGGGGGGAGGGTGTTCTTAACTACAACTGCAAATTTAGGGTCCGACGCGCGGAGATATTCGGGGTGCTTGGTTTTGTTTTTAGAAAGAAAAAGAAGAGATACGGAGCACAGTTCGGAAGAGGCGAGAGACCCCCTTAGATTAGCGGAGTGGATTTTATGATCTTTTTTTCCCCCCTTTTCTTTCGGAAAAATAGTTCGAGCCGCTCCCTCCTTCCTCGGTGGGCTGGCAGCGCCCCGATTGGCTGGGCGCATTTTAAAGGGGCAGACAAGGCGCGCTTTTTCTACCCTCCGACCTTTCCTTTCCTCTTCGCTTCCCTTCCCTTCTCGCCTCAGCCGCGCGGAGAATTACCGTCCTCCGGCCGGCAGCCCGCAGCCAGCCAACCAGGCGGGCAAGCGGGCGAGGAAGCGAGCCGGAAAAGCAGCGAACGTGAGCCTCCGTCGAGCCCCGGTCCGGCGGGGCGGACGGGATGAAGAGGGGCGCTCCCCGCCCGCGACGACTCCGACCACGACGGGCAAGAAGGCGGCGGCGGCTGCGGTGGTGGCAGCTAGGCCCCGCCGCGGCGTTGCTATGGAAACGGGCGGCGACGGCGGCCGCCGAGGGACAGAAAGGTTGCCGGAGCGGCGCCTGAGGCGCGCCGAGCGCGAGCGGCTCCCGCCGCCGCCGCCGCCGTTTCTGACGGGCGCCTCGGCCGCCATGGAAGGCCGGTCGGTCGGCCTTCCGAGCCAGGCCTCTCCGTCGGTCAAAGCCGCCTTGGCTTCCCCTCCGCGCTACCGCCTGGTGTCGGAAATCGGGCGCGGGGCCTACGGCGTGGTCTACGAGGCGGTGTCGGGCCGCAGCGGGGCCCGCCTGGCCGTCAAGCGGCTGAGGTGCGACGCTCCGGAGAACGTGGAGTTGGCCCTGGCCGAGTTCTGGGCCCTGACCAGCCTCCGACGGCACCACCCCAACGTGGTGCGCTTCGAGGAGTGCGTCCTGCAACGCGACGGGCTCGGGCAGCGGATGAGCCACGGCAACAAGCAGAGCGCGCTCTACCTCCGCCTGGTCGAGACCTCCCTCAAGGGTGAGGAAGGGGAAGGGGAGGAGGGTCGTCTGGAACAGGGGTCGCCAAGCTTGGCCACTTCAACTCCCAGAATCCGGCTGGGGAATTCTGGGAGTTGGAGTCCACCCGGCTTAAGGTGGCTGAGCTTGGAGGCACTGGCAGGAGAATTCTGGGAGTTGGAGTCTGCCGGGTTTACGGTGGGCGAGTTTGGAAGATGCTGGCTGGGGAGTTCTGGGAGTTGGAGTCTGCCGGGCGTATGGTGGCCGGGCTTGGAAGATGCTGGCTGGAGAATTCTGGGCGTTGGAGTCTGCCGGGCGTATAGTGGCCGGGCTTGGAAGATGCTGGCTGGAGAATTCTGGGAGTTGGAGTTTGCCGGGCTTACGGTGGCTGAGCTTGGAAGATGCTGGCTGGGGAGTTCTGGGAGTTGGAGTCTGCCGGACTTAAGGTGGCTGAGCTTGGAGATTGCTGGCTGGGGAGTTCTGGGAGTTGGAGTCTGCCGGGCTTACGGTGGCTGAGCTTGGAGATTGCTGGCTGGGGAATTCTGGGAGTTGGAGTCTGCCGGGCTTAAGGTGGCTGAGTTTGGAGGTGCTGGCTGGGGAATTCTGGGAGTTGGAGTCCGCCGGGCTTACGGTGGCCGGGCTTGGAAGATGATGGCTGGGAGTTCTGGGAGTTGGAGTCTGCCGGGCTTACGGTGGCCTAGCTTGGAGATTGCTGGCTGGGGAATTCTGGGAGGTTGAGTCTGGGGATGGTCTCCCGGGGGAGGACACATGTCAGAGGCATTCGCACGATGGGGGGGAGAAGGGAAGGGAGGTTGCTGCTGAGGGCAGGTGGATCAAAGGTGGGGGTGTTTGGGGAGAGGAGGGGTTCAACATGGGAAGGGGGGGTCTGACATGGTCCCTTAGCAGTGTGTGTGTGTGTGTGTGTGTCTTGTCTCAAGACCCAGCTAGGGAACTTTATCAGTGCTGGAAGGGAGTGGGGTTTGCAGAGAGGGAAGAGGGCCGCGGTGTGGCTCAGGCTGTAAGAAGCCTGTTATTAAAACACAGCTGCCTGCAATTACTGCAGGTTCTAGTCCCACCAGGTCCAAGGTTGACTCAGCCTTCCATCCTTTATAAGGTAGGTAAAATGAGGACCCAGATTGTTGGGGGGGCAATAAGTTGACTTTGTAAACATACAAATAGAATGAGACTATTGCCTTACACACTGTAAGCCGCCCTGAGTCTTCGGAGAAGGGCGGGATATAAATGTAAATTTAAAAAAAAGGGGGAGGGGGATTGTGGGATCCTTGGTGCTCTCTGAACATGGTGCTTTTCTTTCAGACGTCTCGGGACCCAGCTAGGGAACGTTATCAGTGCCGGAAGGGAGTATGGTGTGTGGGGGAAGAGGAGGAAAATTTTGGGTCCTTGGTGGTCTCTGAGCTCGGGGTGGGGTGGGGTTATTGCAGACATCTCAGGAGCCAGCTACGGAATGTTATCTGTGCTGGAAGGGAGTGGGGTTTGCAGGGAGGAGGAGGAGGAGGATTGGTGCTCTCTGAACATGGTGCTTTTCTTGCAGACCTCTTGGGATCAAGCTGGGTAATATGATCGGTGCTGGGAGGGATAGGTTTGTGAGGAAGGAGAACTGCATGCTGCGGAGGGCAGGGGGATCAAAGGGGAGGGGTTGAACTGGTGGGGGGATGGGGTCTGGGTCCTGCAGAGGTCTCAGGACCTAGCTAGGGAACATTATCAATGCTAGAAGGGAGTGTGTGTGTGTGTGTGTGTGGGAAGAGGAGGACTCAGAATAATGCTTATGTGGCACTGATGATGCTACCTAGTTTGGTAATGAAACGTCTGCAGGAATAGAGCCACAGTGGAAGGAAAGCGAAGGGGGTGCTGGCTGCGGAATTCTGGGAGTTGAAGTCTGGGGATGGTCTCCTGGGGGAGGACACGGGCATTCTCACGATGGGTGGGGGGGGGGAAGAGAAGGGAGGTTGCTGCTGAGGGCAGGTGGATCAAAGGTGGGGGTGTTTGGGGAGAGGAGGGGTTCAACATGGGAAGGGGGGGTGTCTGACATGGTCCCTTAGCGGGGTGTGTGTGTGTCTTGTCTCAAGACCCAGCTAGGGAACTTTATCAGTGGTGGCACTGATGATGTTACCTAGTTTGGGTAATGAAAAGTCTGCAAGAAAACAACCAAGCACAAAGAGCACCAAGGTCCCCCCCTTTTCAGCCCTTAAGAATATTCTCCTATATTGGTACCATTGTTTTGTCTTATGCTTTCTGGAAAACGAGAGAGCAGGTGAGCCTTTTCTAAGCCACCCTAAAAATGCTGGGAATTCATACATTCAAACCTTCCCAGTCATGACTGTGAATCTATTGTGTTTGAGCTTTTTCAAGCCAGGAGAACTTTTTACAGGCACCATGTAGTGTTGCTTACACAGAAGGGTCTCTGAACCTGGAACTTTAAGACTTGTGGACTTCAACTCCCTTGCATAACTGGCTGAGGAATTCTGGGATTTCAAGTCCATGTTGTCAGTTTTGGAAGGCAATTTTCCTTTTGTTTCTTAACTGCCATATATTTTAGCTGGGGAAGTTGGGAAGGGGTTGTTGTTGGAGGGGTAGAAAGTTAGTCATAACAACATTCCGTATTCAAGGACTTTTGCCTGCGTCTGATGTAGACTGCCTAAAGATTGTATCCAATTTATTTATTTATTTATTTATTTCGATTTTTATACCGCCCTTCTCCCGAAGGACTCAATTGAATGTGAAGAGTTGATTGGACAATGTGATGAACTTGTGGGAGTGGGGCAGGGCTGTGAACGGTCAACTGGGTGTGGAAAACTTGGAAGCTTTCAGTTTCGGGTTTTCCCAGCTGTGCCAACATGACATCTCTAATAAATTGGAACTTTGAGGAACCTCAAGCCTCAGAGCTTTATTTCGTTGGGGGTGTTCCTGACACGTGTGTCTTAAAGTTGCCAAGTTTGGAGACTCCTGCAGTAAAGCAAGCCCTTGTAGATTGACAGGGATTAATATGTATATGTTAGGGTGTAAGTATATACATACGTATGTATATAGCATATCTATATGTGTGTTACGTATGTGTACACTTTTGAGAGCAGGCAGCAGAATATCATTTTTAATCTGAGTTGGAAAAAAAGCTGAATTAAAATAGGAGATTCTACAGTGTTGCTATAGGAGCTGCTGTTCTTAATGCAAAGTTACCTGAAGGACGTGTGGATTTGATGTCCTTCCGCCTGTGATCTTCAGTGTGTTTTTAGCAGTTATACAAGGTGTGGGGCAAACTGTTTAAGGCAGGGGTCTCCAAACCTTGGCAACTTTAAGCCTGGCGGACAACTTTAAGCTTTGCTGGCTGGGAGTTGAAGTCCGCCAGGCTAAAAGTTGCCATTGGTAGAAGTAGAAGATGCTTCTTTTTCATTCTAGGGGAGGCAGTCCTGGCAGTCCTTGACTTGTAACAGTCTGTTTAGTGACCATTCAAAGATACAGTGGCATTGAAATAAAAAAAGTGACTTTTTCAGACTTAGTACCATTGCAACATCACCTGATCAAAATTCCAGTGCTTGGCAACCAACTCACATTTATGACGGTTGCAGTGTCCCGGGGTCATGCGCGATCCCCTTTTGAGACCTGACAAAATCGAGGGGGAAGCCACACTCGTTTTGCAGCCGTGTAACTAACTTAACCTGCAGTGATTCGCTTAACAACCACGGCCAGTTAAATGCTGAGCTCATTTAACAACCGCCTTGCTTAGCAAGAGAAATTTTGGGCCGAATCGCGGTCATAAGTCAAAGACTACCTGTTTGGCTCAAGGTCCTCCTTTTCGTTATTTTGAAGCCTGTGCGATTTTATCTGAAACTTGGCTGGTCCTTCTTAAATACAAATTTGCCAAAATAACAAGGAAAACCCAATGCTAGCTCGGGCTTCCAGTAGCCAGTTCTTCACAAGACTTCGGCTGCCCGTATTTCATTCCTCTATATTTAGTATAAATCTGGTTTTAACGAGGTATCCTGTAGACTCAAGTGAACCTTGTTGTTTAACTGGGAACAGAACGGTGGAGAGGAAACCACATGGCCAAGCAGCGTGCCCAGTCACCACATAACCAGGCGTGGGCTGGGCATCACGCACGTCATTGGTCACGCATGTGTGTGATTGTTTTTTTTTTTGAGCAGAAGCGGCTTCTTAAATAAGCCAGACCCTTTCACGTGTCAGCCAGCCTGCTGCAGATGTGGTTTAGCTAGGGGACGTGCCAGAGCGCACAGAATGGGCAGATGGGCACCGAGCATTGTGCCTTATTTATTTGCCGGGCATTAGCAGTCTTTGTACTTCTAGTTATATCATCTGTCATGTGGCTAATTGCTGGCTGTAATCTCTTGGGCATAACACGGCGGGTCAACACAGAATAAGCGGTCACCGAGTGGAATTAATAATACTACACGGTCCATCTGATCTGGAGAAGGGGGCGCTGATCCCTTTGTTGTCGAACCAACTGATGGATTTTGTCAGAACGTTTTTAAAAACATTTTTGTTCTACAAGCGCGGAATAGAACAGTGAAAGATTATATAAAGCAGAAGAGGAAAAACGCAAGCAAAATAATGCATAAAAAGAACTTTCCTCCCCTTCTCACCACCACCATCACCTTGACAAGTATAAACAATTCCCTGATCGCTTCACCTTCACTTAGCGAACAAAAATAAAGGGCTTCATCCCTTAATCCGCCTGCTAACAATGGGCAAATCAAGTAAGCCATGTCTTGTTCGATCCAGTGGCCAGCAAAAGAGAGACGGACAAAGCGAGTGTCAAATATTTCTAAGGAGATAACAAGCTGTGGATTAAAGGGAAGCCTGTGACATCAATGAAATCTGTACTTCTAAGCTTGGAAGGATTCCCGTTGGAATCCAGAAAGGTGGTGTTTACATAACAATTTACCCATATATACCCACTGGAACCTTGTTACGTAAAACAATTTTTTGGGAGTACGCTTATGTTGGGTGGATATTCTAGTGCAGTGATGGCAAACCTGTCGTGCGAAAATGTCGCACGCACACTTGTTGGGGCCATGCTCCGGAAAAGCCAAACTTCTGGGTTCTAATATGCATGTATGCCCGATGACCAGCCGGCCGGCGCAGGCTGGTTTTTGGCACTGCTGCGCGCACAAAGGGATCGTGATCTGGAAAAGCTGAATTTACGGGTTCTGGCATGCATGCGCACCCAACAATCAAGTGGCATGCATACACATACCAGTTTTTGGCACTGCCCTGAGTGTAAGGATAGCTGATCATCAAGTGCGCATGCGTGCCAGAAACCCAGAAGACAAATAGGCAAGGCTGCACATGCCAGGCAACATGGCTTCGCATACCATTTTGGACATGCGTGCCATAGGTTTGCCATCACGGATCTAGTGTATAAATTAGCCCTCCATCTAGTTGTGTTGGGCTACGACTGCCAGAATTTTCACCGTGTATATCAATTTTCCCTGCTAGGTAGAGTTTCTGGGGGATGTACCACATTTCAAGGACCCCAAGTTGGAAAAAACAAAACCATTTAAACCTTTTTTTTAATTTTTTCTGCTTATGGTTATGATTTTGCTTACCTATGCAGGTACAGGTGTTTCTCAACCAGAAGTTGAGGTCTTACGGCCAGAATTGAGCCCCAAATTTCTGTTAAGTGGGTTTTGTCCTATTTTACGACCTTTCTTGCCACAGTTGGTAAGTGAATCACTGCCGTTGACAAGTTGGTAACACGGATGTTGAGTGAATCTGGCTTCCCCGTGGACTTTGCTTGTCAGAAGATCCCCCAAAGTGATCATGACCCCTGGGAAGCAGCAGCGGTCATAAGTACGAACCAGATGCCAAGCTGCTGAATTTTGGTCACGTGACCATGGGGATGCTACAAAGGCTGTTAAGTGTGAAAAACGGTCATAAGTCACTCTTTTCAGTGCCGTCGTAACTTTGAACGGTCACTAAACGAACTGTTCATTTCGTTTAGTGACCATTCCAAATTACTTGGCACTGAAAAAAAATGACTTCTGGTCTGCATCTGAATTTTGACCATTTGATCGTGGGGATGCCATAACCGTCATAAATGTGAAAAATGGTCATAAATTGCTTTTTCAGTGCTGTTGAAACTTCAAACGAATGATTTACAAGTCAAGGCGATCTGAATAAGATTTTAGTTGGTTAGAAAGGAGCGATTGTTCTCTTCTAATTATTTCCATAGAGCAGGGCCCATATGGCAAGACCAGTTAAACATCTGTCAGATTTGCCCAAGCTCTCTAACTTCATACAGGTTCGAATCTGCAAAACCTGCTGGTATTATAGAAAGAAATAGTTAAGTGGCTGAGAGTAATAAAACATCTGCCTCCCAACATTATCTCTCATAAAATCACCTGCAGTCTATATATATATATATATGCCAAAATGCCATCTGGTCTGGATCGATCTTTGAAGGGCCTTGCGGAAGCTGGGATAAACATTGGCATAGCTACTTCTTTCTTTGAAACGTCAGGATGGGGTGAACGGCAAGCAGTCCTCGACTTATGACTTACGCAATGGAGCCCACAGATTGCTGCTGCTAAGCAAAACAGTTCTTAAGTGAGTTCAAGTGAGGGAGTGGGGTTTGCGGAGGGGAGGCGGACGACTGTGGGGTCCTTGATATTCTCTTAGTTCGGTTGTTTTCCTTCAGACATTTCATTACCAGACTAGGGACCATCATCAGTGCTAGAAGGGAGTGGGGTTTGCTCTCTTTTTATAGACAGGTGGTCCTCAACATACGACCACGACTGAGCCCAGCGTTTATGTTGCTAAGTGAGAAAGTCGTTCAGTGGGTTTTGCCCCTTCCTGTGACCTTTTTTGCCACAGTCGTTAAGTGAATCACTGCAGTTGCTAAGTTAGTAACACAGTTGTTAAGTGAATCCGGCCTCCCCATTGACTTTGCTTGACAGAAAGTTGCCAGTGTGTGATCTTGAGCTTTTCCAACCGTCGTAAATATGATAGCCAAGCATCTGAAATTTTGATCACGTGACGATACTGCAACAGTCGTTAAGGGTGAAAAACGATTGTAAGTCACTTTTTGCAGTGCCATTATAACTTGGAACGATCATTCAATGTTCGTTGTAAGTCGAGAACTACCTGTAGTCTTTGGAAGAGACGGTTCCCTTGTGAGATTTTTTTCTGAATATGGGTAGTCCTCGACATACAACAGTTCGTTTAGTGACTGCTCAAAGTTAACACAACAGCACTGGAAAAAAGTGACCATTGTGACCATTTTTCACACTTACGACCGTTACAGCATCCCCATGGGCACCTGATCAAAATTCAGACACTTGGCAACGGACTCATATCTCTGATTGCTGCAGTGTCCCAAGTTCGCGTGATCCCCTCTTGCAACCTTCGGACAAGCAAAGTCAATGGGGAAAGCCAGATTCATTTAACAACCGGGGTTACTCACTTAACCGCAGTGATTCACTTAACAGCGGTGGCAAGAAAGACCGCAAAGTGGGCCAAACCTTACAACAAATGTGTTACTTAGCAACATACATTTTGGGCTCAATTGGTCATAACTCGAGGCAAGAGGCTGCTGACTCTGTAAACTGCTTAGAGAGGGCTGTAAAGTCTCGGGGATATATATATATATGTGTGTGTGTGTCTGTGTTTGTGTCTGTGTGTGTGTGTAGGTCTTTGGTTATTCGGATTTTCTCCCGCGTAAAATTGGAAGTGTCTTGGCGACGTTTCGACGAAGTCTCATTCGTCATCTTCACATCCACCCAGAAAGCAGACCCCAAACCCACACTGATCATGAAGCACGACCAAGGACCAGAAGCCAGACTGCAGCTGCAACATTAGCCATTTCAAACCCCTCCAATCCATACATGCAGCAGACAGACACCCACTATGAAGATGTAGCACGACCACGAACACGAAGCCAAACAACAGCAATGCAGCTCACCAGCTCAAATCCCCCTGCAACTCAGACTAATCTGAGCACAACCAAGCCCCCACCCAAACAGGACACACCCCCAGCCAATCAGAGCACAAAAAAACCCCCAGCCAATCAGAGCATAGCCAAACTCCCACCCAATCAGTTCAAACCCCCTCTAGCAGTTAAAAAGGAAGAAACGGCTGCAATCACACATTGCTCCCAGAACCACGAAGCTGAAGCCTGAAGATGACGAATGAGACTTCGTCGAAACGTCACCAAGACACTTCCAATTTTACGTGGGAGAAAACCCAAATAACCAAAGACCTACATACAAACACCCGCGAAAACCTCAGAAAATATGTGTGTCTGTGTGTGTATATATGTATGTATGTATGTATGTATGTATGTATATATCACTGCTATTGCTTATTATTTGTACAGTATTTCCTCTTTCGTGGTCAGAAAGACCAAGCAATCTTGAAGCGCTCTTCCGCATCCTCATAATGAAAGAAAAAGCAGTAACATTACCGAAGAACAAGCTTTATGTCTTAACTATTGAATGCAGCCACGGTACTGCCTTTCCTCTCCGTGTTTGTTTACCAGCAGAGATTAAGGAGGAAATAGGATGAAAAGAAGCTCCTTTATGTGAGATTAAGCCCTTTGATCCTTCAAGTTGTAGTTGTAGTTCACACCCATTACGATTATTTTTCAACATGTTTTCTTTGTTGAGGAGGAAGCCCAGCCAAATTTTGACAGGACCTTCAATTACCATAGTAATTGTCATGGTGACAGACATGTTTATGCAAATAACCCAGCATTTCTCACACTCCTTTATGGCAAAAATAATAATAATTTTTAAAAAAACACAATCTGGATACAGGTAGTCCTCGATTTACGACTACAATTGAGCCCAAAAGTTCGGTTGTTAAGTAAGACACTTGTGGAAGTGAGTTTTTGCCCCATTTTACCACCTTCCTTGCCGCAGTCGCTAAGTGAAATCACTGGAGTTGATAAGTTTAGTAACTTGGTTGTGAAGCAAATCTGGCTTCCCCGTTGACTTTGCTCAACGGGGGATCGCGTGACACAGCAACGGTCATAAGTATGAACCACTTGCCAAGAATCTGAATTTTGATCGCACGATCATGGGGGCTGCTTCAAAGGTCGTAATTGTGAAAAATGGTCATAACTCACTTTTTTCAGTGCCATTATAATGTTGAACACAGTCACTAAGCTAAACTGTTGTAAGTCGAGGACTACCTGTAGTTTTTTTGTGTGTGTGTGTGTGTGTTAGCAGCATTTAGTTATCTATGCCTCATTCTGTTCGGAAGATTAGTGATATTATTTTGGAAACCTCCCAGGCTCATATAGACTAGAATGGCAAAGTTACTTTGAAGTTTGAGGAAGGGAAAAAGCCCGTTCTGTACTTAAACCAGTGTAATGACTCCTCAATGCTAGTAAAAGGGATGTGCGAACAGGTTTTCTAAAATCTTGTGTTATGCTCAGCAGAAATAGAGTTTTAGAAGGCTCCCAGGAAGCAATTGCTTTATTTTATTATTCTCCTTTGGTCCGATGCTATCTGGAATCTAGTATCCAGCTCTGAGCATCACAGAGCCCAAAAGTTCGGTTGTTAAGTAAGACACTAAGATTCTGAGGCAGTCTCAACCTTGGCAACTTGAAGATGTGTGGACTTCAACTCCCAGAATTCAATTCCACAGACAGACAGACAGAATTAATTGAGTTCTGGGAATTGAAGTCCACACTCGCTTCCAGTTGCCAAGGTGGAGAAATACAGTAGTCCTCAACTTACAACACTTTATTCAGCGACCGTTCAAAGTTACAATGACACTGAAAAATGAATATATGACAGTTTTCCGCTGTTATGACCGTTGCAGCATCCCCATGGGTCACATGATCAAAATTCAGCAATTGGCATGTATCTATGCAGGTTCCATTGCCCTGGGTCATATGAGCACCATTTGCAAATTACTGATGAGCAAAGCCAGTGTGGAAGCCAATAACTGTGGCAAGTTATAATTATAAATAAAGAAAGAAAGAAAATGGGGCAAAATTCACTTAGCAACATAAATCATGGACTCAATTGTGGTCATCAGTCAAAGACTACCGATATTCTGGTGTCTTAACCAGCGGTGGGTTTCACATATTGTTACTAGTGCTTCATCCCGTGCCCGCAAAGTGCACATGCACACCTTCTGCACATGCGCTTTGCTCACCCGTCCGCCTTCCGCGCATGCGCTCGGCCTCGAAAACGTGGCTAAATAGGATGGCATTACGCCGCTACCAATTCGTCCGAACCGGCTGATACCACCTCTGGTCTTAACCTGTGTGAATCCTAAATGAATGGTGTCAGTTTTGGAAGGCAATTTTCTTTTTGCTTCTTAACTGCCACATATTTTAGCTGGGGAAGTTGAGAGGGGGTTGTTGTTGGAGCGGTAGAAAGTTAGTCATAACAACATTCCGTATTCAAGGACATCCTGCGTCTGATGGAGACTGCCTGAAGACTGTATCCAATTGAGTGGGAAGAGTTGATTGGACAATGTGATGAACTTGTGGGTGTGGGGCAGGGCTGTGAACTGTCAACTGGGTGTGGAAAACCTGGAAGCTTTCAGTTTCGGGTTTTCCCAGCTGTGCCAACATGACATCTCTAATAAATTGGAACTTTGAGGAACCTCAAACTTTGGAGCTTTATTTCATTGGGGGGTGTTCCTTGGAACCCTGACAGAATGGTTTCAAACTGATTCAGAGTCACTCTGTTTTGCTCTTTTCTCCTTCTGCCAGGTGAGAGGATTCTGGGTTACGCCGAAGAGCCTTGTTACCTGTGGTTCGTCATGGAGTACTGCGAAGGGGGAGACCTGAACCAGTACATTCTTTCCCGCAGGCCCGACCCGGCCACCAACAAGAGTTTCATGCTCCAGCTGACCAGCGCCATTGCGTTCCTGCACAAAAACCACATCGTGCACAGAGACCTGAAGCCGGACAATATCCTGATCACCGAGCAGTCGGGAGTTCCGGTTCTCAAAGTCGCAGACTTTGGGCTGAGCAAAGTGTGCGCGGGATTGACCGCCCGAGGCAAGGACGGCGACGGCGACGACGACAAAAATGTGAATGTGAACAAGTACTGGTTATCCTCGGCTTGCGGTTCGGATTTCTACATGGCTCCCGAAGTGTGGGAGGGACACTACACGGCCAAAGCGGACATCTTTGCGCTGGGCATCATTATCTGGGCCATGATCGAGCGGATAACCTTCATCGATGCCGAGACCAAGAAAGAACTCTTGGGGACTTACGTCAAGCAGGGGACCGAGATTGTACCTGTCGGGGAAGCTCTGCTAGAAAACCCAAAGATGGAGTTGCACATTCCTCAGAAACGCAGGACTTCCATGTCTGAAGGAATCAAACAGCTGCTGAAAGACATGTTGGCTGCTAACCCGCAAGATCGACCCGATGCCTTTGAGCTTGAATCGAGGATGGACCAGGTTACTTGTGCTGCTTAAACTCAGGTCAAAGTGTTGGTGGGCTCTGAAAACAGGGTGAGGGGGCCTTTCTTCTGTTTCTCTGCCTGTTAGAATGATCCTGCCATGAATGCAAGGGCTTGAGGCAGGAGTAAAATTTCTACCGGTTCGGGCCGGTTCAACCGAACCGGTAGTAAAAAAAAAATGCTTTTTTTTTTAAAAAAAAGGTTCCAACGATTGTGGGCACAGCTGATTGTGGGAACTGTTTTAAAACTCTTTTTAATTAAAAAATGCTTTAAAAAAGTTTTTTAAAAAAACAACCACCCAGTCACATGACCCCTGCCCGCCAAGCCACACCCACACCCAAGCCACACCCACAGAACCGGTAGGGAAAATTTTTGAATTTTATCCCTGGCTTGAGGCTATTTATACTCTTTCTGGTAGCAACAGGTTAGGGAATGCTGGAAAGGAGATAGCAACAGCATTTAGGATTAAATATCCCACCCCCCTCCGCATAGCACTTGTAGAGGAGGGGGTCCCAACCTCTGGGCTGTGGACTGGCATGCCAGAAACCAGGTCACGCAAACGAGCAAAACCCCATCTGTGCACAAGTATGAAGCCGGGTAGCGCATGAAGCCAGGCCCCATTGAAAAACTCTTTTCCAGTCCCTGGTACCCAAAAGTTTTGGGGGGCCACTGCTTTAGAGCCCTCTGTGGGCAGTTTACAATGTAGAGCATTCAGGGTGGATAAAAATCTATGATTTTTTTTTTCAAAAAAATGGGACTTTTTTAAAAATTTTAATCGGATTTTTTTTTAATCAAATTTATTTTAATAAAATGCTTTTGGAGTAAAAATCTATCTAAAGATAGTTTTCTATTTAAGATACGTTAATAATGTAGTTTATTCAGCATGAAATGGAGCTGAGTTATGTAGCATGAGGAGGGTGCATATTCTGCAATATTGGGACTGTCGGTGAGTCAACGGGGGGGGTCAGAGGAGGAGCTGCTAAGGGACAGAAATGACCGTTGCTCTTTAACAAATTATGCTTTATATCGAATCGATTTAAATCAAGCCTTTTACTAGTGATTTAGATCATGATTTTAATGAGAGCATTATTTGCATCTTGCCCCCAACAAACTGGATCCTCTTACCAACCTCGGAAGGGTGGAAGGCTGAGTCAACCTGGAGCCGGTGAGGATCGAACTGCTGGTAGTGGGCAGAGTCAAATCTGCAATACTGCACTTGAACCACTGCGCCACCAGGGGTCTTTGTATGGGGATACTGTAGGCAGTCCTCAACTGGCTGAGGAATTCTGGGAGTTGAAGTCCACAGCTCTTAAAGTTGCCACGGTTGGACACCCCTGACGTAAAAGAAGGTATCGCCACAAAAAGACCTATTTAAGGGTTTGAAAGGCAAGTTAGGCCCTTTCCTACTACCACTATGAATTTAAAGTCTCGGTCCAGGTAAAGAACTTTCTGGAACTTGTCCGCTCTTCTTAAATGCACGGTGGGCTTTCCCTTAAGCTGCATGTGGAAAGGAGACGCTCCTCGGCTTAATGACCAGAATGTTTGTTGTTAAGCAAGGCGGTTGTTAAATCAGGCCCAGGTTTTTTTTTATTTGCATTTATATCCCGCCCTTCTCCGAAGACTCAGGGCGGCTTACACTATGTCAAGCAATAGTCTTCATCCTATTTGTATATTTATATACAAAGTCAACGTTTATTGCCCCCAACAATCTGGGTCCTCATTTTACCTACCTTATAAAGGATGGAAGGCTGAGTCAACCTTGGGCCTGGTGGGACTAGAACCTGCAGTAATTGCAGGCAGCTGCTGTTAATAACAGACTGTCTTACCAGTCTGAGCCACAGAGGCCCCTTTTTTACCTTTTTGGCCGCCGTTATTAAGTGAACGTCACTTTTCGCAGCGCCGTTGCAACTTCGGTCACTAAACGAACAGTTATAGAACGAGGACCGCCCATCGTCTCTCCAGACTGGTGTTGCGCAGCCTTAGCAAATTGTAAGACGCTGGCCGGGGAGGATTCTGGGAGTTGTAGTCCAGGGCCTTGCTGAGCTTGAGAGAGCGTGGCCTGCCTGCAAGAGTTGTAAAGCCGGGCTGTGGTTGCCCTCACCCACTGCTCGCAAGTCAAATTCGGCAGGAGGGGGGGCTGTTTTTCCCTTTGGGCTCCAAGCGAGGCCAGCGAACAACCGGCAGACACGCAGAGGCCCACCTCTCCAGGGACATTCCAGACATAGCAAGATGCTTTTCCAAACATCACCGTGTCACGAACAATAGTTCCGGCTTTTGCAGGCTCCAAAGTAGCACAACAGATACTCCCTGGAGCTCCCGCATGCTCTCTCTCTCTCTCTCTCTCTCTCTCTCTCTCTCTCCCTCCCTCCCTCTCCCTTTCCCGCTGGGGAAACACTAACCATGGCCTGCAATTTTAAATAATTGCCTAGCTGCTGTCATGCAAAACCCCCCCTGGGTCCCGCTGTCGCTGAATTGAGCCTTGGTGGGTAAGGGGAATGCATCTGCTTTCGAGGGGCGTCTACGCTTGCAAATTGGGCGGTTAGGAACAAGAGTTTGAGAATTCGTACTTTTTTTTTTTTTAATTCCCACCCTGGTGCTTTGAGAGAGTGGTGGGTGGCTTTAAAAAGCGCATTTTGCTTGTTGACCCCAGATATGAAGAAAAGAGTATGAAAATAGATGCTTTTCTACAGAGCAGTCTGAAGGATTTTAGAATGGAATGGAATGGAATAGAATTCTTTATTGGCGAAATGTGATTGGACACACAAGGAATTTGGGTGCATAGGCTCTCAGTGTACATAAAAGAAAAGATAAGTTCATCAAGAATCATAAGGTACAACACTTAATGATAGTCATAGAATAGAATAGAATAGAATAGAATAGAATAGAATAGAATAGAATAGAATAGAATAGAATAGAATAGAATAGAATTCTTTATTGGCCAAGTGTGATTGGACACACAAGGAATTTGTCTTGGTGCATATGCTCTCAGTGTACATAAAAGATACCTTCATCAAGAATCATAAGGTACAACACTTAATGATAGTCAGAGGGTACAAATTATTCACTAAAACAAGGAGGGAGGTGGTAGTACCAAAGGTGCTTTTTTTTTTCAAGAGGCATCTGGACTTTCTTGTTTTTCTTTGAAGATATTTCGCTTCTTATCCAAGAAGATTCCTCAGCTCTGAGCTGCAGCTTCTTGGATGAGAAGCGAAACGTCTTCAAAGAAAAACCAGAAAGTCCAGTTACATCTTGGGGGGAAAAAAGCTGTCTATCCCTGTGCTGGAACGAAGTGGCCGAATTCAGAAAACATGTCAGTTTTGCTTGGCAGGAATTTGAAATTAGAATCAGTTGAGTGTAGTGGTGAATTTGCGGGCCTAGAAACCAGGAGACGGAATTCTAGTCTCACCTTAGGCACGAAAGCAGCTGGGTGACTTTGGACCAATCCCCAGGAGATGGTGAGTTCTAGTCCTGCCTTAGGAATGGAAGGGACTGAGTGACTATGGACCAATCACCCAGAGATGGTGAATTCTAGTCTTGCCTTAGGCACAAAAGCAGCTGGGTGACTTAGGGCCAATCACAAGGAGATGGTGAGTTCTAGTCCTGCCCTAACCATGAAAGCCAGCTGGGTGATTTTGGGCCAATCACCAGGAGATGGTGAGTTCTAGTCCTGCCCTAAGCATGAAAGCCAGCTGGGTGATTTTGGGCCAATCACCAGGAGATGGTGAGTTCTAGTCCCACTTTAAGCATGAAAGCCAGCTGGGTGACTCCCAGTCATTCTCTCAGCCCTACTCACCTCACAGAATGGTAATTGCGGAGAAAATTGGAGGAAGCAGTAAAAAAAAAAAAGACAGGATAAAAAATAAATTAGTTAATATTATGAAATACAAATATGGGTATTTTAAGATGCAGAGGGTTAAGGAACGGATGCCCGTTGAGAGAAAGTCCTTGTCGTTTCCTTGAATTGGAAGCCCACTGGGTCGTCTACGACGAGCTCAATGAAACAGTTAAATTGCCTGATTGGTATCCGGCCGCAGCTTTTGTGCAGGTGGGTTACCTGTGACATGGCCCCTCCCATTTGGCATTAAAAGGAAAGTCCCGTCCAGACACCCTTAGAAAAATGGGCCGAAAGAAATTCCCTGTCTTGCTTTCCAGCTCATTTTGGGTGAGCCTCTTGAGCCCTCAAGAACCCATCCCAGAAAGTATGTTGATGCATTGATTATACATCAGTTGGGAACGCAGTTTGGATTAAAATGTTAGCACCCGAAGCCCGTTATCAAATAATCGCTCTGAAATGAAGCTGGGATGAAGTGTTTCGGCAGTATTGATCGTGTTGTTTTCAGTTGTTTGTAATCAATTTAACATGGATACCTGCTGTTGCATCAATCATTAAAAATAATAAATCATATTCACCAAGCTCGGTATCCAAATAATGAATATCAAAAGACTACAGGGAGTCCTCGACTTAACGACCAGATTTCAGCCCAAAATTACCGTTGCTAAGCAAAACTGTTAAGTGAGTTTTGCCCCATTTTACGGCCTTTCTTGCCGCAGTTGTTAAGTGAACCACTGCAGTTGTTAAGTGAGTAACCCGCTTGTTAAGTGAATCTGGCTTCCCCGTTGGCTTGGCTTGTCAGAAGGTCGCTAAAGGAGATCACGTGACCCCGGGTCACTGCGACCGTTATAAATATGACACAGTCGCCAAGCCTCTGAGTTTTGATCACATGACCCTGGGGGCGCTGCAAGAGTCGTAAATGTGAAAAACGGTCATAAGTCACTTTCTTCGGCGCCAGTTGTAACTTGGAACACTCACTAAGTGAACGGTTGTAAGTTGAGCATTATCTCTACTACTTTTTGTCAGCCGAACCTGTCTCACTTAGGCCTTGGACTTGTAGGGTGATCGGAGGAAGAATGTTGAATAGAATAGAATAGAATAGAATTTTATTGGCCAAGTGTGATTGGACACACAAGGAATTTGTCTTGGTGCATATGCTCTCAGTGTACATAAAAGAAAAGATACGTTCATCAAGGTACAACATTTACAACACAATTGATGGTCAATATATCAATATAAATCATAAGGATTGCCAGCAACAAAGTTACAGTCATAAATGGAAAGAGATTGGTGATGGGAACTATGAGAAGGTTAATAGTAGTGTAGATTCAGTAAATAGTTTGACAGTGTTGATGGAATTATTTGTTTAGCAGAGTGATGGCCGTATTAAATGCTGCCCTACATTCTTGAAGAACTATTAGTAATTTTAATTAGGTTTTTTATGGTTTTAGTGTGTATTTTAACTAATGGGCCAAATTGAATAGGTTTTTTAATGGGTTTTTAACTGTGTATTGTATGTTTTATTGTGTTTTTACCTGGCTGGAAGCCGCCCTGAGTCCTTTGGGAGAAGGGCGGTATAGAAATTAAATTATTCTTATTTTTATTCTAAGAGACGCCCTAAATAGAGAGCCAGTCTGGTCTAGTAATTAAGGCACCCTGTTAGAAAGCAGGAAGCCATGGGTTCAAGTCCCACCCTAGCCATTAAAGCCAGTTGGGTGACTTTGGACCAGTGATTGTCAGCCCAATCCACCTTTATTGTTATGGGGAAAACCAGGAGGATAGCAGATTACAGACTCGGAAGGGACCTTGGAGGTCTTCTAGTCCAACTCCCTGCTCAGGCAAGAAACCCTATACCATTTCAGACAAATGGTTGTCCAATCTCTTCTTAAAAACTTCCAGTGATGGAGCACCCACAACTTCTGGAGGCAGGTGCAGAGAAGAGCAACAAAGAGAGAGACTGCAGAGAAGAGAAAGAAAGAGTGCAGAGAAGAGCAACAAAGAGGATTAGGGGACTGGAGGCTAAAACATATGAAGAACGGTTGCAGGAACTCAATATGTCTAGTTTAATGAAAAGAAGGACCAGGGGAGACATGATAGCAGTCTCCCAATATCTCAGGGGTTGCCACAAAGAAGAGGGAGTCAAACTATTCTCCAAAGCACCTGAGGGTAGAACAAGAAGCAATGGATGGAAACTGATCAAGGAGAGAAGCAACTAAGAACTAAGGAGAAATTTCCTGACAGTTAGAACAATTAATAAGTGAAACGACTTGCCTGCAGAAGTTGTGAATGCCCCAACACTGGAAATTTTTAAGAAAATGTTGGATAACCATCTGACTGAGATGGTGTAGGGTTTCCTGCCTGGGCAGGGGGTTGGACTAGAAGGCCTCCAAGGTCCCTTCCAACTCTGTTATTATATTATATTATATATTAAGTAGTTCCACTGATTAATTGTTCTAACTGTCAGAAAATTTCTCCTTAGTTCCAGGTTGCTTCTCTCCTTGATCAGTTTCCACCCGTTGCTTCTTGTTCTACCCTCAGGTGCTTTGGAGAACAGCCCGACTCCCTCTTCTTTGTGGCAGCCCCTGAGATATTGGAACACTGCTATCATGTCTCCCCTAATCTTCTTTTCATAAGACTAGACCTACAAACCGTTCTTGATACGTTTCAGCCTCCAGTCCCCTAATCATCTTGGTTGCTCTTCTCTGCACTCTTTCTAGGGTCTCAGCATCTTGTTTATATCGTAACGACCAAATATCGTGGCTGTAATATTCCACGTGGGGGGGGGGGGGTGTCTCTTACCAAGGCATTATAAAGTGAGGAAGGTTTGTTGGATACGGTTTTGCCACTTTGAGCGATTCGTAAAAATAATAAAATGCTGGGTACACAAATAAATACAATCAAAACATTTGCTACGTGACGGAAGAAGCCTTGCCTGACCTTTCCGTAATCCAAATCCAAGCGATGTTTCCATTCTCGTTCGTCTTTTTAAAAAACGCCGCATGCTCTGGATTAATCCCAGGGCAAAGAGTGAAGTTTTTGCATCCCCCGGGGACATGACTGTACCTTTTTTTTAAGACTACCTGTCCAGACCTTTTCTCTTTGTTTTTTGGGATTCTTTTCGTAGACATCTGTTTCTCAGGAACAGAGATGATTATGGATTATGTAAAGAGCTCTCTCTCCACTTGTTTATGAGGGCATCAAAGCTCCAGAGGTATGGCTTTTTCCTTCCTCTCGGGTCCTTTTGGAGCATTTGATGTTGCCTTCAATCTCTGTTTATTTTCCTTTTTAAAAAAATAAATAAAATTGAGCCTATCCTCCCCACCCAACCTCTCAAATCGTCTGCGTCTGCCAGTTGCAATTGTTCCTGCGCCCATAACACGACGATGCACGGTTGCATAACCAGGCTGTGCCCTCTGGGGAGGGAAAAAAAAAATCCTTCAAAATTCAGGATGCTGAGTCCAGTAAACACAAAAGGCCGGGACAGAACTGTCCCTTTGGCTGTTTGGGGGTTGTGGGGAGGTAGCCATCTTGCCCTTATCCCCTCTTGGACCCGAACTGAGTCAGGAATGGGTCTTCTCCAAAAAAAAAAACACAGCGAAATAGGGCTGCTCCTTACATAACAGAAAAGGAGGAGGGGTGGGATGGCACGAACTGGCTGACCCCTTGCGTGCTTCCGAGCGAGAGGGATTGCCTTGTTTACAGATATTTAGTTGCTGGTCGGTCAAATGCGGCATTTTCTTCCTTTTGAACTTGTGGGAAGCCGGTTTTTTACGTAACAGCATCTCTTGAAGGAAGTGGGCTTGTAGCCAGATTGCTGTGTCTGGCTACGGTCTGGTTCACCCTCTGTAATCCTCAGTCATAGGTGGAGGTAGTCCTCTACTTACGACTGCAATTGAACTCCCAGGTTTCTGTTGCTGAGCCAGAGAGTTGGTTTTGAGCAGGGGGGTTGGACTACAAGGCCTCCCAGGGTCCTTCCAACTCTTGTTTATTCTGTTGTGTTAAATATTTGACTTGGGCAATAAAATTAGACTCGCCGTGTATATATGGCCCTGCATGCTGGAAGGGTTTTGCCAGATCAGATCTTTCAGAACTATCTAGCAAGGCTCCTTCCAACCCTGTTATTCTATATATTCTATATATAAAGTGGTTAATACCACTTTATAATGCCTTGGTAAGGCCATGCTTGGAATATTGCATTCAGTTTTGGTTGCCACGATGTAAAAAAGATGCTGAGACTCTAGAAAGAGGGCAGAGAAGAGCAACAAAAATGATTAGGGGGACTGGAGGCTGAAACATATGAAGAACTGGTTATGTCTACTTTAATAAAAAAAAGGACTAGGGGAGACATGATAGCAGTGTTTCAATATCTAAGGGGCTGCCCCAAAGAAGAGGGAGTCAAGCTATTCTCCAAAGCCCCTGAGGGTAGAACAAGAAGCAATGGGTGGAAACTAATCAAGGAGAGAAGCAACCTAGAACTAAGGAAGAATTTCCTGACAGATAGAACAATGAATCAGTGGAACAAATTGCCTTCAGAACTTGTGAATGCTCCAACACTGGAAGTTTTTAAGAAGAGCCTGAACAACCATATTCCTGAAATATTATAGGATTTCCTGCCTCGGCAGGGGGTTGGACTAGAAGACCTCCAAGGTCCCTTCCAACCCTGTTCTGTTCTGTACAAATGCCAAACATGGACAATTACGGCAAAACATAAATGAAACTGAATAAATGAGATGGTTGAGGAAAGCTGCTCGGAGTGACCAAAAGAGATAAAATCAGAAATGAGACCATCAAAGAAAAAATGAGCATAGAAGAACCAATCTTAAACTTCAGGGAGGGAGGATTGGGCTAGAAGACCTCTAAGGTCCCTTCCAATTCTTTCATTCTGTTGTGTTAAATATTTGATTCGGGCAGTACAAAATTGGAGACGCCGTGTATTTATGGTCCTGCACACTGGAAGGATTTTGCCAGATCAGATCTTGCCGAACTCTCTAGCAGCAGAACAGTTTTCTTTGCCTCCCGACTGTCGTCTTCTTCTTCTTCTTCTTCTTCTTCTTCTTCTTCTTCTTCTTCTTCCTCTTCTTCTTCTTCTTCTTCTTCTTCTTCTTTTTTTATTTTTTTTATTTTTTTTATATGCATTTATATCTCGCCCTTCTCCGAAGACTCAGGGCGACTTACACTATGTTAAGCAATAGTCTTCATCCATTTGTATATTATATTTGTATATTCTTCTTCTTCTTCTTTGTCTTCTCCTCCTCCTCCTCCTCCTCCTCCTCTTCCTCCTCCTTCTCCTTCTTCTTCTTCTTCTTCTTTTTATCTGCTTTGGCTGATTCTGTAAAATATTTGGTCCTACTTCCAGCAGCTTCAGCAGAATTCTCCTCTCCGAAGGGGCCAATTTTGAAACTCCGTGGCTCCGATTTCGGAATCGCCCTATTGCCAAACCCAACGAAGAAATTAGAGCATGATTAAAAGCCATTCCTAATTATGGCATACTTTTAGCCATTGGTTTTGTTGTTGTTTTTTTCTTCTGAAGGCTAATTGGGCCTTTCCACTGGGGGATGGGGGAGGATTTGTCCCAAGAAAGTTGGGGACTGCGTTTGGATGCTGGAAGCTAAAAGCCAGGCGGGCCAATCTGGGTTTCCCTTGTGACCCAGGTAAATTAGGAGGCAAACTTTGTGAGTTACTGATGATGTCACTGACTTGGATGTGTGTGTTTATCTTCCTGGCCTGGCTCTCCAAGTACAGCTAGTCCTCAAATGTGAGGGGCTTTACAATAGTTGAGTAACAATGTTGGGGGATCCTTGGTGCTCCCTGAGATTGGCGGCCTTCTTGCAAACTTTCATGACCCAACTACCGTATTTTCCAGAGTATAAGATGCACTGGAGTAGAAGACACGCCTTAGTTTTTGGGGAGGAAAATAAGAAAAAAAGCTGATTGGCAGGTAGATCGGCCCCCAATCAGCTGTTCCCAGAGGGGAATTTTAACAACAGGTTCCTTGGTTGTGAGCTCTGTGCCTTGCTTTTTTTTTTTGTGCCTCTGAAACTCAGTTTCAAAAAAAACTTTTTTCTGCCTCTGAAAGCCTCCGAAACAGCTTCAGGAAAAAAAGCCTCTGAAGCAGGGATCTCCAACCTTGGCCACCTTAAGACTTGTGGACTTCAACTCCCAGAATTCCTCAGCCAGCAAAGCTGGCTGAGGAATTCTGGGAGTTGAAGTCCACAAGTCTTAAAGTGGCCAAGGTTGGAGACCCCTGCTCTGAAGCTCTGTTTGGAGGCTTTTTTTCTGAAGCTCCGTTTGGAGGCTTTTTTTCTGAAGCTCCGTTTGGGGTTTGTTGTTTTTTTTTCTAAGCTCCATTTCTGATGCTTTTTTCAGCCTCTGAAACCTTCGTTTGAGAAGCTGGGCGGGGCTACATTCGGAGTATAAGATGCACCCAGATTTTCACCCTCTTTTTTGGGGGAAAAAGGTGTGTTTTATACTCCGAAAAATACGGTAGATAACATCACCAGTGCATCCCCACTGCCTTGTAGCACTGATGATGTTACCAAGTTGGGTCATGAAACGTCTGCCAGAAAACGACTAATCTCTGAGAGCGCCAAGGACCCCACCCCTCACAGTTCTCCTCCTCCTCCTCCTCCCTCTCCCTGCAAGCCCCATTCCCTTTGAGCACTGATGATGTTACCTAGTCGGGTCATGAAATGCCTGCAAGAAAACAACCAAGCTCAGAGAGCACCAAGGGCCCAACAGTCTTCCCCTTCCTCTCCGCAAACCCCACTCCCTTCCAGCACTGATGATGTTACTTAGTTGGCTCGTGAAACGTCTGCGAGAAAAACCACCAAGCTCAGGGGACCCCACATCAAGAAATTTCAGAAAGTTTGCTTCTCCAGTGGCATTTAAGAATCAGTCACGTTCCGTCCCTTCACTGTACAGTTTCTCCGTAATCAGTTGTTAACCGATTTCAGCATAATTATATTAAGTACATTAATATCAGGGCTCTGATAATAGGCATTTCACCAGCCCTTTTTCTTTTCTTTTCTTTTTTCCCTTTCTTTTCTTGCAGGATTGTTTACTGGGACCTGGAGTCTCCCCGATGACAAGTACATGAAAACTTTAAGAAGCGACTTAACATAAACACCAAGTTCTCTGGTAATCGTGAAACTTTGAGACTCGTCTGGAGGCCCCGGGAGATTCAGGGAGAGCAGGACCTGCTGCAACCGACTTCATTATAAGACTATTAAATCCTCTTTTCTTTTTTTTTACATTTCCCCCCTTCCTTTTTTGTTTTCCTGCCAGCTCACCTTTGCTTATTTGCTTGATCTGCGCAGTTCATCTGGAATTCCTCTTTCACTTAAACAAAATACTGAAAAACAAACAAAAAAAACCCAGCAAATAATTTTCTGTTGCTGCTACTGTTAAGTCCCAGAATTCTGGGACAAAATGTACATAAGGTTTTGGGGGGGGGTTTTCCCCCCTCCTCTCCTAATGTCGTTGAGCAGGGTGATACTTAGTTGAGAGGATGAAGATCTGTGACAAAATTTTATTTTTTATTTGGGTTTCTGGTTGCTGCTGCTTGGCTCCTAAAGCTAGAAACACAGTTGAACTCGCATTTCTCCTGCTCTCCTTTCTTCAGAATGACCTACATCAGGGGACCTAAATATATGATATATCAGATAGGGATATTTAAGGTAGACACACAGACACAAACCCTTTCAAGGTGGCTGCTGGGTTAGAAACCCAGATCTAACCATGACAGGAGCCTGTGTTTCTGTGTGCCAAATTTTACAGAAAGGTGTGCGGGGTTTAGAAGTGATAGAAAACATCCATAGAAACGGTCTTTTATGTAGAAAAAGTTATCCTAAGTCTGTATCTAGGGGTTAGTAGCTTACTTAGCTGGTCCTTGGCTGGCTAAATTCAGCCAGCCTGAAATCAAGGGGCTATCTTAACATCACCTTTTCCTAATTTTAGCAGTCAATCTTCTTGAAATTTCTTCCCTTCCACAGAAGTACAAGCCCTTTCTTACTTCTTGAAGGCTTCTTCAAAGCTAAGAGTATCTTTTTCACCACTGCAGCTGTCGGGTCCCTACGTTTATGCATCCACAAAAGAATTATTCCCAGTTTTAAACGCTCTCCTAAGTATCTCTCCCCTAAGATTATCATTCCATGGGTCCTTGAAAGTCTTAAGCCAGTTGCTTCTGCTCAGTGACGGGGACCAATAGGTTGGTCTTGGGGTTACCGCTGTTCGTTCAGAGGCAGGAAGCCATGGTTAGAATCAGCATCATAAAACCGAATCGGTGCTTTGCCTTTCGCCCCTGGTCTAAGACGAACTGGGTCGTTTGAAATTGGTTACCGAGGTCGTCTGTCAATTTCTCGAGGATTGAGTGCTGCAGCTATTGAAACGGATTTACTCTACAAAATACCGGCGTTCCTTAGTTATGTGCAGCCAGTTTTAGACCATGAATATCAGTCTTATCGTGGATGGAACGTGGCTTGCAAGGTTTTTCATTTGCAAAGCCTTCTACGCAGCCCTGACTGACAAGACAGAGCTCAAAAGAGGTCCTTTGGAAATCCAAGATGAACTAGTCTAAACTGAAACTATTTCCCGAGAGAAGTTGCACGCTACCAAATGTTTCTGTTATCATCTGAACTAGCCAGTTTGGGGAGGGGGGAAGAGTTGGAGCCAAATTTAGGGTGTTGACAAGTCCTGTTTTGAACCCGTTGCCCAGAATTAAGATTTGAGAACTCCCCTTTTCCTGTAGAGGTCCATTCAGCCAGGCATCCTACCTATCCCAGGGCACAAGCCATGTCACATTGCGTGTCAAATGTCCCATGAGCTTTCGTGCTGCTCCAGTCAAGGGGCCCTCGCGTTTTACTGCTGCACTTTGAGGGATGTTTGTGTGGGGTGCGAGTGTGTGTATGTGGAGGAAGCCTCGTGGGCAGATGCCATTGTGCGATTTCCTTTCCCTGTTGGTGAGGTTAATGCTTTTGTGGTGATAGCTTAGATCTTTGCGGACTTCCAACTCCCAGAATTCCAAAGGCAGCCATGCTGGCTGGGGAATTCTGGGAATTGAAGTCCGCAGGTCTTAAAAGCTGCGGACACTCCTGGCTTAGACCTTATTAAAGTGCCTTATTCAAGGATTTTGAAAGCCTCTTGCAAGAAATACATTAAAGCTAAGGAAAGAGCTCTTTGGGTTGTGAGTTCAGCACAGCCCCGGTTCTTTCTCCATTTTGCAATCTCTTTGTCCGTGTCGGTCTTCTTCTCGGTTGCCCACAAAAGCTCTTTAGAAATGGATCGACGCTTCTTGGGTTGGCCGCATCAGGTGCCAACCGCAGCATCTCCTCCTTAGGTCTTTTGCCCTCCTTCCTAAGGACGAGAGCCTCTCCCGGGTGTGACCTTCCTTTAACTTAATGGATGTGACTGTGTTGTGTAACAAGCAATAGACCTTTGGCCCCAGGATCCTGGTGTCTCCTGGGTTTCAGACACAACAACTGGGGTTCCTGCAGAAGGATCTCCCCCACCTTGACTCAGAAGTCCCTGTCCCTCCCCACCCCACCCCCACTCAGTCGCTGGTGATATGAATGTTGAATGGAGATTGCTAATTTATTATTGAGAGCGATCAGATCTCGCCAGCGTTTTTAAAAAAAAATAAGTTATTTGGGGATCGATTGGCGGTTTTTTTTTTATTCTCGAGTTTATTTTAAGCTGTTTACATCTCTGTTTGCTGTTTACAGTGTGGGCTTTGCGCTTTGACCCCCGGCCCATTCGTAGAACCTTCCTCCCCCCAGCTCCTCCATCATCTTTTCCACACGACGGAATCTCTACTTTCGATTGCACGGATGGCAGAGGCTGGTATCAAAGCTGGCATTATCTCAGCAGCTTTTCGAAGGGTGCCAACGTGTTCCATCCGCACCTGTCTTCTCTTTTGTACATCTGGCCGTCTCTCTCCCCGTTTCCCCTTTTTTACCCCATTGCATTCTCCATTTGACTTTCAGCTTGGCAGAGGAATTTAAAAAAAAAAAGAGGAGTCCGTCGTGGGTAGTTCTGTACCATCGAGAAACTAAGCCTGAACTCCCCTTTGGCTTTGATCAGATTCTAAGGCCAGTCGCAGGAAACGACTTCCAAATCCCAGAATTCCTGAGCCAACCATGGCTGGCTGAGGAATTCTGGGAGTTGAAGTCCTCAGGTCATAAAGGGGACCTAGTTCCCCACTTGTTCTAGGCCAAAAGTAAGCTCTTTTGGCAAGGTTGTGTTATCAGTATCTCTTCCTCCCACTGTAAGGTTGGAAAACGAGAGGACTTTCCCTCACAATAACTGACTAGTCAAAGATAGCCGTGACAAAGACTCTAGCTGCTGTCGTCGCAGTCTGGGTTGTAGTGAGCGTTAGGGTAGGAACCCAACACACCATTCTTGATCAACCCAACGCATGACGTTCCTGGTTATAAGTCTTCCTTCCCGCCAGCTTTGGGGGCAGCTGGATACCTAGGTAGCAATAGATGTCACTAGCCTAAGGCCTGGGAGGCTTTGGCCTATTGAGGGAAGACCGATCATCAACCACTGTTGACGTTGGCCAAGATCTAGGGTGTTCAACTCAACTGGGGTACGGTGGAGTGGGGGAATCGCAATTGTTGAGTTGGGCATTAGGAACTAGAAGCATAGCGTCTGGAGATCAACGGCGTGAGAGCAGAAGACACTGCCCGGGGCACTCGGGAACCCTACTCACCGTCATGAGGACTATTCTCTTTGCAGGTTGGTCAACTTCTAGGGCTGTGCGTTGACCTTCCCCGTTGGCCCACGGGGATGAGGGAGGGGTTCAAGCCCTCAGGATGTCCACTTCTGCAGATGTTGTGCTGAAGAGTTGAGGTGCTCCTCATCGGCCTCGCAATCTCCATACCTTCGCTCCCTCAGCTTCCCACACTGCCAGACTAATTTTATAGAGCAATAATTTTTTAAAAAAATCCATAGGTGTGTGCGCACGCGAGATAGATTCCAGTCTTGTCTTTATCCATTGTATCTAGTTATCATCTGGATTGAAGTCCTTGGTTGCCTGGTGGGCCTTCACTAACCCGTAGCAATGGCTGACCCAAACAGGCTGTCAGGAAGGGGGTAGATCTGCTTTTCCAGTGACCAAATGGTTCAATCTTAAAGAGCGCAGCTGGGGACGTTCCTTCAAAACTAGACTTTTAGCCAGCCCTGGGTTTTGTTGTGGCTGCTAGAAATTCTCCTTTGTGGCTTCTCCTTTGTGGCTTCTGACACAACATATATCGGGGGTGTCCAATCTAGGCAACTTTTAAGACTTGTGGACTTCAACTCCCAGAATTCCCCAGCCAGCTTTGCTTTGCTGGCTGGGGAATTCTGGGAGTTAGAAGTGTACAAGTCTTAAAAGTTGCCTAGATTGGACACCCTCAATTTATTCCACAAGCCCAGTGTTCCTAAATGAGAGAAGATGACTTGAACAGAACATCTGAGAACTTGCTTTTTAAGCATCTGGCGCCATTTCTCTCTCGAGCTTTGCTCAAGTTTTTCAGAGAGGAGAAATCTTTTGAGGCACCCCGAGGCATCTCAACCTGCACGGAATTAAAATGATTGTCGCAAAAAGCTGTCGGAAGTTGACGGCTAGATTTCGTTTGTTGTTTTTTTTGAAAAAGAAAAAAATAATTCATGGAATACCTGACTTGGATGGACATGACGGAAAAGCTACCTCACTCCTTGCGGTTGAGGGGATGCTGGGTGCCTCTCTCTCCCTCCCTCCCTCCCTCTCTTTCTCTCTCTCTCTCTCTCTCTCCCCGTGTGCTGGGTTCCAAAATTGTACGCCCCTTCGTGTTGCGCTGCGCACAGTTGGTCCCCAAGGATCTTTTTTGCCATGTTGAGTTGAAGAACCTTGAGTCTTCCTCTTGCAGAATTTCTTCCGCCTGATGAAACTTGGATCGCAGCCCAGGTCATCTGTTCTTTCATTCCTTCTGCTGCTTTTCCAAGAGTCAGGGTTTTCCTGACTTTAAAGACCTCCAGAAACGATTGGGCTACCATTTCCAGGTTTCTCTCAACTAGTAGCGATATCTAGAACTTAAGGGATCTCTAGATACCTAGTTTCTAGTAGAATGATATCTAGAACTAGATACCAACTGGAAGGGATATCTAAAACTTAAGTGATATCTAGATACCTAGTTCCTAATAGATTTGGATATCTAGAACTAGATACCAACTGGTAGGGAGATCTAGAACTTTAGGGATATCTCGATCCAGATACCTAGTTTCTAGTACAACTAGATATCTGGAACTAGATACCAATGGTAGGGATATTTAGATACTAGATACCTTGTTTATTAGAACTAGATATCTGGAAGTAGATACCAACTAGTAGGGGTATCTAGAACTTAACTCGAGGCCCATTGGGTTGAAGAAGCTGGAAGGCCCTTAGTCTAGACCAGGGTGTCTCAAAACTTGGCAATTTTAGAACTTGTGGACTACAACTCCACAGCCAGCTGGTTGAGTTCTCCAGCCAACTGCCTGAGGAATTCTGGGAGTTGAAGTCCACAAGTCCTAAATTTGTCCAGTATGGAGACCCCTGGTCTAGAAGAGCAGTGCTCACGAAAGATGAAAATAGTCCATATATACCATCTCGTTAGGACCACCATCTTGTTTTTTGGTGGGTGGTTGTTTTTAATCCTCTCTCCTGCAGATAACACCTGAGGAAAAAAGCAGGGGAAATCCCCCCTTTTTTTAAACAGGGTCCAGGCCCAGACATGGCCCATTTGCAAACATGGACACGGATCCCGAAAACAAATACTAATAATTGAATGTCCAAAAGGAACGTCTTAAATCCCAGATTTCAAGGGGACGTTTTCCCATGCTTGTCTTAACGAATTCGCCTCCTTTTTCTTTACAGACAAACTGGTAACTCTAGGACCCGTGTGTGAATAAATCTTTTTATCGTTTCAGTTTTAATTTTTTTATTTTATTTTTGGTTTACTTGGGTTGGTGCGTGACCTTGTATTTAAATCCTCGGAACACTGTGGAAAATCCTGATTGTGTATGAATGACAGCAGCTTTGTAAATTAAAAACGTTTGTGTGAATAAAGCTAGCGGGGTGGGATTGAAAAGCCCTTCCCGGTTTTGAAACGAAGCCTCTTTGCCTCTGTTTTTGGGTTTTTTTTTTGCTTTTTAAACCTTTTTGAGTCTGTCTTTTTTCTTTTCCGTCATAATCAGACACAGAGGAATGCATCTCGGGCGTGATAAAATAATTTCCGGGAATAAAATACTAAACCCTCCAAAAAAATTCAGGCCTGAATCCAATAGTTCTCCAAAGCAAAGAGTGAAGGTCAGAAATAAAATTGGAAGACAAAGCAGAAAGGGATAATAAAGGAGCGCTGCACATTTTTAAAACTGGAATTAACAGTGTTCGATAAGGTTTTAAATGCCTTAGAACAGCCTTTTGCAAGTTTAAGATCGGTGGACTTCAACTCGCAGAATTCCCCAGCCATTCTGCGAGTTGAAGTCCACCGATCTTAAAGCTTAAATTTTTTTTTACATAATAACAGAGTTGGAAGAGACCTTGGAGGTCTTCTAATCCAACCCCCTGCCCAGGCAGGAAACCCTACACCGTTTCATGCTTGCCATAGTTGGGAGACGCTGGCTTAAAATTTAAACTGCATCTTCTCCCTGCCGGTTGTGGCCCGCCAGCTACCAGCAGAGCTGGTGGCAGACTCGGACAATGAGGAGGTTGGGGAGGAAATTGGGCCAATTCTGGAGTCCGGGGAAGGCTCTGATGGATGCTCTGCATCGGACGCAGAGATAGAACCAGGGCCGCCCGACATTTCCCAGCCACCGGAGAGGCAGCTGCCTTCGGAAACTGAGATGAGTGAGGAGGAAGAACAGCTGGAGCCTGTTCTAGATGCACATATGAGCAGAGCGGTTAGGAGAGGAGAACAACGGAGGATAAGGAGTCGACTCTGGAAGCAAAGCACAGATGAACGCTGAAAGGCCCTTCCCTGGCTGGGGAATAAATAGAAGGAAAGGGAGGGGCTTGTCGTAGGAGACAACCGTTCGTCTTTCTAATGATTTTGCTCATTGTGTTTTGGGCCACAAAGACAGAAGTTAATTTGCAGCCTTCGGCAATTATTGCAAGGGACTGATAAGCTCTGTTGTTGCAATTAACTCCTTGAAGGACTTGCCTGGACTTTTCGGTGAGTGAATGCCATTCATTCCCAGGCGAGAAATAAAAGAGGGGTTTTCCGTGACAAGGAGTCTGTTTCTTGCTGCTGCTAAGGCTGGGTCCGAACACTGCCTCTAAAACCCTGTTTACGGCGTTCTTGCGAAAAAGGACGCTTTTTGGAAAAGTAGTTTAAAAAATAGCGGAGACGTTGGCCCTCGATGAGGTCCTCTTTTTCAGGAAAAATGGGTTAGCCCGAAGGCTGCATTAGGATATTAGGCGCTGCCCCACAGGGGGAATTGCACCTTTTAAGCCGGAGAGCCAAAACAGGTGGCATTTTCCTAGATGCTTCTAATCATTCCTGGCGAGGCAGTTTTGGCTTGTCGGTTGACAAAGTTTGCCGACTGCAAACACCATCCTGGATTTCAGCCGGAACTACCATTCAGCACAACCCAATTCATGACTCGGCTCTTTCAGATTTGCAGATGGGGAGGATTGTGGGGTCCTTGGTGCTCTCTGAGCTGGGTTGTTTTCTTGCAGGCGTTTCATGACCCAACTAGGGCCTCTGGTGGCGCAACAGGCTAATGCAGCCTATTATTAACAGCAACTGCTTGCAATATTGCAGGTTCAAGTCCCACCAGGCCCAAGGTTGACTCAGCCTTCCATCCTTTATAAGGTAGGTAAAATGAGGACCCAGATTGTTGGGGGCAATAAGTTGACTTTGTATATAATATACAAATGGATGAAGACTATTGCTTGACACAATGTAAGCCGCCCTGAGTCTTCGGAGAAGGGCGGGATATAAATGCAAAAAAAAAAACTAGGCTACAACATCATTGCTAAAAGCGAGTGGGGTTCGCTGTCCTTAAATACAGTTACTCCTCGACTTAAACAGCCACCATTGAGCCCCACAATTTATGTTGCTGAGTGAGAAATTTGTTAAGTGAGTTTTGCCCCGTTTTAACGACTTTTCTCGCCACTGCGACCGTCATAAATATGAACCAGTACCCAAGTGTCAATCACATGAACATGGGGATGCCCCAACGGTAGGATGTAAGTGTGAAAAATAGTCTTACGTCATTTTTTTCAGTGCCATTATAACTTTGACCAGTCGCTAAATGAACTGTTGTAAGCCGAGAACTACCTATACAGGGCAAGGTAGACGGAACAAGGCACTAATGCCGTGATGGTGAACCTATGGCACGCGAGCCAGAGGTGGCACATGGAACCATATCTGTGGGCACATGAGTGTTGCCCTAGCTCATCTCCAGCTGAATTTCGGGCCTTCCGGGCCCACTGGAAGTCGGGAAACAGGCTTCTGAAGGGCCTCCAGGGTGGGGAAAGCCATTTTCGCCCTCCCCAGGCTCCTAGAAAGGCTCTGGAGCCTGCGGAAGGCGAAAAACAGGCATTCTGGTCCCACGGAAAGTGGGGAAACGGGCCATTTTCAGCCTCCAGTGGGGTGGGGAAGGCTGCTTTTGCCCTCCACATGGGTGTGGGCACGCGTGTGTGTTAAACACACCCCATGATCCCCCTCATTTTTGGCCCACGGCGGCAAAAAGGTTAGCCATCCCTGCACTAACGTATCAACAGAGCAAACCTCACGCTCTTCTACCACTGATTATGTAATTTAGTTGGGTCATGAAACGTCTGCAAGAAAACCACCAAGCTCAGAGAGCACCAAGGACCCCACCGTCGTCCTCTTCCTCCACCTCCCCACTCCCTTCTAGCACTGATGATGTTACCTAGTTGGGTCATGAGACGTCTGGAAGAACACCACCCAGCTCAGAGTGCACGGATCAGACTTTAGCGGGAAGGAGCAACCTTGGCACAAACGAAGTCCTATCACACACCTTTAGAAAGCTCCCTTTTGTCCTCTAACTGGGATACACACAAGCATCATTCAAAGCCTGTCAGCTGGAAAAGATCCATTTTAGAACATTGTCCGGGGACATTACGAGCCACAATACGGACATGTTCCGTTTCCAAGAGCCGCGGGCTGTTTGGCTTTGTGTTTTGGGCCACAAAGACAGAAGTTAATTTGCAGCCTTCGGCAATTATTGCAAGGGACTGATAAGCTCTGTTGTTTGCAATTAACTCCTTGAAGGACTTGCCTGGACTTTTCGATGAGTGAATGCCATTCATTCCCAGGCGAGAAATAAAGAGGGGTTTTCCGTGACAAGGAGTCTGTTTCTTGCTGCTGCTAAGGCTGGGTCCGAACACTGCCTCTAAAACCCTGTTTACGGCGTTCTTGCGAAAAAGGACGCTTTTTTGGAAAAGTAGTTTAAAAAATAGCGGAGACGTTGGCCCTCGATGAGGTCCTCTTTTGCAGGAAAAATGGGTTAGCCCGAAGGCTGCATTAGGATATTAGGTGCTGCCCCACAGGGGGAATTGCACCTTTTAAGCCGGAGAGCCAAAACAGGTGGCATTTTCCTAGATGCTTCTAATCATTCCTGGCGAGGCAGTTTTGGCTTGTCGATTGACAAAGTTTGCCGACTGCAAATACCATCCTGGATTTCAGCCGGAACTACCATTCAACACAACCCAATTCATGACTCGGCTCTTTCAGATTTGCAGATGGGGAGGATTGTGGGGTCCTTGGTGCTCTCTGAGCTGGGTTGTTTTCTTGCGGACGTTTCATGACCCAACTAGGGCCTCTGGTGGCGCAACAGGCTAATGCAGCCTATTATTAACAGCAACTGCTTGCAATATTGCAGGTTCAAGTCCCACCAGGCCCAAGGTTGACTCAGCCTTCCATCCTTTATAAGGTAGGTAAAATGAGGACCCAGATTGTTGTTGACTTTGTATATAATATACAAATGGATGAAGACTATTGCTTGACACAATGTAAGCCGCCCTGAGTCTTCGGAGAAGGGCGGGATATAAATGCAAAAAAAAAAACTAGGCTACAACATCATTGCTAAAAGCGAGTGGGGTTCGCTGTCCTTAAATACAGTTACTCCTCGACTTAAACAGCCACCATTGAGCCCCACAATTTATGTTGCTGAGTGAGAAATTTGTTAAGTGAGTTTTGCCCCGTTTTAACGACTTTTCTCGCCACTGCGACCGTCATAAATATGAACCAGTACCCAAGTGTCAATCACATGAACATGGGGATGCCCCAACGGTAGGATGTAAGTGTGAAAAATAGTCTTACGTCATTTTTTTCAGTGCCATTATAACTTTGACCAGTCGCTAAATGAACTGTTGTAAGCCGAGAACTACCTATACAGGGCAAGGTAGATGGAACAAGGCACTAATGCCGTGATGGCGAACCTATGGCACGCGAGCCAGAGGTGGCACATGGAACCATATCTGTGGGCACATGAGTGTTGCCCTAGCTCATCTCCAGCTGAATTTCGGGCCTTCCGGGCCCACTGGAAGTCGGGAAACAGGCTTCTGAAGGGCCTCCAGGGTGGGGAAAGCCATTTTCGCCCTCCCCAGGCTCCTAGAAAGGCTCTGGAGCCTGCGGAAGGCGAAAAACAGGCATTCTGGTCCCACGGAAAGTGGGGAAATGGGCCATTTTCAGCCTCCAGTGGGGTGGGGAAGGCTGTTTTTGCCCTCCACATGAGTGTAGGCACGCGTGTGTGTTAAACACACCCCGTGATCCCCCCCCACTTTTGGCACACGGCGGCAAAAAGGTTAGCCATCCCTGCACTAACGTATCAACAGAGCAAACCTCACGCTCTTCTACCACTGATTATGTAATTTAGTTGGGTCATGAAACGTCTGCAAGAAAACCACCAAGCTCAGAGAGCACCAAGGACCCCACCGTCGTCCTCTTCCTCCACCTCCCCACTCCCTTCTAGCACTGATGATGTTACCTAGTTGGGTCATGAGACGTCTGGAAGAACACCACCCAGCTCAGAGTGCACGGATCAGACTTTAGCGGGAAGGAGCAACCATGGCACAAACGAAGTCCTATCACACACCTTTAGAAAGCTCCCTTTTGTCCTCTAACTGGGATACACACAAGCATCATTCAAAGCCGGTCAGCTGGAAAAGATCCATTTTAGAACATTGTCCGGGGACATTACGAGCCACAATACGGACATGTTCCGTTTCCAAGAGCCGCGGGCTGTTTGGCTTTGTGTTTTTGCATATCCTGACTTTCTTCTCATGATGTGCATCGGGTACCAACCAACAACGCCCAAGGGCCTGGGCTGCAAAGCCCGATCAAAACAAATCAAGGCTTTCGGCTTTGACAGATTATATAACTCGACGGCGTTATGCAATTGCTGACAAGAGCTTTCTCGTCCCCGCTCGCAAGGCGGTTGCGCTCCCTAGGACGAAAATAGCCAAGAGTACCAGATGCTTAGCCGGACATCTGCAAATCCAACAATCCCGATTAAGGATGCAAGATTAAGGGAAAGGGATGCAAGCATCAAATCTTAAAAGGTGCAACATGTGGGGCCGATTCTGGCAGGAAGCGGGACAGCCAAGGTACGAACTAAGCCCAGCTTCGCTTCACATTCCTTTTATTTGGGGGGGGGATTTTTTTTCCCCTGTGCTCAATCTGGAGCCATTCCAGAAAATGGAGTAGTAGATCTGCCATTGTAGACCTTGACCCCTTGAAGTTGGGAGGACTTCAACTCCCAGAATTCCCCTGGGGGGAATTCTGGGAGTTGAAGTCCACCCATCTTCCTGTAGCAAAGTGTTGAGAAACACTGATCTAAGCCAAAAACTCTTAATTCCCGACCTTATTTTTGCACACTGTTCTCTAACAAGCATGGGGTAAGGTTACCCTCTATCCAGACCTGGAACGGTCGCCAAATAGGGTTCGCGACACTCCCAAGAATCTATATGACAATAAGGGATGTCAGGATTAAATCTGAAGGTTTCCTAAAACCCCCCACGAGGACTCGCTCTGAAGCATGCAAAAATTAAACCTAATTTGTGTCTGCGCCCCCCCGCACCCCCGAGCCAGGCCCCCTGCCAGAAAGTGACTTGGAAAGTGAGGGGGAAGGGCCCTCAGGACTTACCTCGGGAGCACCGGCTTCCCTGGCTCAGCTCCAGGAGCCAGAGGCAGGCCAGGTGGAAGAGATAACGAGGCCTCCGTCCCCTGACTCTTTCCCCCTCCAGGCCACGCCTCCAGATTCAGCTGATGGCAATCAGGCCTGGCTGGACCCTAGGTTTCCTAGGCAGGAGAGGAGGGAACAACAGAAGCAGGGGTGGGGCAGGCCTAGGAAGTGCTGAGTCATGGAGCCACACCCCCACAGGATATAAAAGCAGCAAGGGCTGCTATACCACTTCGTGGCAAGCAAATCAACTGCTTAACTAGAGCTGAAGTCCTGTTTGTTCCTGGTTTCCTGGCTGACTCATCGGCATCAAGTGAGATAACAGAGACACTTGGCAGACGCTTGCTAATTTGCTGCCAGAGCTGATAGTTGCCAGCTAATTACGTCATCGCTCGTGTCTCCCGGACTGCGGAGAGGGACTGAACACTAACTTTTTTCACTGAAGAGCCCATATATGAGGTCAAATTGCAATGTTTTCCCGTCCTTTTTCAAACCACTTATTTGGCTTGGCGCCAGTGGCGGGTTTCCAATATTCTTAGCACCGGTTTGCCACAGGCGCACTTCCGCACATGTGCTTGGCCTTCCATGCATGTGCTTTGCTCATGCGCGCACCTTGAAAATGTGGCCAAATAAGATGGCATTACGTCGGGGCTCACCACTACCGGTTCGCCGGAACCGGTACGGACTGAATACCACCTCTGCTTGGCGGAGTTTACAAACCAAACCTGGTTTGTTTCGAAGCCACCCTCTAACCATTCTCAAATGTTTGTTCCAGCATTGTAGCCTTTCACAACTTCACCAAACACGTCAAACGGAGAGATAATTTTTTTTTTAAAAAAAAAAGCGAGAGCAAAGAATCATTAAATCAAGACGGAGCCCAAGGAAGAAATGTTATGTCAACAGAAACTCGGGATAAAAACACTCTTTTTTCATCCAGGAAGAAAAACGGAGTTGGAAGGGACCTTGGAGGTCTTCTAGTCCAACCCCCTCCTCAAAGAGGAAACCCCTTGGCATGGTCAACAGCTTTCCTAATTGAAAATAAATAAATGCAGATTTTACTGATTTGTCAATCTTCAATCAATTTTTTTATGACAGTCACAGAATTTAAAATATCACCTTTTGTGACCTTTCCAGCCAGCTTCTGACAAGCATGGTCAAGGAAGGAAGCCAGATTCACTTAATGACTGCATGAGTCACTTAACAGCTGCAGTGATTCTGGCAAGAAAAGTTCATAAAATGAGGTGCAACTCACTTATCAACTCACTTTCAGCGGGACTAGAACTCACCGTCTCTTGCTGATTGGCCCAAAGTCACGCAAGTAGCTTTCCTGGACAAAGGCAGAACTAGAACTCACCGTCTCCCACTTCCTAGCCTGGTGCCTTAACCGCTAGACCAAATTAGTGACGGACGATTCTTGATTTCATGGCTCCAGTCACCATTTCTGTGAATTATTATTATTTTTTATTAAAAAAGTTTAACAAACATTTTTACCCAAGTTTTCTCCCTCCATCCCTCACCCTACCCTCTCCCATCCCTCCCTCACCCAAACCCCCCTCCCCAACCCACCCCAGACTTCCCAGAGCAAAATACAAGATATAAAGCTATAAGATATAAATTTCTGTGAATTTTTGATCCACCAGGTTTATTATTCAGCCATCTTCACCCATTTTTTTATTCCTTTCGCTTTTATTATCCTGTTTTTCGTATTTTCAGGCATTTGCAAGTGACACCCAGCATCGCTGGAAGTCAGGTGACATATCAATGTAATGCACGTATTCCTTGACATGCAACCGTAATTGAGCCCGCAATTATGTTCGTAAGTCGTGACGGTCCTTAAATGAGTCATCGTGCGATGTTGGCTGATTTTACATTCTTTTTTTTTTTTTGCCACAATATATTTTAAGATTCTTGATGACTCTGCCAGGGATTTTGAACTAAATGAACTCAATAGCAGTAACAGAGTTGGAAGGGACCTTGGAGGTCATCTAGCCCAACCCCCTGCTCACATAGGAGACCTACTTTTGAGAAATGGCTGTCCAGTTGTTTCTTATTATAAATAATCATTATTATTATTATTATTATCATTGCAATTATTATTGTGATTATAATTATTATAAATTATAACTATAGATTATATTTACTTTATAATTTTTTATAAATTATATAAACTGATAAAATTTGTATTGTATTGTATTGTATTGTCCGAGTTCTAAGGAACACCCCGAACAAAATAAAGCTCTAAGGCTTGAGGTTCCTCAAAGTTCCAATTTATTAGAGATGTCATGTTGGCCCAGCTGGGAAAACCCGAAACTGAAAGCTTCCAGGTTTTCCACACCCAGTTAACAGTTCACAGCCCTGCCCCACACCCACAAGTTCATCACATTGTCCAATCAACTCTTCCCGCTCAATTGGATACAATCTTCAGGCAGTCTACATCAGACGCAGGATGTCCTTGAATGCGGAATGTTGTTATGACTAACTTTCTACCGCTCCATCAGCAACCCCCTCCCAACTTCCCCAGCTAAAATATGTGGCAGTTAAGAAGCAAAAAGAAAACTGCCTTCCAAAACTGACATGTATTGTGTCAGTATGAGCCACGGTGGCACAGCGGTTAGAGTGCAGTACTGCAGGCGACTTCTGCTGACTGCCGGCTGCCTGCAATGTGGCAGTTCAAATCTCATCAGGCTCAGCCTTCTATCCTTCCAAGGTGGGTAAAATGAGGACCCAGATGGTTGGGGGGCAAGAGGCTGACTCTGTAAACCCCTTAGAGAGAGCTGGAAAGCACTGTGAAGCGATATATAAGTGCTATTGCTATTGCCCTTCCTTCCTTCCTTCCTTCCTTCCTTCCTTCCTTCCTTCCTTCCTTCCTTCCTAGCTTTGATGGCGCAGTGGCTAAAATGCAGTATTGCAGGCTGACTCTGCCCACTGCCAGCAGTTCGATCCTGACCGGTTCAAGGTTGACTCAGCTTTCCATCCTTCCAAGGTGAGTTAAATGAGGACCCAGATGGTTGGGGGCAAGAGGCTGACTCTGTAAACAGCGTAAAACATTGTAAAGCGGTATATATAAGCCTGAGTGCTGTTGTTATTGCTATATTATTATATCCCAGCCGTATCTATGAACATCTCTTCCCTAACAACCCCTTTACCTGCCCAGCGTGTTGCATGTCCCTTCTCATGACCCCGAAAGCTGTCACTCAAGCTCGACGTCTTAAAATACATAATTTTATAATGCCTTCATTTTCCTGGGGTGACTCATGTCTTGCAATTGGAAAACACCCTTGTTTTGATGGTTTAAGCCTTGCTTTTAAGTTATCCTCTGTAGCGCTTCTCTTGACGTGGCTGGATTAGTAATCAGTGCAGGCCATCAACGCGGGTAGTTGCAACCGTTCCATTTAGTGACCCTTCGAAGTTACAACGGTGCTGAAAAAAGGGACTTAATAACCAATTTTCACGCTTAGAATGTTGCAGCATCCCCACAATCGTGTGATCGAAAATTCGGATGCTTGGCAACCGGTTCTCATTTATGACGGCGGCAGCATTCCCCCGGGATCATCTTTTGCGACCTTCTGACAAGCAAAGGCAATGGGAAAGCCAGATTCACTTAACAACCGTGTTACTAACTTAACAATTGCCGTGATTCGCTTAACAAATGAGGCAAAGAAAATTGTAAAATGGGACAGAACTCACTTAACAAACTTCTTACTTAGCACCATACATTTTGGGCGCAATTGGTGACTGGCGACACCCAGGGGAAGGGCCTTTTCTGTGGGGGCTCCCACCCTCTGGAACGAACTTCCCCCAGGACTTTGCCAACTTCCTGACCTTCGAACCTTCCGCCGCGAGCTTAAGACACATCTATTTATTTGCGCAGGACTGGACTAGAATTTTTAAATTTTGAATTTGGTTTTTAATGGGGTTTTATTATTTGTATTTCTATTTTAAATATTCGGCCTTATTTAATAAGTTTTTTAATTGTGGTTTTATTCTGTATTTATATGTAGGAGATAGGGTGGTATAAAAATGCGAAAAATAAATAAATAAATAAATTGTGGTCATAGGACAAAGACTATCTATATCTGAGTTTTTACTGGCCAACTAGGAATCATATTTTTTTTAAAAAGTTTGTGGGGGAAGATGACACAATTTCACAGTTCCAAGAGCTGTTCAAGAGATTGATGTGACCACATCGTTAACATAAATCTTAGAATAAAGAGTTGGAAGGGACCTTGGAGGACTTCTAGTCCAACCCCCTGCTTAGGCAGGAAACCCTACACCACTTCAGACCAATGGCTGTTCAATCTCTTCTTAAAAACCTCCAGTGTTGGAGCATTCACAACTTCTGGTGGCAAGTTGTTCCACTGATTAATTGTTTCTCACTGTCAGGAAATGGGGCAAAACTCACTGAACAAATGTCTCACTTAGCAACGTAGATTTTGGGCTCGGACACTCTTTCCCCCAGCCGCAAATCGGAACAAGACATGCACAAAAAGTCAAAAACTAAAGAGAGGAAACGGACAAGAAGGTGATCATAAAATGGAGCAAACCCATCTTAACAACTGTCTCGCTTAGCAATGAACATTTAGAATAGAATAGAATAGAATAGAATAGAATAGAATAGAATAGAATAGAATAGAATAGAATAGAATAGAATAGAATAAAATAGAATAGAATAGAATAGAATTTTTTATTGGCCAAGTGTGATTGGACACACAAGGAATTTGTCTTGGTGCATAGGCTCTCAGTGTACATAAAAGAAAAGATACCTTCATCAAGGTACAACATTTACAACACAATTGATGGTCAATATATCAATATAAATCATAAGGATTGCCAGCAACAAGTTATAGTCATACAGTCATAAGTGGAAAGAGATTGGTGATGGGAATAGAATAGAATTTATTGGCCAAGTGTGATTGGACACACAAGGAATTTGCCTTGGTGCATATGCTCTCAGTGTTCATAAAAGAAAAGATACGTTCATCAAGGTACAACATTTACAACACAATTGATGATCAATATATCAATATAAATCATAAGGATTGCCAGCAACAAGTTATAGTCATACAGTCATAAGTGGAAAGAGATTGGACTCAATTGTTGTAAGTCAATGACTACCGGCAGTGTTACAGGTAACCCAATTTTCTATTGCTAAGCAAGGGGGTTGTTAATTTTGTTTATAAATGTAATCAACAATAAAGGTATAGTGCTTTTTTCAAAAGGCAACTGGACTTTTGTTTTTCCTTGAAGAGGTTTCGCTTCTCATCCAAGAAGCTTTCTTCAGTTCTGACTGAGGAAGGTTGCGGGCTTTTTAAGAATGATTTTATAGTTCTCAATTAGCTTTATTGATTAGCCTATAAGCCATATCAAAGCACAAGGAGCAAACACATATCGCCAATAAAATCTTACACAAACAAGTTAAAATAAAAGTAGGGTAAACGGCAATAGTCACAGGATAAGATACAATATCACTGAATACATAAATATATAAAATAGAATAAAATGACCTCATGTTCCCCCAGGGGAAGGGCCTTCTCTGTGGGGGCTCCCACACTCTGGAACGAGCTTCCCCCGGGTTTACGCCAAATACCTGACCTTCGGACATTTCGTCGCGAACTCAAGACTCACCTTTTTATCCACGCGGGGCTGGCTTAAATTGGGATTTTAATCTTAAATTTATTAATTTTAAATGGGGTTTTAGTAGGGTAAATTTTAATCATTGGGCTAATTTAAATAAGTTTTTTAAATCGTATTTTAAATTTGTATATTGTATTGCCGGTTTTTTATTATGCCTGAGTCCTATTTTTATTATGCCTGAGTCCTTCGGGAGAAGGGCGGTATAAAAATCAAATAAAATAAATAAAAAAATAATAAATGTTATAGGATGGTTTTATCATAAAGATCAGGACGATTCTGGGCAGCTCAACTCTTGCCAAACTTGCGGTCTCTGAAGGCCAAAATCAACTCTTTTCTGGCGGAAATCGCGATGCTTTCAAGTCTCTTTAAAAAGGAGAGAATCTCACCTTTGGGAGGAAACCTGAGGGGCAGAGTTATCATTTAAAAAGGGATGAAGGGGAAAAAAAAGAAGCATGTTTTATGACTATTTATTTGTATTTGTTTTTATTTATCAAATTTAGGGCGCTGCCAGTCTCGTGCTTTTGACTCTGGGCGCTTGCGCGTGATTCAAACACAGGGCTAAACAATCCACAGAAACCTACCACCATTCAAAAAAGTTGTTGAATACAGATTATTTGCCATTTTATTTTGTCAAGAGCAGGTATGTCCAACCACGGCAACTTTAAGACTTGTGGACTTCAACTCCCAGAATTCCCCAGCCAGCCATGGCTGGCTGGGGAATTATGGGAATTGAAGTCCACAGATTGGTTCTAGAGACTTCCTTATCCCAGTTTCGATTTATTCTAGCCATGCCCTCTTTATTGCTGCTCTCTTGCGATGTTTGAGCCCCCGTTGTCCTATATATAAAACCAACATTTATAGTTATGCCTTTAAATGCACAAAAACCCCACCCTTCATTCTCCCCAAAATATAATAAACCGTATTATGGAACATTAGAGGCACATTAGAACATCTGTTAGGCCTTGGGCTAGGCTAATTCAAGGTCCTTTTAGAGGGGTTTTATAATTATTGTTCCCTGGGGTGACAAAACTTTCTTTCCTGATATTACGTCTTCCCCGCAGCCCTTGCGCAGTTGGGCAGCCTTAGGAATGGATTTAATTAATTACTTAAGTACATTGGCAGTTTTGATTTGATTTGATTTGGATAGGGATCAAGATGTGCACTCCTTCTGGAGAGCGTGAAATTAAACTGCAATTTGCGAGCGAGGCAAAGCGGGTGGGTGGAAGGTAGCTCCGCGGTTTTGAAACTACTCCTGTGCTACCCATAGAAGAGAAGAGTTGTAGCTTTGAGTTGAACTGTGGGGTCCTTGGTGCTCTCTAAAGCAGGAGTAAGATTCAGCCGGTTTGGGCAAACCGATAGTTAGGGCCAACGGATGGGTCCGCTCAACCGCCCTGGCACTATCCCATCTTATACAATCGCCGTGTTTTTGACGCAGCATGCATGTGTTCAAGGCGTGTCAGCGAGCGAAGCTATCCCATCCTATATAATCGCCGTGTTTTTGACGCAGTATGCATGTGCCCAAAGCTATAGTGACCAGACGTCCCGCTTTTGGCGGGACAGTCCCGCTTTTTAATAATTTTTTTTTTTGTTTCACTCCCATTCTGAAAATGGGAGGCGGCAACACAAGAGGAGGAGGCGGAGAAGGGGGAGTGGCGGAGAAGGGGGTGCGAGAGGGAGGAGAGTGTTGTGTCTCGCCCGCTTTCACCGCAGCCGGGGCCTTCTTATCTGCTTCTGAACGCTGAGGAATGTCCTAGTATGCCTCCCGGCCCCAGCCCTGGCTCCATGCCCAGACAGGCTGAGGAGGAAGAAGTACCTCCAGCCCCCAGCTCTGGCTCCATGCCCAGGCAAACGGAGCAACTACACCCCTCCCCCTCCCCCACAGCATGTGAGCCTGAGGAAGGTCAATTACCAACAGCTGCAGACTGGAGTGACCCTCGCGTCAGGAGAATTGATAAGCGGAGGCAACAGAAGGAAGGGAGGGGCAGGCCTGGATAAGTGCTGAGTCATGGAGCCACACCCCATGGCCTATATAAAGGATCTGCTTTCTGGCATTCTCTGAGTCAGGCAAAGTCTAAACATATCTTGCTGAAGTCACTTTCTGGTCTCCTGCCTGCCCTGAGGACTTTGCTAGGACTTTGGCAGAGCTGCAGAGGCACGCCTGATTCGGATTTCCCTGACCCGGTCATCAGCGGAGGAGTGGGACACGACAGAGAGACGCCGCTTGACTTCACCCGAGAGGAAGAGAAGAGCCGAGAGGAGAGCCGAGGAGAGCCGAGTCTGCCTGGAAGAGCCGACAGGAGAGCTGAGCCTGCCTGGAAGACCGGAGAAGCAGCAGCCGGTCCTCCTCCTTCAGGCAGGTGGCAAGACTCAGCGCGCATGTGCGGCCCCCCCCTCAGGGTCAGTGGTATCCCGCTTTGCCATCACTGAAATCTGGTCACTTTACCCAAAGCGCATGTGTGCACATATTTGATTTTGGGTTCGCCAGTTGTTAAATGATGTGAAATCCGCCTCTGTCTCTAAGCTTGGTTGTCTTCTTGCCAACGTTTCATGACCCAACTAGATAACCTCATCAGTGCTAGAAAGGACTGGGGTTTGAGGAGGAGGAGGAGGAGGAGGAGGAGGAGGAGGAGGAGGAGGAGGAGGAGAATTGTGGGGTCTTTGGTGCTCTCTGAGATTAGTTGTTTTCTGGAAGACATCTCATGACCTAACTAGGTAACATCATCAGTGCTAGAAGAGAAGGTGTTGAAATTAAACATCAATTTGAATTGAAAAATCAGAAGACCAATTCTCCATGTTCCTGTTTGCCTCTTGGAGTATTTTATATTTAATTCCTGCTTTCACGCCATGCAAACTGAGATCTGTCTTTCTGCCGCTGTTTAAGTGGTACAACAGTTGTCAGAATAAGTATTGCTTCAAACCAAAACCTCCTTGGCAAAATATTAATTTCTATCACGGACGTTCTCGCCAACAGTGACAATATTTATTTATTTATTTATTTATTTATTTATTTGATTTCTATACCGCCCTTCTCCCGAAGGACTCAGGGCGGTGTACAGGCAAAAATAAAACAAACAGTGCAATATATAATTTAAAATGCAATTAAAAAACTTATTTTAAAATTGGCCTGAAGATTAAAATATACAGTAAGCTAAAAACCCCATTTAAAATTAGTTAATAAGAATTTTAAAAATTTGATAAAATTCAATTTAAGCCAGCCCCGCGCGAATAAAAAGATGTGTCTTCAGTTCGCGACGGAATGTCCGAAGGTCAGGTATTTGGCGTAAACCCGGGGGAAGTTCGTTCCAGAGTGTGGGAGCCCCCACAGAGAAGGACCTTCCCTTGGGGGCCGCCAGCCGACATTGCTTGGCGGACGGCACCCTGAGAAGTCCCTCTCTGTGAGAGCGAACGGGTCGGTGGGAGGCATGTGGTAACAGCAGGCGGTCCCGTAAGTACCCAGGCCCTAAGCCATGGAGCGCTTTAAAGGTAGTAACCAGCACCTTAAAGTGCACTCGAAAGGCCACAGGCAGCCAGTGCAGTCTGCGCAGGAGCGGTGTTATATGGGAGCTACGCGGATATTAATTTCTCTCTAATCGCATTCCATGTCTTTACATAATTATTCCGCTATAACAGGACTTTAACTCCCAGAATTCCCCAGCCAGTTTTGCTTTGCTGGCTGGGGGATTCTGGGAGCTGAAGTCGGCCAGGCTTAAAGTTGCCAAGGTTGGAGACCCCTGCACTATAATATACAATTCCTATTAATCACAGTGATACCCTGTTTTTTCCTTTTTTCCACTCAGTCTTAAAAGCAGTTTTTCCCATCAATGCCATTTAGTTTTTCGAAGTTCGTATTCTCGGTTAATATCTCTGTCTTTTGTTTTCAGCTAACAGCTGGCTAATACCCTTAAGTCCATCAATATCCCATTAAATATTTTTATTCCTTCCGGAGGCTCTTCAAAAAAATTATCACGGGCTGCCGGCAAATCTTGCAATTTAGAAGTTTCTCTTTTTAATCTTCATTCCAGCAATTCTGTCATCTTATCTTATCTATCTCTCTTCAATACTTCCAGAGCTAAAATAAATCGCAGTGGGGACAAGTGGCACTTTTATCTAGTCCCTTATTCTATTTCACAAGATTTTGTTAATTCGGCATTCGCAACAGGGAATTGTGCCTTTTGTGAACGTGTAAATTGATTTTACCCATTTAATAAAATTCTCCCCGCGAGTTAAATCCTCCAAACTTTTACACAAAAGAGTCTAGTTCCAATTGTCGAAGAACTTTTCGGCACTGAGAAAAATCAATGCTGCCCATTCTTCTTTGTGTTAATTTAAATATTCTGAAATATCGATTGGTAGTCCTTGATTTACGACCATAGATTGAGACTGGAATGTTTGTGTGGCTAAACACGGCGGTTGCTAAGGAAAGGACACCTGATTTTGCAACATTTTTTTTGATGCAATTGTTAAGTGGATCGTGGCGTTGTTAAGTGAATTACGCAGTCGTTAAGCGAATCTAGCTTCCCCCATTGACTTTGCTTGTCAGATACTACCTGGGAAGATGTAAATGGCAACCACATGACCCCAGGATGATGGCAGTGTCCAAATTTTGATCATGTGACCATGAGGTTGCTGCAGCAGTGGTACCTACTTGGCTAATGAAACATCTGCAAGAAAACAACCCAGGTAACAAAATTTCTTCCTTCCTTCCTTCCTTCCTTCCTTCCTTCCTTCCTTCTCTTCTTCTCCTTCTCCTTCTCCTTCTCCTTCTCCTTCTCCTTCTCCTTCTCCTTCTCCTTCTCCCTCTCCCTCTCCCTCTCCCTTCCTTTTCTTCTTCCTCCTCCTCTCCCCAAATCCCACTCCCTTCAAGCACTGATGATGTTATCTAGTCAGATAACAAAATGTTTTCAAGGAAACAACCAAACCCAGAGAGAAACAAGAATGCTACAATTCTCCTCCTCCTCTTCCTAAACCCCACTTCCTTCCATCCCTGATGATGTTCCCTAGTTGGGTCATGAAATGTCTGAAAGAAAACCACCAAACCCAAGACAACGTCAAGGATCTCACAGTCCTTCTCCTCCCAAAACCCACTCCCTTTTAACCCCTGATCACGTTCCCTAGTTGGGTCACGAAACGTCTGCAAGAAAACAACCAAACCAGTGGTGAAATCCAATTTTTTTTACTACCGGTTCTGTGGCTTGGTGGGTGTGGGGTGGCTTGGTGGGCGTGGCAGGGGAAGGATACTGCAAAACCCCCATTCCCTCCCCACTCCTGGGGGAAGGATACTGCAAAATCTCCATTCCCACACCACTCTGGGACCAACCAGAGGTGGTATTTGCCGGTTCTTTGAACTACTCAACATTTCTGCTACCGTTTTTCCCGAACCTGTCAGAACCTGCTGGATTTCACCCATGAGCAAAAACCCAGAGAGCACCAAGGACCTCACAGCTCTCCTCTCCCCACCTCTTCCGCTCCTCAAATCCCACTCCCTTCTAGCGCTGATCATGTTCCCTAGCTGGGTCACGAAACGTCTGCAAGAAAACAATCAAACCCAGAGACCATCAATGACCCCACAGTTAGAATAGAATAGAATAGAATAGAATAGAATAGAATAGAATAGAATAGAATAGAATAGAATAGAATAGAATAGAATAGAATTTTTATTGGCCAAGTGTGATTGGACACACAAGGAATTTGTCTTGGTGCATATGCTCTCAGCGTACATAAAAGAAAAGATACGTTCATCAAGGTACAACATTTACAACACAATTGATGGTCAATATATCAATATAAATCATAAGGATTGCCAGCAACAGGTTATAGTCATACAATCATAAGTGGAAAGAGATTGGTGATGGGAACTATGAGAAGATTAATAGTAGTGCAGATTTAGTAAATAGTCTGACAGTGTTGAGGGAATTATTTGTTTAGCAGAGTGATGGCCTTCGGGGAAAAAACTGTTCTTGTGTCTAGTTGTTCTGGTGTGCAGTGCTCTATAGCGTCGTTTTGAGGGTAGGAGTTGAAACAGTTTATGTCCAGGATGCGAGGGGTCTGTAAATATTTTCACGGCCCTCTTCTTGATTCGTGCAGTATACAGGTCCTCAATGGAAGGCAGGTTGCCTTCCATTGAGGACCTGTTCAGTTCAACCCCGAGCTACAAATACTCTCCTTTATGGGTTTTCTAGATCTGGTTCCGTTTGACACGCATCTTCGTCAAGTTTTGACCAAAAGTCTCCCAAACTTTTGACAACTTGAGAGTTAAACTGACGCAGCCTCAGATGGGTAGATAAAAGATCGATATGGGCGGAAAAAAGATGTTCTTTTGCAAAGCTCTTTTCTAAGTCCAGGATCGATGGCTCCTGGCTCTCTATCCACGGGCGGAGAATGAAACATCTACAAAGGGAAGCTCTCAAACCCTTAGCAAATGAGAGCATTAAAAGCTCATTATTCCCCGGGTGACGGGCAAAAACCTCTTTCTCCGGTCTCAAACTTCAGATATTGATCCTGAGAGGTTTATTTATTTCAGAAACATCGAAGGCCGCTCTAGAGTTTGGGCTTAAGAAAGTGAAGGGGGAAAAAAACAGATTTTTTTTTAATTGAAAAAGTTTTACAAAAATTTTTAACAATTATTCCCCCCCACGCCATCCCCCCCCTCCCTTCCCCTTCCCTCCACCCTTCCCCCCCCCCAGACTTCCCAGAACAAGATACAGGGTGTAAAGTCTAACAATCATAAACTAGAGCATAACCCATAGTCTCTCCTCTCCCTTTGCACCCTTAATTCCCCTTTCCCATTTAAACTAATACATTAATATAATACAATTCCTAGATTCACTCATAAGCTATTTGATACTTTTTAGTCTGATACTTATTTTGAATATAGTCAATCCAACTTCTCCATTCCAATATGTATCTTTCTTGAGAATAGTCTTTCAAATACGCAGAAATTTTAGCCATTTCTGCTAAGTTCGATACTTTAAGTGTCCATTCTTCAATTGTAGGTAAATCTTCTTTCTTCCAATATTGCACAACCAAGAGTCTTGCAGCTGTTATTAAATTTAAAATCAATTTAGTCTCTCTATTATCGTACATTCCATAGTCATGCCCAATAAAAACAACTGTGGAGTAAATTTTATCTTCTTTTTCAAAATATTCTGCATAATCCACCAGATTTTTATCCAAAATGCTTTGATTTTTTTTACAAGTTCCACCATACATGATAATAAGTAGCATCCTCACAATCACATCTCCAACATTTAGCCTGCATATAAAAACATAAATTTTTGTGTGCATCTTGTTCCAAGATCCAGAAAAAAAAGGAATGGAGATAATCCACGCCTTACGACCATAATGGAGCTCAAAGTTTAGGTCGGGTGTTGGCAAGCTTACTCAAAAGAGCAACAAAGGTCCTAGATCCATGATGGCGAACCTATGGCACGGGTACCAAAGGTGGCACGTGAAGCCGTATCTGTGGGCACGTGAGCGTTGCCCTAGCTTAGCTCCAGCACACATGTGTGCACCAGTCAGCTGATTTTCGGGCCTTTCGGGTCCACCGGAAGTTGGGAAACAGGCTGTTTCTGGCCTCTGGAAGGCCTCGGAGGGGTGGGAAGGCCATTTTCGCCCTCCCCAGGCTCCTAGAAAGGCTCTGGAGCCTGGGGAGGAGGAAAAACTGTACAGATAATCCTTGAATTTACAACCCATGATTGTGGCTATGAATCTCCTAAGCCAGGAGGTTAAGTGAATTGTGCCTGATTTTAACGGCCTTATTTGCCATATTCGTTAAGTGAATCAGGCGGTCATTAAGCAAAGCTGGTTTCCCCCGGTGACTTTGTTTGTCGGCAGCCACCTGGGAAGGTACCAAATGGTGATCATGTGATTCCAAGATGCTGCAACTCTTGTAAATACACGCCGGGCCCCCCAACACCCGAATTTTGATTCTTGTGAGTCTATGAATCATTGAATAACCCCACCCCCCCAAGGTCTCATTGAAATCACAAATCACCAGGCTCAAGTGAACCTATCAATCAATCAAAATAGAGCTGGAAGGGACCTTGGAGGGCTTCTAGTCCCTATGCCATGTCAGACAAATGGCTGTCCAATCTCTTCTTGAAAACATCCAGTATTGGAGCAGCCACAACTTCTGGAGGCAAGTTGTTCCACTGGTTAATTGTTCTAACAGTCAGGAAATTTCTCCTTAGTTCTAAGTTGCTTCTCTCCTTGATCAGTTTCCACCCATTGCTTCTTGTCCTGCCCTCGGGTGCTTTGGAGGATAGTTTGACTCCCTCTTCTTTGTGGCAGCCCCTCAAATATTGGAACACTGCTGTCACGTCTCCCCTGGTCCTTTTTTATCATTAAATTAGACGCACCCAATTACTGCAACCGTTCTTCCTCTGTTTTCGCCTCCAGAAATTAAATCCCTTTTTGGAAATTCAAATTCATTGAAGTCCATGAAATGAAATTCACTGAAATCCATGAAATGAAAAATGAAGTCCATTGTTCTGACCTAGGCTTCCCGAGAGCATGAAGCAGACTCCTTGTCCCGACAAAAACCCCTTTTTATTAAGTTACTGTGAATTTCTTCTCATTCCCATCCAGCAAAGTCTTTCAAGGGAGAATTTACAGTCTGGCTTGGAGAGCTGCCAGGCCGATATGTTCAAAACTTGGCAAGGAGTCTCGGAGAGTCACGAACCAATTAAGTGAATTAATTGTCTCCTTCAAACTCCACTCCCCTTTCGCCCCTCTTTTATTCCCTCTGGGAGGGGCCATTCACCGTCCACCTGTGGCTTTACTCCTGAGTCGACCCTTGTTCCTTAGCTGTTCCCTTCTCCTGGCAGCTCTGTACATGCACACACTGGGAACAGGCTCCAGCTGTTCTTCTGCCCCACTGATCTCCGACTCCGAAGGCAGCTGACAACTGTCAGAGGGCCCTGGCCCCTCCCTGCCTCCGATGCAGAGCAATCATCAGAGCCTTCCCCAGACTCCAGGACTGGTCCATGTTCCTCTCCTCACTGTCCGAGTCTGCAACTGGTTCCATTGGATGCTGGCGGGCCACAACATCCATTATCCTGAGAAAGGTGGAAGGAAGGAAGAAGACGATAGCCAGCAAGATGGATGTTCTCCATTCCAGTGGCACCATTGATAGAACGAAAGGACCAGTTGAAGACTGGATGAAGACTGTCTTGGAGAAAAAATTATCTATAGGGTTCCTAAGAGTCAACCCCAACTTGATGGCATCTAATCAATTCTTCTGGACGACTGAAATCCTTTCAAGACTGCTGAGAGGGGGGGTTTAATCCGTTCATGAGTAAAAAAATTTATTTCCCTTGACGTCTAATCTCATTTTGAAACAGCTTTTGCTCTTTACCATAAAACCATCATCTTCAGTCAACTAAATAGGCATCTTTTTCTCCATTACCTCCTTAGTAGACTTTTTTTTTTTTTAAAAAATGAAGTTAATCAAAGAAAATCGACATTCAGCAAAAAATAGCACAGCGAAAAGAAAAAAAAAAGTAAAAGTAGATGCTCCACAACATCAAAGAGCCTCTAAATATTAAACTTGGGATGCTTGAAGCGCAGGATATTTAATCTATGCTTAATTTTAAGTTCAAGTTAGCCAGAAAGAGAATTATAGATCTCAGTTATATTCATCTTCAAAGTTTGCCGTGTTGTTGCCATCTCCTGCCAAAGGCAGAATATTCTGTATTGATCTGGGGTTTAAAGAATTTCAAGTTAGGAATAGAGGGGTAGTGGAGGAGGAGGAGGAGGAGGACTGTGAGAACCTTGGTGTTTAGTTGTTAATTGTTTTCTTGCGGCTGTTTCATGATGCAAACTACGTAACATCTTCAGGGCTAGAAGGGAATGGGGTTTGTGGAGAGAAAGAGAAGGAGAAGGATGGGAAAATAGCAGAACCTGGGGTTTAGCAGTTGATGGCGAGGTTCCAGAGTCTGCAAAAGTGGACCAAAGGCCTCTGTGGCTCAGACTGGTAAGACAGTCTGTTATTAACACAGCTGCCTGCAATTACTGCAGGTTCTAGTCCCACCAGGCCCAAGGTTGACTCAGCCTTCCATCCTTTATAAGGTAGGTAAAATGAGGACCCAGATTGTTGGTGGCAATAAGTTGACTTTGTAAATAAATATACAAATAGGATGAAGACTATTGCTAACATAGTGTAAGCCGCCCTGAGTCTTCGGAGAAGGGCGGGATATAAATGCAATTTTTTTTAAAAAAGGACACAGAGAACAATGCAATCCTAAAATGCATTATTTTATTTATTTTATTCATTTATTTTATCACAACGGTATATATAAGCATAAGCATGAAATAACTATATGATATATATAAGCATATATATAACCATAAGTATGTAATAACTATATGAAATTGTATACAATCAAAGGAGACATTAGGACAGGAACGGTAGGTATGTTGGTGCTCTTATGCCTGCCCCTTACAGACCTCTTAGGAATGGAGTGAGGTCAATAGTAGATAGTCTTTGGTTAAAGCTTTGGGGATTTTGGGAAGAGACCACAGAGTCAGGTAGTGCGTTCCAAGCATTAACAACTCTGTTACTGAAGTCATATTTTCTGCAATCAAGATTGGAGCGGTTCACATTAAGCTTAAATCTATTGTGTGCCCGTGTATTGTTGCGATTGAAGCTGAAGTAGTCTTCAACAGGAAGGACATTGTAACAGATGATTCTATGAGTTAACCTCAGGTCATGCCGAAGGCCGCGGAGTTCTAAATTTTCCAAACCCAGGATTTCAAGTCTGGTGGGATAAGGTATTTTGTTGTATTCAGAGGAGTGGAGAACTCTTCTTGTAAAATATTTCTGGACACGCTCAATTGTATTAATGTCCGAAATGAGGTGTGGGTTCCAGACAGACGAGCTGTATTCAAGAATTGGTCTTGCAAATGTTTTGTATGCTCTGGTTAGTACTGTAATATTTCTGAAGAAGCTAGGCAAGATTAAGTTTACAACTCTTAGAGCCTTTTTTGCAATGTAATTGAAGTGGGCTTTGGCACTTAAATCATTTGATATGAAAACTCCAAGGTCTTTAACGGGGTGAGGGTCATCTACAAGGTAATGTCCATCAAGGTTGTATTTAGTGTTCTGATTCTTTTTTCCAATGTGTAAGACAGAGCATTTGCTGGTTGAGATTTGGATTTGAGATTTATCTAAGTTCATAATATAATAAAGTTGGAAGGGACCTTGGTGGTCTTTTAAGTACCAGAGGGCAGGACAAAAAGTAACAGGTAGATCCAACCTTATGCAACCAGGCACAGCCCCTCCTTACCCTGGCCTTCACCCAGATTTCATAAGAAGCCAACTCTACCCCTTCTGTTTTGAAGGCAAAGTCATGGGAGAAGATCCGTCGGCTAGTCCAGCTGCTATTTGCCCCCAAGAGAGGACTTTCAAGAAAAAAACATCTGGAGGGCAAGTTGTAGCAAAGGAGCAGCAGGTGTACAAACATTGCTAGACAATATTGAAGTTCAGAATGAGTCACAGTGAAATTATGTAGGTCTAGGGATGCAGGAACACCTGTTTGTCTCTTAAGGGGAGGAGGTGGTGGAGGAGGAGGAGGAGGGGGAGTGGGAGGGGAAGGAGAAGGAAAAGGAAAAGGAGAAGAAGAAGAGGAGGAAGAGGAAAAGGAAGGAGGAGGAGGAGGAAGAGGAGAAGGAGAAGAAGAAGAGGAAGAAGAGGAAGAAGGAGAAGAAGAGGAGGAAGGAGGAGGAGGAGAAGGAGGAGGAGGAGGAAGAAGGAGGAGAAGGAGACGGAAAAGGAGAAGAGGAAGAAGAGGAAGAAGAGGAAGAGGAAGAAGAAGGAGGAGGAGGAGGAGGAGGAGAAGGAAAAGAAGAAGAGGAGGAAGAGGAAGAAGGAGGAGGAGGAGAAGAAGGAAAAGGAGAAGAGGAAGAAAAGGAAGAAGAGAAAGAGGAAGGAGGAGGAGGACGAGGAAGAGGAAGAGGAGGAGGAAAAGGAGAAGAAGAAGAGGAGGAGAAGAAGAGGAGGAAGAGGAAGAAGAAGGAGGAGAAGGAAGGAGAAGAGGAAGAAGAGAAGAGGAAGAGGAAGGAGGAGGAGGAGGAGGAAGAAGAAGAGGAGAGAGAAAGAAGGAGGAGGAGGAGGAGGAGAAGGAAAAGGAGAAGAGGAAGAAGGAGGAGGAGGAGAAGAAGGAAAAGGAGAAGAGGAAGAAAAGGAAGAAGAGAAAGAGGAAGGAGGAGGAGGACGAGGAAGAGGAAGAGGAGGAGGAAGGAGAAGAAGAAGAGGAGGAGAAGAAGAGGAGGAAGAGGAAGAAGGAGGAGGAGAAGGAAGGAGAAGAGGAAGAAGAGAAGAGGAAGAGGAAGGAGGAGGAGGAGGAGGAAGAAGAAGAGGAGAGAGAAAGAAGGAGGAGGAGGAGGAGGAGAAGGAAAAGGAGAAGAGGAAGAAGAAGGAGGAGGAGAAGAAGGAAAAGAAGAAGAGGAGGAAGAGGAAGAAGAAGGAGGAGGAGGAGGAGGAGGAAAAGGAGAAGAGGAAGAAGGAGGAGGAGGAGAAGAAGGAAAAGAAGAAGAGGAGGAAGAGGAAGAAGAAGGAGGAGGAGGAGGAGAAGGAAAAGGAGAAGAGGAAGAAGGAGGAAGAGGAAGAAGAAGGAGGAGGAGGAGGAGAAGGAAAAGGAAAAGGAGAAGAGGAAGAGGAAGAAAAGGAAGAAGAGAAAGAGGAAGAGGAAGAGGAGGAGGAGGAGGACGAGGAAGAGGAGGAGGAAAAGGAAGAAGAAGAGTAGAAGAAGAGGAGGAAGAGGAAGAAGAAGGAGGAGGAGAAGAAGGAAAAGGAGAAGAGGAAGAAGAGGAAGAGGAAGAGGAGGAGGAGGAGGAGGAGGAGGAGGAGGAAAAGGAGAAGAAGAAGAAGAGGAGAGAGAAGAAGGAGGAGGAGGAGGAGAAGAAGGAAAAGGAGAAGAGGAAGAAGAGGAAGAAGAAGGAGGAGGAGGAAAAGGAGAAGAGGAAGAAGGAGGAGAAGGAGGAGGAGGAAAAGGAGAGGAGGAAGAAGGAGGAGGAGGAGGAGGAGGAGGAGGAGGAAGAAGAAGAAGAAGAAGAAGAAGAAGAAGAAGAAGAAGAAGAAGAAGAAGAAGAAGAAGAAGAAGAAGAAGAAGAAGAAGAAGAAGAAGAAGAAACATCAAAGCGTCAAAGACCATTACAGGTAGTCCTTGATGTACAACAGGTCACTGAGGGACCATCTGAAGTTACGACGACACTGAAAAAAGTAACTTATAACCATCGCACTGATGATCTTCGCAGCATCCGCATGGTCACGTGATCAAAATAGAGATGCTTGGCAACTGACTGGCCTTTACGACCGTTTCAGTGTCCCGGGGATCCCCTTTTGCGACCTTCTGACAAGCAAAGTCCACGGGGGGGGGAGGAAGCCTGATTCACTGAACGACCGTGTCACTGACTGAACGACTGCAGCGATTCACTTCACCAGGATGGAGAGAAAGCTCGTAAAATGGAGCAAAACCCCCTTAAAAGGTGTCTCGCTTCGCCTCAGGGCTCAATCGTGGTCATAAGTCGAGGACGGCCTGTATTGAAGCACCCCGCAGGGCCGTCCCCCAACATGAGTTGGCGTGACCAATGAGGTCAGAGATGGCCAAAGACTTTTAATTGGAATTTGGTCCTTTTGGCAACCTTAAGCCATGCGTTTCACCCGAAGATGAATTTCAGCTCCTTCGGCCAATTTGACGGGGGCGGCAAACGTTTTGCTTACTCCTGGCATATGAAAATGAAATGTTTTATTAAGTGACGGATCAGAGCAAGCCGGAGAAGAGATGAAAAAAATCAATCTCTCCCTTTATGTTTTGATCCCAGAGACAGCAAGCGATGACACATACTTAATTCCGATTGCCGTAATTCGTGGGCGTTAATGCCTTGGACAATTACAATCGGTTTCTTGACAGGAAAATCTTGCTGATCAAGGGAAGCGAAGAGTTTTGACGTCTTTGAGCAAATTTATCTGGGCTTCAGTTCTCAGAACCCCGTCATCTGGCCACGGCCAACGTGCCACGGCAACAACTCGCCGAGGGACAATCCAATTAGTTTTAAAAAATCCAATTTAGTTTTTAAAAATAATTAAAGATTTATTTTAATTTTTGACATTCGCGTGTTATTCTGTCCTTCCTTTGGCATTCTGTCCGACTATTTCTTTGATATATTTATATATATTTGATATATTTATATATATTTATATATAATATATATATATTTATATATATTTGATATATTTGATATTTGAATATTTGATATTCTTTGGCATTCTGTCCGACTATTTCTTCGATATTAGTGTAACTCTCTTGTCCCGTGGTGAGTTGGCTGCAGTGAGTTGGCCATGTTGAGTTGATCATGGGGTTGTGCCACAGTGAGTTGGCTGCAGTGAGTTGGCCATGGTGAGTTGACTGTGGCGACTCGTCCTGCAGTGAGTTGGCTGCAGTAAATTGGCCGCATTGAGTTAACCATAGGGAGTTGTGCCACAGTGAATTGGCTGCAGTGAGTTGGCTGCAGTGAGTTGGCCATGTTGAGTTGACCATGTTGAGTTGAGTTGTGCCACAGTGAATTGGCTGCATTGAGTTGGCCGCATTGAGTTGACCATGCCCAGTTGGCTGCAGTGAGTTGGCCATGTTGAGTTGACCATGTTGAGTTGAGTTGTGCCACAGTGAGTTGGCTGCAGTGAGTTGGCCACGTTGAGTTGACCATGGCAAGTTGGCTGCAGTGAGTTGACCATGGGGAGTTGTCCCATAGCAAGTTGCCCATGGCCAGTTGGCTGCAGTGAGTTGGTTGCTGTGAGTTGGCTGTGGTGAGTTGACCATGGCGACCAGTCCTGCAGTGAGTTGGCCATGGCAAGTTGGCCATGGCAAGTTGGCTGCAGTGAGTTGGCCATGTTGAGTGTAGGGTCTCCTGCTTAGGCGGGAGGTTGGACTAGATGACTTAGAAAGAAAGAGAAGACGAAAGTAAAAGAAGGAGAATGAGGGAGGGTGGAGACAGAAGGAGAAAGAGGATAACCTCACAGGGGTTGCTTCTAATTTTAGGTATAGCATTTGAGGAACTTTGAGATGACCTACAAGGTCCCCACTTCCAACTCTGTTAATCTCATCTAATCTGGAAACGGTGGGGGTGGATCCGCTATAGATCCAAAGTTGTCCCAAATGCGTTAGCGTTGGAGAAGTGGGCTGGTGCTAAAGGGCATCGAGCGAAAGCTTTTAAAGTGACTAACCTTCATTAAAAAGACATGAAACAGCGAGGGTGGATGGTTCAGAAATAGAAGAAGAAGAAGAAGAAGATAGTATCGCGAGGTACTTAGGGAATGGAAAGGAGAAACATGGGGGCTTGGAGAATATCACCTAAAAAAGATATTGAGATTCTGGAAAAAGTACAGAGAAGAGCCACAAAGATGATTAGGGGACTGGAAGCCAAAACATATGAAGAACGGTTGCAGGAACTGGATATGTCTAGTTTGATGAAAAGAAGGACCAGGGGAGACATGATAGCCGTGTTCCAATATCTCAGGGGCTGCCACAGAGAAGAGGGAGTCAAGCTATTCTCCAAAGCACCTGAAGGCAGGACAAGAAGCAGTGGGTGGAAACTAATCAAGGAGAGAAGCAACTTAGAATTAAGGAGAAATTTCCTGACAGTGAGGACAATTAACCAGTGAAACAACCTGCTACCAGAAGTTGTGAATGCTCCAACACTGGAAGTTTTTAAGAAGAGACTGGACAATCGTTTGTCTGAAATGGGATAGGGTTTCCTGCTTGATCAGGGAGTGAGACTAGAAGACCTCCAAGTTCTCTTCCAACTCTGTTCTTCTGTTCTGTTCTAGCAACATTTGGGCATTTGCCAAAAAGCGAAACCTTAAACCTGTGTTCACGAAATTGCTGCGTTTCGCATGCTAGGCTGGAGCAAATAAATTACAGCCATTCCTCGACTTGCGACCACAACAGAACCCAACATTTCCATTGCTAAGCAAGACTGTTGTTAAGTGAGTTTGGCCTCATTTTGCAAGCTTTCTTGCCACGGTTGTTAAGCGAATCAGTGCAGTTAGAGTTAAGTCACACGGTTGTTAAAGTGAATCTGGCTTTCCCGGTGACTTTGTCAAAAGGTCGTAAAAGGGGATCACGTGAACCCAGGACACTGCAACCGTCATAAGTATGAATCTGTTATCAATCTCTGGGTTTTGATCATGTGACCATGGGACTAGTTCAAGGGTCTGCAAACTTGGCTCTTTTAAGACTTGTGGACTTCAACTCCCAGAGTGGAAGTCCACAAGTCTTAAAAGAGCCAAGTTTGCAGACCCCTGGACTAATGCAACGGTCATAAGTGTGAAAAATGGTCATAAGTCACATTTTTAGTGCTGTTTTAACTTGGAACAGTCACTAACCGGATGGTCGTATGCTGAGAAGTACCGGTAACAATATTTGGATGCTCATCACAAAAGTTAAACCTTAAAACTGTCTTTCACATGCTCTACTCAAGCAAATAGAATAGAATAGAATAGAATAGAATAGAATAGAATAGAATAGAATAGAATTTTATTGGCCAAGTGTGATTGGACACACAAGGAATTTGTCTTGGTGCATAGGCTCTCACTGTACATAAAAGAAAAGATACTTTCATCAAGGTACAACATTTACAACACAATTGATGGTCAATATATCAATATATATCCTAAGGATTGCCAGCAACAAATTTACAGTCATACAGTCATAAGTGGGAAGAGATTGGTGATGGGAATGATGAGAAGATTAATAGTAGTGCAGATTTAGTAAATAGTTTGACAGTGTTGAGGGAATTATTTGTTTAGCAGAGTGATGGCCTTCGGGAAAAAACTGTTCTTGTGTCTAGTTGAATCATGGTTTATTGATTTGATTTATTTAGCGTATGGCTCTGACTCATGGAACATGTCACAACAGACCACAGATGTGATCAAGGAGAGATTCAACCGGGAAATAAGGAGAATTTTTCTGACAGTGAGAACGATCCACCCATGGAACAGGAGTTGCCTTCGGAAGTTGTGGGAGCTTCATCACTGGAGGCTTTCGAGAAGAGACTGGACTGCCCTCGGTCAGAAGTGGTGTAGAGCAAGCGGAGATGTCATATTGCCCATCTACCTTTCTGAATCTTTATCCCACGAGTTGGATTGACAGGTGGTTTAAATTTGCAGAGGGTTGTAAACAGAGCAGGAGTATCCATAAAAATATAGACCGATCACTAGGAGGTACAATAACCCGAGACGTTTTTCACCTTTACTGGGAGTTATCAGACATACATAATCAGAAGCTATTCTATACAGTAGTCCTCGACTTACGACAGTTCATTTAGGGACCACTCGAAGTTACAACGGCACTGAAAAAAAGCGACTTATGACTGGGGATCAGGGGTTGGACTAGATGACCTGCAAGGTCCCTTCCAACGCTGTTATTCTGAACTGTTTTTCACGCTTGCGACCGTTGTCGCAGCATCCCGAGGGGGTCACGTGATCAAAATTCAGACACCCGGCAACTTGACTCATATTTATGACGATTGGAGTGCTGTGTGATCCACTTTTGCGTCCTTCTGACAAGCTAAGTCCAGGGGAAAGCCAGATTCACTTAACAACCGTGGGACTAACGACGAGGGTGATTCACTGAAGCTCTGTGGCAAGAAAAGTGGGGCAAAAGCTCCCTTAAAAGCTGTCTCGCTTAGCGACAGAAATGTTGGGCTCAATAGCGGTCGTAAGTCGAGGACTTCCTGTACTCTTAAACCCAATCCTTGCTTCTTTTTCTCACCAGAATGGAGCATTTTTTCCCGATTCAAGGGAAAACAGAGGAACTCTGCTGCCCTCTAGTGAAAAAAAGTATGTGTGCATTGAAAGAAAGAAAAAGGAAGGAAGGAAGGAAGAGGAAGGAAGGAAGGAAGGAAGGAAGGAAGGAAGGAAGGAAGGAAGGAAGGAAGGAAGGAAGGAAAGAAAAAGAAAGAAAGAGAGAGAGAGAGAGAGAAAGAAAGAGAGGAAGGAAGAAGGAAGGAAGAAGGAAGGAAGAAGGAAGGAAGAGAAAGGAAGGAAGGAGAAGATGTGAGAGAGAAATGGAAAGAAGGAAGGAAGGAAGAAGAGGAAGATGAGAGAGAGAGCGGAATGGAAAGAAGGAAGGAAGGAAGGAAGAAGAGGAAGAAGAGGAAGATTAGAGGGAGAGAGAAATGGAAAGAAGGAAGGAAGGAAGAAGAGGACAATGAGAGAGAGGAATGGAAAAAAGAAAGAGAGGAAGGAAAGAAGGAAGGAAGGAATAGAATAGAATAGAATAGAATTTTTATTGGCCAAGTGTGATTGGACACACAAGGAATTTGTCTTGGTGCATATGCTCTCAGTGTACATAAAAGAAAAGATACCTTCATCCAGGTACAACACTTACAACACTTAATGATGGTCATAGGGTACAAATTTAACACTTAATGATACAACACTTAATGATAATCATAGGATACAAATAAGCAATCAGGAAACAATCAATATCAATATCAATATAAATCAATATAAATATGAAGGAAGGAAGGAAGGAAGGAAGGAAGGAAGGAGAAGATGAGAGAGAGAAATGGAAAGAAGGAAGGAAGAAGAGGCAGATGAGAGAGAGAGGAATGGAAGGAAGGAAGGAAGAGAAAGGAAGGAAGGAAGGAAGGAAGGAAGAAAGAAAGAAAGAAAGAAAGAAAGAAAGAAAGAAAGAAAGAAAGAAAGAAAGAAAGAAAGAAAGAAAGAAAGAAAGGGCACTTGGTGTCTTGCTGCTCTATGGAATCAAAGCAACTGACTGCCAGCTGAACCTTCCGCCTTGATTTTAATGTACCTACTATCCGTCCGCAAAAAGGTTTAGGAACTCCTTCCTCCTCCTCCTCCTCTTTCTTCTTCGCTGGCTGGGGAATTCTGGGAGTCTAAGTCCCCCCACATCTTAACCTTGCCACGATTGAGTCATCCTGTACCAGGGTGTCTCCCCTGCTTAGTTCTCCAAGACCCCCAGGCAGAGGGAGGGGGCGGCTTCCCATTAGTTCCCCCTTCCCCAAATCCCTTCAAGGGGCTCTTGAATCTCCCTCTGCCCGCCCCCTGCCCCAAATTACTTTCCTAAGCAGCGCTGCTCCCTCCCTTGCGCTCCCTCCGTTCCCCATTGCCAAGGCGGCGCCCGCGGGCTCCAGAACACTGCTGGACCACCACCACCCCCCGCGGCACAATGAGTTGCCAGGGCGACCGGTCCTGTCCGGCCCGGTCCGGTCCGACCCTGGCCCTGGCCCGGCTGGCAGAGGGGGCGCGGAGGGCGAGCGGCTGCCCCGGGACCAACCATGCTAAGCCACAGGTGAGCCCCGCGAAGGGTCCGATCGGCGCTTCCCCGCCGCCCCAGGAGCAGGCGAGAGTGGGGACCACGGGTAGAGTGGGGGGGGGCTCTCCACTGCACCCCCGGGGAGTCCCGCCAGATGTGGGGATGGGGAGGAAAAAGCGTTTAAGGACCGCATTCCCACGAGACGAGGGATGCGGAGCCCAAGTTGGGTCGGGGAGGGGGGTCTATTGGGGAACGCGGGATCTTTGGGGCTTGGGGGAGGGCTCCCCCGGGTTTCTGGGGTCGTCTGTCCCGCCAACGCAGGGAGGAGTCGGGTTCACACGTGAGATGGAGCCCGGGTTTGTTCCAGCTCCGCATCACTTGAATCTATTTTTTTTATATATTTATTTATTTGTCATAACAGTATACATAAGGATAAGCATGAAGCATCTATACAACATATAAGTATATATAAGAGTATAAGCATGTAATAACTATATAAATTGTATATAATGAAGGAAACAGTAGGACAGGAACGGTAGGCACGTTTGTGCACTTATGCACGCCCCTTTTAGTTCTCTTAGGAATGGGGTGAGGTCAATAGTAGACAGTTTTTGATTAAAACTTTGGGGATTTTGAGAAGAGACCACAGAGTCAGGTAGTGTGTTCCAAGCATTAACAACTCTGTTACAGAAGTCATATTTTCTGCAATCAAGTTTAGAGCGGTTAATATTAAGTTTAAATCTATTGTGTGCTCTTGTATTGTTGCGATTGAAGCTGAAGTAGTCTTCAACAGGAAGGACATTGCAATAGATGATTCTATGAGTTAAACACAGGTCCTGTCGGAGGCGGCGGAGTCCTACCCGCCCGTAACCCTTTGAGTTACGGACTCCGATGGTCCAGTTCCCTCCCTCCTTCCACGGACTGAACCCCACAGTTCCCCGACTTTGTTCTAACCGGTCTAGCCTTTCATGGGGACACCCCTGCCGTGGGGTTGCTTCCTCCCATTGTTAGACAGTATCTGCCTGTCTGTCTTGGGCACAGCACACTAACCTACTACAATCTCTAAAACAGGATTTGTAGATCAGGGGTCTCCAACCTTGGCAACTTTAAGCCTGGCGGACTTCAACTCCCAGAATTCAAAGCAAAGCTGGCTGGGGAATTCTGGGAGTTGAAGTCGCCAGGCTTAAAGTTGCCAAGGTTGGAGACCCCTGTTGTAGATGTTTCATTTTCCGCCCGTTGATAGAGAGCCAGGAGCCATCGATCCTGGATTTGCAAAAGAACTTCTTCTTTCCGCCCATATCGATCTTTATCCGAGGCTGGGTCAGTTTAACTCTCAAGTTGTCAAAAGTTTGGGAGACTTTTGGTCAAAACTTGACGAGGATGCGTGTCAAATGGAACCAGATCTAGAAAACCCATAAAGGAGAGTATTTGTAGCTCGGGGTTGAACTGTGGGGTCATTGATGGTCTCTGGGTTTGGTTGCTTTCTTGCAGACGTTTCGTGACCCAACCAGGGAACATGATCAGCGCTAGAAGGGAGTGGGATTTGAGGAGAGGAAGAGGAGGGGGGAGGAGAGCTGTGGGGTCCTTGGTGCTCTCTGGGTTTGGCTCAGGGGTGAAATCCAGCAGGTTCTGACAGGTTCGGGAGAATCGGTAGCGGAAATGTTGAGTAGTTTGGAGAATCGGCAAATACCACCTCTGGCTGGCCCCAGAGTGGGGTAGGAATGGGGATTTTGCAATATCCTTCCCCTAGGAATAGGGTGGGAATGGGGATTTTGCAGTATCCTTCCCCTGCCACGCCCACCAAGCTACACCACACCCACCAAGCCATGCCCACAGAACTGGTAGTAAAAAAAAAATTGGATTTCACTACTGAGTTCACCCCAATCTTGGCCATATCTGAAGAGCATGGACTTCAATTCCCAAAATTCTGGGAGTTGGAAGTCCACATGGTTTAAAGTCACCAAGGTTGAAAAATACTGGTCTAAGCCAGTGGTGGGTTTCAAAAAAATGTATACTACTGGTTCTGTGGGTGTGACTTGGTGGGTGTGGCAGGGGAAGGATACTGTAAAATCTCCATTCCCTCTCCACTCCAGGGGAAGGATCCTCCAAAATTCCCATTTCCTCCTGATTAGCTGGGACTTAATAATAATATAATAACAACAGAGTTGGAAGGGACCTTGGAGGCCTTCTAGTCCAACCCCCTGCCCAGGCAGGAAACCCTACACCATCTCAGACAGATGGTTATCCAACATCTTCTTAAAAATTTCCAGTGTTGGGGCATTCACAACTTCTGCAGGCAAGTCGTTCCACTTATTAATTGTTCTAACTGTCAGGAAATTTCTCCTTAGTTCTAAGTTGCTTCTCTCCTTGATCAGTTTCTACCCATTGCTTCTTGTCCTGCCCTCAGGTGCTTTGGAGAATAGTTTGACTCCCTCTTCTTTGGGGCAGCCCCTGAGATATTGGAACACTGCTATCATGTCTTGGGAGACAGAGAATAGACGAGGGTGTCGCCTGTCAGAATTTTTACTACCAGTTCTCCAAACTACTCAAAATTTCTGCTACCGGTTCTCCGGAACTGGATGGAACCTGCTGAAACCCACCTCTGGTTTAAGCTCTAGAGCAGGGCTCTCCAAACTTGGCAACTTTTAAGACTTGTGGACTTTCACTCCTAGAATTCCTCAGCCAGCTTTTGCTCTAACTTTGAACTGTCGGCTTTGCCTGCTGAGGAATTCTAGGAGTGGAAGTCCACAGGTCTTAAAAGTTGCCAAGTTTGGAGACCCCTGCTGTAGAGATAGGCATATCGTCGCCAAAAAAAATAGACTTTCTTGCAAATTTCAGTACCAGACTGGTTGGAGAATTCTGGGAGTTGAGGTTCATGTTTTTTAAGTCCTTTTTAAATCCTGGGTTTAGAAAATTTAGAACTCCGCCGCCTTCGACATGACCTGAGCTTAACTCATAGAATCATCTGTTGCAACGTCCTTCCTGTCGAAGACTACTTCAGCTTCAATCGCAACAATACACGAGCATACAATAGATTTAAGCTTAATGTGAACCGCTCCAATCTTGATTGCAGAAAATATGACTTCAGTAACAGAGTTGTTAATGCCTGGAATGCACTACCTGACTCTGTGGCCTCTTCCCAAAATCCCCAGAGCTTCAACCAAAAACTATCTACTATTGACCTCACCCCATTCCTAAGAGGTCTGTAAGGGACGTGCATAAGAGCACCAACGTCCTAATGTTCCTTTTGATTGTATCCAATTTCATATAGTTATTACATACTTAATTATATATATGCTTATATATAATTGTTGTGTCTGCGCCCCCCGAGCCGGGGACCCTGCCAGAAAGTGACACGGAAAGTGAGGGGGAAGGGCCATCAGGACTTACCTCGGGAGCACCGGTTTCCCTGGCTCAGCTCCAGGAGCCAGAGGCAGGCCAGGTGGAGGAGATAACGAGGCCTCCGTCCCCTGACTCTCCCCCCCCCAGGCCACGCCTCCAGACTCGGCTGATGGCAATCAGGCCTGGCTGGACCCTAGGTTTCGTAGGCAGGAGAGGCAGGAACAACAGAAGCAGGGGTGGGGCAGGCCTAGGAAGTGCTGAGTCATGGAGCCACACCCCACAGGATATAAAAGAGCTGCTATACCTCTTCGTGGCAAGCAAATCAACTGCTTAACTAGAGCTGAAGTACTGTTTGTTCCCGGTTAACTCATCGGCATCAAGCGAGATAACAGAGACATTTGGCAGACGCTCGCTAGTTTGCTGCCAAAAGCTGATAGTTGCCGGCTAATTAAGTCATCGCTCAGACTGAGACGAGGGGGACAGAACAATAATGTTGTGACAAATAAAATAAATAAATAAAATAAGTCACCAAGCTTGGCAAACCCTGCACTAGATCCCAAAACGAAGCAAACCACTTTATGTGCTAAGGTGCGTTACACTCAAGTCCTTGTGGTTTGTTAACTCCCATTTAGGACTTAGTAGGTTATGTGCCCTAGGAAACCAGCTTCCACATCATTCTTTGTTGAGCTGTGTTTTCCTGGCCTTCCACCTGAAGTTTGGCTAGAACCAGAGTTCAATCCCAGTGAAGTTTTTTCCACTGTATAAACCTGGCCCTGTAGCTTTTTGTGGGTATTTCACACCCCAGGTGTGTTGTTTTGTCATCCCTGCAGTAACCTCCTTTCTTGAAGTCTTTATCCTGGATTGTAGTATCACTTCAGGAGTTTTCATGCATTGTATTGGGTTCCTTTGTCCTTCTTGCCATGTAACTTTACACCATCATTGCTTGAGTTAGAAAATTTAGAATAATAAGAGTTGGAAGGGACCTTGGAGGTCTTCGAGTTCAACCCCCTGCTTAGGCGGGAAACCCTACACCACTTCAGACAAACGGTTATCCAACATTTTCTTAAAAATTTCCAGTGTTGGAGCATTCACAACTTCTGCAGGCAACCACTCCACTGATTAGGAAATTTCTCCTTAGTTCTAAGTTGCTTCTCTCCTTGATTAGTTTCCACCCATTGCTTCTTGTTCTACCCTCAGGTGCTTTGGAGAATAGTTTGACTCCCTCTTCTTTGGGGCAACCCCTTAAATATTGGAAGACTGCTATCATGTCTCCCCTAGTCCTTCTTTTCATTAAATTAGACATACGCAGTTCCTGCAACCGTTCTTCATATGTTCTAGCCTCCAGTCCCTTTGTTGCTCTTCTCTGCACTCTTTCTAGAGTCTCAACATCTTTTTTACATTGTGGCGACCAAAACTGGATGCAATATTTCAAGTGTGACCTTACCAAGGCTTTATAAAGTGGTATTAACACTTCACGTGATCTTGATTCTATCCCTCTGTTTATGCAGCCTAGAACTGTATTGGCTTTTTTGGCAGCTGCTGCATACTGCTGGCTCATATTTAAGCGGTTGTCCATTAGGACTCCAAGATCCCTCTCACAGTTACTACTATTGAGCAATAGTAGTATCCAGTACCTGTGCATTTTGTTTTTCTTGCCTAAATGTAGAACCTTACTTTTTTCACTGTTGAATTTCATTTTGTTAAATAGTGCCCTATGTTCAATGTTTGGTGTCATCTGCAAATTTGATGAGTTCCCCATCTATCCCCTGGTCCAAGTCATGGATGAAGATGTTGAAGAGTACTGAGCCTATGAATTATTTGTAAGAGTAATAAAGGTGTGATACAGATCAATAAATAAAATGTTTGATAAAATATCAGTGTTTCTCCAGCCTGGCAACTTGAAAATATGTGAACTGCAACTCCCAGAATTCCCCAGTCAGCCATGCAAAATTTTAAAAAAAACTAATGTTGCAGTTAACCTTGGTTAATGTTAACTCTTACCTTTGTGTGTGTGGTTTAGCATTTTGTTCAAATCTGGCTGTTTAGTTTATAGGTCAGTGTATTGGGTGATTCCAGAAAATGTGGATTAAATTTGAAATTAAAATTGAAGGGCCTCTGGTGGCTCAACAGGCTAATGCAGCCTGTTATTAACAGCAACTGCCTGCAATATTGCAGGTTCAAGTCCCACCAGGCCCAAGGTTGACTCAGCCTTCCATCCTTTATAAGGTAGGTAAAATGAGGACCCAGATTGTTGGGGGGCAATAAAGTTGACTTTGTATATAGTATACAAATGGATGAAGACTATTGCCTGACATAGTGTAAGCCGCCGTGAGTCTTCGGAGAAGGGCGGGATATAAATGCAAATTTAAAAAAAAAATCTGTTGTGTGTATGCTATGTCAGAAAAAAAAAGATCAAACAATTTCTTTTATGCAAACAAATTTCTTATTAGCTTTAATTCTAAAATTCTGCTCATTTCTTGGCAAGCAGAAATATGAAACTATTAAAATGTAGCTAAACAATAACAGTAGCCCGAATAAAAATACACTTAAGAAATGTAGAATTTAATACTTGTATGTATTGGACTCTAATATTACAGCGTCCACCATGCGTGTTTATTAAATTGTTTATTTTTAATTAAATTCCTCTGGGTTTCACGGGGCTCTGGATCGCATCCTTAATAATGCTTATCAAATGTTTGAAGCAATCCTCAGAGTTGCTTCCTCTGCCATTTAAATCTGCAGCTGCTTTCTTGAACTTTCTTTTAATCGGGTTTTTAACTTTGTTAACTTTTATATGATTTTGCTGCTTTATTTCTAAACAACTCAGAGGCGTACAAGTGCGATGGGTGGGGGGGAGAAAGAAAGAAAGAAAGAAAGAAAGAAAGAAAGAAAGAAAGAAAGAAAGAAAGAAAGAAAGAAAAAGAAAGAAGGAAGGAAGGAAAGAAAGAAAGAAAGAGAAAGAAAGAAGGAAGGAAGGAAAGAAAGAAAGAAAGAGAAAGAAAGAAGGAAGGAAGGAAAGAAAGAAAGAAAGAAAGATTAGATAGATAGATAGATAGATAGATAGATAGATAGATAGATAGATAGATAGATATGATTAAATAGATAGATATGATTAGATAGATATGATTAGAGAGAGAGAGAGAGATGGAGATAGATAGATAGATAGATAGATAGATAGATAGATAGATAGATATTAGATAGATATGATTAAATAGATAGATATGATTAGATAGATATGATTAGAGAGAGAGAAAGAGAGATGGAGATAGATAGATAGATAGATAGATAGAGAGATAGATAGATAGATAGATAGATAGATAGATAGATAGATAGATAGATAGATAGATAGATAGATAGATAGATAGATGGATGGATGGATGATGAGAGAAAGAGAGAGAGTGAGCTGAAGACGCTTTTTGGATGAGAAGTGAAACGTCTTCAAAGAAAAACCAGAAAGTCCAGTTGTCTCTTGGATTAGTATTGGTGTCAGGATTCCAACCGATGCCATGTTGTCACGGACCTCGTGAAGTCAGCTCTGACCCCACTCAGCGCCTTGCCCCTGACTCTGTTTCCTTCTCCCCCCCACCCCGCCCGCAGGTGTGTCTGATGAGTCACATTCCCCCAACAAAGTAATTTCCCTGGTCGTGGAAGTCACTCCCTCCGTCTGTTACTGGTTTCTATGGAGATGGCCTTGACTTTGGCCGGCTAGGATGTGCGTTGTTTTGACTGAGGTGTAAATTGCTCGATGCAGCTTCAAGGCTCGGTTCCCGATTCCCCCACACACACACCCAGCCTATGGCAACTCAGGAGCGGGTTAGGGAAGCTTCGCAAGTTGACAATTGGATTAGTAACCTGGAGAAGAGCCTAATGCTGGGAAAGATTGAGGGCAGAAGAAGAAAGGGACGACAGAGAACGAGGTGGCTGGATGGAGTCACTGAAGTAGTCGGCGTGAGCTTAAATGGACTCCAGAGGATGGTAGAGGATAGGAAGGCCTGGAGGAACGTTGTCCATGGGGTCGCGATGGGTCGGACACAACTTCGCAACTAACAAAAACAAAACCTGGTTGTTAAGTGAATCTGGCTTCTCCCTTGTCTTTGCTTGTCAGAAGGTTGCAAAATGGGATCACATGACCTTGGGACGCAGCAACAGTCATAAGTATGAACCAGTTGCCAAGCCACTGAAGTTTGATCATGGGGAACAATCACTGTAAAAAAACGGTCATAAGTCACTTTTTTCAGAGATGTCGTAACTTTGACCGGTCACTAAGCGAATTGCTGTAAATTGAGGATTATCTGTATCTGTAGGCCTTGGCATATTTGGATCTTTTCCTGTGTCAGGTTGAGAGAATCTTGGCGACGTTTCGACGAGGTCTTACTCGTCATCTTCAGGCTGGTGCTTTCGGCTTCGTGCTTGTGCGAGCAAAGCGTGGTCAGAGCTGCCGTCTCTCTATAACTACTGGTGGGGAGGTGTGGGAGTGTTGCTGGGAGCGGGTTGGTTGGCTGTGTGGTTGCATCTGTATACCGGTGATTGCACGACCACTGTAGATCAGTGGTAGTATTCACCCGGTTGTATCCGGTTCGGGCAAACTAGTAGCGGTGGCTGCAGGAAGCTCCACCCACCTTCCCAGACGTCATTATGTCCCGTTTCTGATGTTCTGTGCATGTGCGCGCAGTCACATTTGTGAATGGGTAGCAATGGTATGTGAATACCATCCCTGCTGTAGATGCCATATAGGGGTGAAATGCTCCCGATTCGGACCGGATCGCGCGATCTGGTAGTGATGGTGTCGGGTAGTTCAGAGAACCTGTAGCAAAAATCCCTGCCCCCCCCCGCCTACACCTCGCTGTTCCTCTTCTCTGTCCCTGAAGCTGTCGGAACCTGCAAACGGCCTTAAATGACTGCCACGGCACTTCAAAGGGCCGCACTACAGCTGATCAGCTCTGTAGGCAGCTAGTAGACCAGTGCCTCTATTTTTAAAGAAGGTAGACCGGTGCCTCCCAAAAAAAGGAAATTAGTAAACTAGTGCCTCTATTTTTAAAGAAGGTAGACCGGTGCCTCCCAAAAACAGGCAATTAGTAGACCGATGCCCCTATTTTTAAAGAAGGTAAACCAGTGCCTCCCAAAAAAAGGCAATTAGTAGACCGGTGCCTCTATTTTTAAAGAAGGTAGACTGGTGCCTCCAAAAAAAAGGCAATTAGTAGACCGGTGCCTCTATTTTTAAAGAAGGTAGACCGGTGCCTCCCAAAAACAGGCAATTAGTAGACCGATGCCCCTATTTTTAAAGAAGGTAAACCAGTGCCTCCCAAAAAAAGGCAATTAGTAGACCGGTGCCTCTATTTTTAAAGAAGGTAGACTGGTGCCTCCAAAAAAAAGGCAATTAGTAGACCGGTGCCTCTATTTTTAAAGAAGGTAGACCGGTGCCTCCCAAAAAAGGCAATTAGTAGACCGGTGCCTCTATTTTTAAAGAAGGTAGACCGGTGTGCTCCCAAGTTTTGTATACTTTATTATTTTTATTATTTATTATTATTGGCCATGCCCATTCAGTCACCTGACCATCAAGCCACGCCCACCAATTAAGCCACGCCCACAGAACCAGTAGGGAAAATTTTTAGATTTCACCCCTGATGCCGTATGCTATATAAATATAGATGCATGAATGATGACCTTGAACTTTGTTTTCCCCTTTGTCATTGCTTCTTCCAGCCCAGGTAGGATGAACATTGGAACGATTGACCTCTACTTGAACAAGTTAGGAGCCAGCCTCCCAACCATGGCGTACCACGACGAAGAGCGTGAGAACGAAGCTTGGAGCATCTACTTGGAGAGGAAGAACATGGTGCTGGAGTTCCTACACGCGGACCTGAGCCTGCACCTCCTCCGACGGCACCACAAACGGATCGAGCTTCTCAAGAAGTGCTCCTACTACCTCGAAATCCTGCCCAAGCACCTGGCCCTAGGGGATCAGAACCACCTAATGCTTCCCACCACCATGTTCCAACTGATCGATCCTTGGCGCTTCCAAAGGATGAAAAAAGTGGGCACCATCCAGACCAAAATTCAGCTGCTGCTCCTGTCTGACCTGCTAGAAGAATTAGAGAGAGGTCGGGAGGAGCTGGTCCACCTTCTGGAGACTTACGACACGGTGACTTTCCTTTCCAGGTGGGACACGGTCAAGCAGAAGCTCTCCAAACTTTCGGAACAAATGGATTACTTCTTGGCCATGCTGGTCCCCGGACGGTTGTACATCAAACACCGGCTGGTCTCCGACGTTGGGATCACCAAAATCCCACACATCAGACTAGTCCTCAGTACTAAGATGCCCGTGATGTTTGACCGGAGGGAATCCGCGGCCCACGAAGACTGGGTCAGCCTCAAGTGGTTGGTCACAAGCCAGCAGTCCCAGCTGGACCAGTTTGAACTCCAGTTTCGGCTGTTGGAGCCCAGAACTCCCCAAGAGCGAGTCCAGTGTGGAATTATGCCGGTCACCTCGAACACGTGTGAAATCCACAACCTCTTGTCCGACCGATTGTACAGGTTCACCATCCGGAGAGCGGAAACGTACACGCTCGTTTACGAACAGTGGCGTGATTCCATACTGCTTAAGACTAAGCCGTACCTTGCCGAAAGCGTGGGAGAGGCCACCTCACAACCTTGATTTTTTTCCCACCTTTGCCATTCCCAAGGGGTGTAAAAAAAAATTAAGCCAGATTAAAAGCAAAACCCTTATTTTTAAAAAAAAAGCGCGGCGTCCAAGCGCGACGTCTTTCTTGAAGGGAATACAGATAGTCCTCAGTTAAGGACTATTTGCAGGGGTGGGCTTCAAAAATTTTAGCAAGAGGTTCTCCACCTGGTTGCTGGGTGGGCGTGGCCACAGTGGGCGTGGCCTAGCCAGCCTCCTGCACCACAGCGGGGGGAGTGTTTTTGCCCTCCCTGGGCTCCATTCTCGAGCCTCCGGGACAGCAAAAATGGCATACCCAGGCTCCAGAGGCCCTCTGGAAGCTGAAAACGGGCCCGTTTCCGGCCTTCCCGAACTTCCAGTAGGCCTGTTTTTTGCCCTCCCCGAGCCTCCACACGCGCCCTGCACTTACCTGCATCCAAAACGGGCCTTGTGGGGACTCCTGGGAGGGGAGGGGAGGGGTGGGCAGGACCAGCCAAGACTGGGATTTGGGGGTTCTCTGAACTGCACAGAATTGTAGCTAGAGGGTCTCCCGGAACCCCTGCGAACCCCCAGCAGCCCCACCCCTGACTATTTGTAACTATTTTTGTTGCTATGTGAGACTGGACAGCCACTTGTTTGGAAGGGTATAGGGCAGGCAGGAGTGTCAAACTCAAGGCTCAAACTCCAGATCCGGTCCGCGGGATGCTTAGCGCTGGTCCGCGGGACCACCCTGGAAACAGCGAAGGACCGGGCTGCAGTGCCTTTGCCAGCGAAAACACAGCTCGGGGGGACCGCACGCAGCCCAGCCGGTCCCCGTTTTCGGCCGCGACGGCCGCCTGCAATTCTCTGCCAGCGAAAATGGAGCTCTGTTTTCACTGGCAGAGGACTGCAGGAGGTCGTTGTGGGCGAAAACGGGGCACGGGGGGGGGGGGTGCTGTGTGTGTTGCCTCCCCCCGAGCTCTGTTTTCGCTGGCAGAGGGCTAGCAAAACAAATTAAAAACGAAACAAAAGGAGAAATGTAAAGAGGAAAGACGAAGAAAATGAAGGGAAGATGGAAGGAAGGAAAAATAAGGAAAGTGGGAAAGAGGAGAAGGAAGAAGAAAGAATGAAGAGGGAAGGGAAAAGGAAGGAAGGAAGGAAGGAAGGAAGGAAGGAAGGAAGGAAGGAAGGAAGGAAGGAAGGAAGGAAGGAAGGAAGGAAGGAAGGAAATAAATTATAATGAGAGTGAGTGTCTCAGGGAAGTCCTGCCCTAGCACTTGGCCACCACAGGTTCCCCCCACGAGTGATGTCGAGCCCCCCCTCCAGCCACACCACACCACACACCCCAGGTCAAACACAACCCCTGGTATAGGGTCTCCTGCTTAACCAGGGGGTTGGACTAGAAGACCTCCAAGGTCCCTTCCATCTCTATTCCCGATTGAGAACTGATGGTTAAGTGAGTTTTGTTCTGTTTTACAACCTTTCTTGCCACTCTTGTTAAGTGCGTCACCACAGCTGTTTACTTAATAACCCAGTTGTTAAGTGAATCTCTCTTCCCCATTGACTCTGCTGGTCAGAAGGTCGCAAAAGGGGATCACGTGACCCCGGGGGACCGTCATAAATACGAGTCAGTTGCCAAGCGTTTGAATTTTGATCCTGTGAACATGAGGAGGCTTCCTCAGTCATAAGTCAGATTTTTTTCCAGTGCTGTTGTAACTTAAGTCACTAAGTGAATGGTTGTAAGTTGACAACTTCCTGTATGTTCAGCTTCGGCCAATCGAATTATTACTTTATAGGTAACTGTTCTTTCCTCCTCCTTTCTCCACAACCACAACCCTGTGAGGTGGGTTGGGCTGAGTGACTGTGACTGGCCCAAAGTCACGTAGCTGGCTTTCATGCCTAAGAAAGGACTAGAACTCACAATCGCCTGGTCACTGGCCCAAAGTCAACCAGCCAACTTTCACGCCTAAAGTGGGACTAGAACTCATGATCTCCTAGTGATTGGCCCAAAATCACCCAGCTAGCTTTCATGCCTAAGTGTTGTGCCTCGTCCGCCCCCCTCTCCGCAGCCAGGCCCCTCCCATCTCCTGCTATCTCAGCCAGAGACTGATAATGAAGACGAATGGCCTGGCATGCCTCCAGCCCCCAGTCCTGGCACCATGCCCGGACAGACAGAGCAAATAAACCCCTCCCCCACAGCATGTGAACATGAGGAGCCTGAAGCCAGTCACGAGCTGGAATTGCCGGCAGCTGGAGGGTGGACAGATCCACGCTTCTGGAGAATGGAGAGGCGACGTCAGCAAAAGGAAGGGAGGGGCAGGCCTGGATAAGTGCTGAGTCATGGAGCCACACCCCATGGCCTATATAAAGGATCTGCTTTCTGGCATTCTTTGAGTCAGGCAAAGTCTAATTTGGATTGCTGAAGTCACATCCTGGTCTCCTGCCTGCCCTGAGAACTCTGACAGGACTTTGGCAAAGCTGCAGAGGCTTTGTGGCCACGCTTGATACAGACTTTCCAGACCCGACCGTCAGAGGAGGAGTGGGACACGACACCTAAGGCAGGATTAGAACTCACAGTGTCCTAATAATTGGTCCAAAACCACCTAGCTGGCTTTCACGTCTAAGGCAGGACTAGAACTCAGGAGTTTTCCTAGTAATTGACTCAGAATCACCCCGCTGAATTTCATGGGTAAAGTGGGATTAGAACTCAACATTTCCTGGTGTTCGGCCCAAAGCCACCCAGCCGGCCTTCATGCCTAAAGGTGGGACTAGAACTCAGCTGCTACCACCTGGCTGGAATTCATGTCTAAAGTGGAACTAGAACTTCTAGAATCATGGCAATTGGCCCAAAATCGCTCCGTTGGCTTTCATCCCTAAGGAGGGACTAGAATTCACCTTCTCCGGGTTTCTGGGCTGGCACCTTAACCACCATAGTGCAGAGGTCCAGCATCTTTGACCTTGAAGGACATAAGGGAACCGGGTATTGCAATTCTGTCAATCTTGCAAGGTAGTTAACACCCAGGAGTACTAGGTTTGCTTTATTGTTAAGGTTACGTTAACAGATTCTTACAAGTTTGAAAGTCCATCATTTCCCCCCCCCCTCACGTTTACATCCCAAGAAACTAGGGAGGGTGCCTTCTGAGATATTGGCAATGCCCTTTTTCTTTCTCTGGATTCAGTTGCCTCTTGTCCGATTGCCGCCTAGTCTGCGGCTCTTCCTCCTGCCTCCCAAGGCCATCCCCCCACTTGCCATTAAGTGGGGATTCTGCAGCCTTCGGAGGGACCTAGCTCTCCAGTTCTGCAGGCTGAATGGGTTGCAGTGTCTCGTGCAAGGTTGTTAAAGCAAATCCAACCTCCTCCATCGACTTGGCTTGTTCGGAAGCCAGCCGAGGTAGGTCACAAATCGTGAACACCCGATGCCGCGACACTCTTAAATACACGCTGGTGGCTAAGCGTCCAGATTCTGGTCCGAGAATGCCGGGACGGTTCAGAAGGACCACTTTGTTCCATGTCGTCGTAACTTCGAACGGTCGCTAAACGAATGATTCTAAGTTGATTACTTGCAATCCTGAGGCGCAAGTCAGGTTTACTGTACATCCTGAGCACTGAGGTACCTATCTCAAACCTGGGCTAGGGTCTCGTGCAAGAAATTAATTAAAACGGATCACCAGGCGAATGCATCTATGCCAGGGGTCTCCAACCTTGGCCACTTTAAGCCTGGAGGATTTCAACTCCCAGAATTCCCTAGCCAGCTTTAAGATTTCAACTCCCAGCTTTGCTGGCTGGGGAATTCTGGGAATTGAAGTCCTCCAGGCTTAAAGTGGCCAAGGTTGGAGATCCCTGATCTGTGCATTTGCTAAATACATTTAAAAGGCTGCCCAACTGCCAAAAAACTCTGGGTGCCTTAAGAAGGAAGAAGGAAAAAAGACAAAAGGTTTCATACATCCGATTAAAACTCAAAAACACGAACTGTTTTTGAGTTGAGGAATACCTATATATGTAGCTGAGGTTCAAACCATCTGCCGTAACTATACACAGTGGATTAAAATTGTAATTGCCATCCAGTTCCTGACCCTTGCTGATGTCCTGCTAAAATCTGTTTACGGTACCTTCAGTGTATCAAATTTGGGTAAAGGCAAACCTTGCAGTCCTGAGCTGTATATAGGCAGTCCTCAACTTACGGCCATTTGGCATTAATGATGGCTTAGAACAGGGGTCTCCAACCTTGGCAACTAAGACTTGTGGACTTCAACTCCCAGAATTCCTCAGCCAGCAAAGCCTTGCTGGCTGAGGAATTCTGGGAGTTGAAGTCCACAAGTCTTAAAGTTGCCAGGGTTGGAGACCCCTGCCTTAGAAAGCATGCTGTTGTGACTCGTCCTCCCTCCTCTCCTCAGCCGGGCCCCTCCCGTCTCCACCCAGGCCTGTTATCAGACTCGGAGTCTGTTAATGAAGATGAACGGCCTGTCATGCCTCCAGCCCCTGGCCTTGGTCCCATGCCCGGAGAGGATGTCAGGAGTGAACAGAGAAGCCCGATAAACTTCACTCCTACAGCGTGTGAGCAGGAAGCCAGCCACGTGCTGGAATTACTGACAACAGATCCTGCTGAAGAGATTTCAAAGTGGGAGGATCCTCGCTTCCGGAGATCTGAGAGGCGACACCAGCAGAAGGAAGGGAGGGGCAGGCCTGGATAAATGCTGAGTCATGGAGCCACACCACACAACCTATATAAAGGACCTGCTTTTGGCATTCCAACCTTGAGTCAAGCAAAGTCTTATCGAGTTTGCTGATACCGGACCCTATCGCTGAAGTCACAACTTGGACTCCTGCCTGCCCTGATAAACCTCGAAGGAACTTGGCAAGCTACTCGTTCGTCGGAGTGGGGGGGTGGGACACGACACATGCTTTATAGCTTATAAAGCAATTCCATCCGTTCCAAAAAGGCCTAAACCTCACCCCTTGCCCCAGTAGTCCCATCATCCCATTTTGGGCACTTATTTATGATTACATGGTCACAATTTACGACATTTTTGCTGGTTTCCTGAAACACCCATTCAAAGGAATAGATTCAGATTTACGACCATGGAATTCACTTAATCACTGTGTGGTTTTGACTTATTCTACATGATTCACTTAAGGACCAGTGTAAAGATGGATGTAAAATCGGGTCCAATCACATGGTGTGTCTCACACACACACACACTCAAACAAACGAACACTTAATGCGATCAGAGTTAGAAAGTGTTTTATTTGGTACAGTACAACCAGCGCGTCACAAGAGTTGATTAAAGAGGAATGTCGATGTTTCTAAAAACATCAGATATTTTTAGACCCTTACCATTAAAAAAATAATTTAAAGATATCAAATCGTTCCAAAAAGTTCAAGAGGAGGCAATTTACATGCAAATCACTGGGTTTTTTTTTTAAAAAACACACACAATTACAATACACCATAAAAATAGACTCCAGTAAACAAATATGATATAGAACTCACTAATTAAAGATAGCCTTTAAAAATCTTTCTTAAAACATACGAAAAAGACACAAACAACCTGGAAATGTTTCAGCCCATTTCAAACATGTTTTAGGATCAATCCAGCAGGACAGAACCAACAGATCACAGCAAACAAAAGTTCCAGTTCTTTGTAATGGCACTTAACCAGATTTTCCTATCAGAATGTACTTTTAAAAATCAACGCGATCATGCTAAAATAGTTCCAAAAGCATCTTTATTACATTTCTTGTTTTAAAGAGAAATATCAGCAAAATACAGTTAGCTAAGTCCCCCGACTTACGTCCTACCTGGAACAAGGGAATGCAACCTGGTTCTGACGGTAACTCTCTCTCTCACTCTCTCTCTCTCTCTCACACATACACACACACACACACACACACACACACAATGGTCATGTGACTGCATTTCAAGCGCTCACCAACATGGCGACATGCATGGCCATTGGTAGCGCCCCACGGTCACATGACCAGGTTTTGCGGAAAACCGGAGCTTATTTCTGGCTTTTGGCAAAACCGCTCCCTAGCGAACAATGGGTTCGCTTAACAACGCTGGTGTTTGCTTAATGACAGCTGCAAAAAAGTTCAAAAATCGGATCAGTCACCTGACTGACTAGACTTACAACCCTAATGGGCAGGCTCGGTTACGGTCGTTATGTCGAGGATTACTCTTGACTTTTTTGACCTGCCCATCTCTCACAAATGCCCCGAGAAGCATATTTGGTACTCCAAATACCGCATAGTGCAGGGGTCTCCAACCTTGGCAACTTTAAGACCTGTGGACTTCAACTCCCAGAATTCCTCAGCCAGCTTTGAAGTCCATAGGTCTTAAAGTTGCCAAGGTTGGAGACTCCTGGCATAGTGAATATTTTCTTTATAAAGAAATACAGATCTGATATGTTAGTACAGGGGATCTACAAATTAAAGAAAAGCATTCGTTGCAGGCCCTGCTCTCCAAGGTTAAATGGGATTCCTGAACTTTTCAACATACAACGTATATTTATGTATTGATTATGAAAATGTATATGGATGCCCAAATCATCCACACAGAGATGAATCCAGGCAGCTTACAGAAATAAAACATACCCTAGCCTTGGCCACAATGGAATCTACTTATTTCCTCTTTAAAATTCTTGAAATAGACTAGGGTTTCCTGCTAGAAGAGGGGGGTTGGACTAGAAGACCTCCAAGGTCCCTTCCAACTCTTGTGATTCGGAAATGTGTGGGAGTTGTGCGATACCATGTATGGGTTCCTTCCACACTCCCATTAAATTCAGGGGTACAACCTTGGAACGGTAAACTTTGCCAGGCACTGGAGGAGTTACAAGTAATTCTCATTTAGCGACTAGCTACTCAGTTGTTAAGCAAAGCGGTCGCTAAGTGAAACTGCGACAGTGCCGGCTGGGGAATGCTGGGAGTTCACACACACACACACACACACACACACACACACACACACGTTCTAGGAAAAGCTTCTTGTAACTCCGCCAGCCTCCAAGACTGATCCAAGGCGATATGGCCGAATGTCAGCCATATTTAACAAGGACCCTAATCAACTGGTGAGATATGGGGGAGATATTTGGCTGGTCCCCCAGGACTAAATTCTGGCGGGTTGCTCCAAAAATTGAGATGGGAATGTTCCAATATACCTATTTGAAAGGCTTCGCCGCTTCACCGTGCCTGCGACAGAATTTATAAGTAGTCCTCGAGTTACGACCATAATGGAGCCTTCCCATCTGATGACATTTTTGTGGTACTCTTAACGAACGTTAAGCAAACCCATGGTGCGATTTTGCTGAAAACCAGAAATAAGTGCTGGGGTTTTTTGGGCGAAATCGTCATAAAAAAGCAATCCCGTGAACCGCAGGACGCTGCAAATGGACGTAAACACGGTGCTGTCGCCAAGTGCCCTAAGCGCGGTCAGGTGACTGCAAGGTTGGGGACGACCGTCGGAACTTCAGATCCGGGTTGTAAATTCCCCTTCTTGGGGTTGGTTATGACTATGAAACGGTCAAATAAGCGACCGGTTGTAAACCGAGGATTACTTGCGTCCAGCACCTGCAGGATTAAAGCAGCAAAGCATTTACATCACCTAAGTCAGAGGAGAGAGAGAGAGAGAGAGAGAGAGAGAGAGAAAGAGAGAGAGGGAAGGAGGAAGAGGCCATTGCCAAAATCTGGGCGAGGCTGCCGAAGACCGGAGCTTTGAAGGCAACTAGAGGTGGCCGAGCGTCTAGGACAGGGGTCTCAAACTCGATTTTATTGAGGGCCGCATCAGGGTTGTGTTTGACCTGGGGGTGGGGGGTGGCCAGCTTGACGTCACTCGTGCCGGGAACGCCTGTAGAGGCACAAGCGCTCTGCCAGCAAAAACGGGCTCCTGAGCTCCATTTATGGCTGTGACGGCATCCTGCAACCCTCTGCCAGCAAAAACGGAGCCCAGGAAACCTGCAGGCGGACCTCCTGAACTCCGTTTTCGCTGGCAGAGGCACCGCGGGCCGGTCCTTCGCGGTTTCCAGGGCGGCCCCACGGGCCAGATCTAAGCACCTCAGGCTTTGGAGAAAGATGGAAGAGAGGTGATGTGGGTACCCAGGTAACCGAGAGAAGAGGGGGGGCAAAGACAGGCATAAGGAATTTAAAATGGAGAAAACTGCTTAATTGCCTGGGGCGAACAAAGGCATCTGTAAGCAGATAGACATGGGAATTCTAGTTTTGTTTAAGAAGTTTCCTTTTCTTTCTTTCTCTTTTTCTTTCTGGCTAAGAGAGTAGGCATGAGAATTAGTTTTTAGACAGAAGTGATTCTTCTTCTTTCTTGATTCAACGTTAGGAAAGTAGGTGAGGGAATTATAGTTTTTCTTTAGAAGTCTCTCTCTTGATGACTAACGGTTAAGGAAGTAGGTGTAGGAATTATAGTTCTTTAGAACAGGGGTTCCCCCAACCAGCGGGCCGCGAGGGGATCGCAACCGGGTCAGGTAAATGGCCACCGAGCGCACGCGCACGCACCCTCACTTGCGCAGGCAGTGGGAGAGCATGTGTACTCCATTTGTGTAAGGGGCAGGTGCGTCTGCACCCAGCTCGCCCAAAGGGAGCTGCATGCACACATGTGTAATTGCCAAACGGTCACATGGAACCCTCCCTTCTGCACCCCCACCCCCAAGTCCAAAAAGCCAGAAACGTTGGGGAATTCTCCTTTAGAGGTCAAGAAAGTAGGTGTGGGAATTATAGCAGGCATGGGAATTATAGTTTTTGTTTAGAAGTTCTTTGATGACTAATGCTAACAAAGTAGGCATGGGAATTACAGTTTTTTTTTCTTTAGAAGTGATCCATTCTCTCTCTCTCTCTCTCTCTCTCTCTCTCTCTCTCTCTCTCTCTCTCTCCTTCCCTACTCCCTCTTTCTTTCTCTCTTTCTTCAGTAGGCACACACAAGACATTCAGTAAAACAAAGATAGGAATGTTCATAGTTTGAAGACTGGCTCAATATACTTTGGCTGCGTCTTTAGACTAACCTGTGCTTACTTTATGAAAATATGGATTTTTCTCTCTCCAAAGCTGACTTGTATTTCAAAATTAAGCGGATCAGCGCAAGGGAGGGTACAAACTTTTAAAAGCATTCACATTTAACAGCACTGAGGTAGAAGAGAGGAGAAAGAGGACTGCCTCGGTCTCCCTTCATTGCTATCAAGATCCCTGATAATAAAGCCAAAAGAAAAAAAAAAGGGAGGGTGGGAAATATGCTACAACTTAAGTTTCTAGCGTGTCCAAAACTAAACAAGCTCTATGCAGAATTCTAAACTGTCCCCCCCCTCCCCGTAATTCCATATATTGCAATAAATTAGATGCAAAGGCAAGGAAAAAAAAGGAAGAGTATCAGTTGCAGAACTACAAAAAGATAACACAGCAACTGTCGCTACACACATTTGCACATTGTTAGTATTGTAAAAGGAGCCCAGCTGCCCTTATATATTACATTACTATAGAATATATCTGTATTAGAAGTAGCTCCGGGTTCAAACCCTGTCACCAGATTCAGCAAAATTGCTTTGCAATTGTCAGCTAAATCCAGGTTTGCATCTAGTTTCAAGCAGGCATTTGAAAGGTTTTTGAGATCTGGGGTCAGGTGGGAGGGGAACACTCATTTCTCTCCTTCCCCCCTCCCCACCCTTATAATACATTCAGTGTTTTATTTTTAAACATTGTTTTGTTTAGTTTTTTTTTTTTTTTTTAAAAGTGCAATGCATATTGGTCAGAGAGAAGTACCGTGGTATCCTCCATAGGTTTGGAACCAAAACCATAGATGCGGGTCAGTGGTGGGATTTCAAATCATTTAACAACCTGTCCTCTGCCCTAATGACCAGCTGGGTAGGCGTGGCTCGGTGGTCATGTGACCGTGTGGGAGTGCCCAACTCAACGTCACTCAGGTCGATGGGCATTTCGCCTTAGCTGTTACAATGTACTAAGGGTTAACCCAGAGGCAGTTTCTGTAAGCAGGGAAACAAAGATTAGGCTAGAAATACCACCAGAATGTTTCCTTCCTGCCTTCCTTACAGGATTAGCCCTGTAAAGTGGAAAAAAAAACAAAATAAGATTTCTTCCAACAACCGGTTCTCCGAACTGCTTAGAAAGTTAACAACCGGTTCTCCCGAATAGGTGCGAACTGGCTGAATCCCACCACTGATGCGGATAGAAACAAGGGCAGCAGCCGTATCATTTACACAAGGACAAATGATACTCCTGATATCCCTCGCGGTGTCTCTAAAGCAGCTCTGGTTGTGATGCCCACAACTCCTCGCCAACCTGAGTTGGGTGCCAATAAAGGAGAATATCAAGGTTGAAGTGAGTGCTCTCTTGAGCTTGGTGGTTTTCTTGCAGACATTTCATGACCCAACTAGTTAACATCATCAGTGTTCACAGGGAGCGGAGTGGAATGGAGACGAAAAAGGGGAGAAGGACCTTGGGGGTCCTTGGGTGCTCTCTGAGCTTGGTGGTTTTCTCGCAGACCTTTCATGATCCAAACTAGGTAGTGTTGTGCCTTGTCCTCCCTCCTCTCCTCAGCCGGGCCCCTCCCATCTCCTGCTATCCGATTCAGAGTCTGATAATGAAGAGGAACGGCCTGGCATGCCTCCAGCCCCCAGCCCTGGCACCATGCCCAGACAGAATGTCAGGAATGAACAAACAAACCTCACTCCTACAGCGTGTGAGCGTGAAGCCAGCCATGTGCTAGAATTGCCAGCAGCAGATCAGGAGGAAGGGAATTCACAGTGGATGGATCCCCGCTTCCGGAGAATTGAGAGGCGACGTCAGCAAAAGGAAGGGAGGGGCAGGCCTCGATAAGTGCTGAGTCATGGAGCCACACCCCATGGCCTATATAAAGGATCTGCTTTTTGGCATTCCTTGAATCAAGCAAAGTCTCATCTGGTTTGCTGAAGTCACACCTTGGATTCCTGCCTGCCTGAGAAATCTGACAGGACTTTGGCAAAGCTGCAGAGGCTTCGTAGCCACGCTTGATACAGACTTCCCAGACCCAGCCGTCGGAGGGGGAGGGGGACACGACAGGTAGCATCATCCGTACCAGAAGGAAGTGGGATTTGCTCTCGTTCCCTTCTAGCATTGATGACGTTACTTAGTCTGGTAGTAAAACGTCTGCAGAAAACAACCCAGCTCAGACAGCACCAAGGATCCCACAGTCCTCCTGCCCTTCTCCTCCTCCTCCTCCTCTCCACAAACGTCACTCTCTTCTAGCACTGATGATGTTATCTAGTTGGGTCATGAAACGTCTGTAGGAAAACCACAGAGAGCACCAAGGACCCCTCCTCCTCCTCCTCCTCCACTCCGCAAACCCCACTCCCTTGTAGCACTGATGACGTTACCTAGCCTGGTCGTGAAACATCTGCAAGAAAACAGCCAAGCTGAAAGAGCACCCAAGACCCCTGAATTTGGGGCAGTTCAGGTCCAAAACTTCTGGTTCAGGTCCAAAACTTATGATCGACCCTTTGCAATAAGCCACACTTTCCTTACAGCATTCAGATTAAAGCTTAGAAAAAAAAAAAAGGCTTGGCCCATTGTGCAAATCCTCGCTTTGCAACTGACTTGGATAAGCACTTTGTGTGAATGCATCCAGAGTTCATTGAGCTTCACTAGGCACTATTATATATAGGCTTATAGCAGCTTTCTAAGCAGGGGTTCATCGCCACCAGTGCTCATCAGACTGAGCTCGCCTAAGATAATTTGGTGGGGGTTTCCCCCCCCCCCCATTGCAGGCATCAAAACTTACTGAGATGGAAGTTCAGCACAAAACAGACGCCGTCGCACCAAGTTCCCCCCCCCCCCCGATCCTGTTCAAGGCCAGCCGAGGTGAGGATCTCATTTTGGCTAAAAAGGTAGAGAGAGAGAAAAAAACACAACGACCTGGAACAAGGACACCCCCGCCCCCTTTGTGGGCTCAGCCCAAAGGATTTGCTAGATCAAAGAGCACGAAGCTTAAGAAGGCACCCCCAGTTCTGTGGTTCTGAGTTTTCATTTGTTTTTGTTTTTAAAAAAGCACATTAAAAAATTAGCACGAAGAAACTATTTCAAGTAAAACGTAACCCGGCTAAAAAAAATAAAAATATTAAAATTTGTACAAAAGCGTTCCAGGCCGGAGGTCGAAGGGAATCCTTTGCATTGCGTTGGGTGGCTGAGTCAGCTTGTCATTTTATCAACTGGCAAGGGTGGGGGGTGTTATTGGCATAGCAAGGAAAGGCAGATGAGGGTTTTAATCTTCCTCCGAAAGATCTGGTGCCCTGCTCTTCGATGGCACAGTTTTCCTCCACCCACCCGCGTTGCAAATGCTCCTCGCAGGTTCGTGGTGGACCAGTCGCTGCGTTCTTCGACAGCATCTATTAAATTCCCCAGCTGAAGTTGCTTTTCTAAAAGACTTCTGCATGCTAAAGTGATGGCTTTTTTAAATTTTTCATCCCCGAGCAAGGCAGAATCTTCTCTGAGATCGGATCCTGAAAAAGTAAGTTGTGCGATAGCTTTCTTTTTTTTCTTTTTTTTCCTGGCAATGTCTCCTTAGCCACAAGGCTCCTGGTTTTGGCTCAGTGTTGGGAAATCCATCTCCACGCCCAGGAGGTTAAAAAGAAAGAAGGGATTTTCCTGTGGTACCTTCTTACAGGTGAAGACTAGTCCTCTTTCTAATTTTAATTGCATCGGCTGTGGTAACGCATCCACGGCTTCGGTAATGATTCAGAAGTTGCCGCCACAAAGAATTGCTCTCCAGAAGATGGCTGTTTCCTACAAGTAGGAGAAAAAAGGCAGGAAAAAGGGTTTTATTTGACCAAAATGGACCAAGATTTTGGGCCAATCGCCAGAAGAATTCTAGTCTCGCTGTAGGCACGAAAGCCATCTGAGTGACTTTGGGTCAATCACCAAAAACTAAGGAGAACTTTCCTGACAGTTAGAACAATTAATAAGTGGAACGACTTGCCTGCAGAAGTTGTGAATGCTCCAACACTGGAAATTTTTAAGAAAATGTTGGATAACAATCTGACTGAGATGGTGTAGGGTAAAAACTCACTTATTTATTCAAGCGGGACTGGACTGATTTTTTAGATTTTTTAAATTTTTAAATTTCAAATTTTAAATTTTTAAACCTTTTGTAATTTTATATGGGGTATTTTAGGCTGGTCAATTTGACGGTTTTAATTCGGCCACTATTGAATAGGTATTTTAAATTGATTTTTAACTTTGTATATTTACTGCTTTTTATCTTGGCTGTACACCGCCCTGAGTCCTTTGGGAGAAGGGCGGTATAAAAATTTAAATAAATAAATAAATAAATAAATAGGGTTTCCTGCCTGGGCAGAGGATTGGACTAGAAGGCCTCCAAGGTCCCTTCCAACTCTGTTGTTATTATTATTACCATTGAGACGATGAATTCTAGTCCCACCTTAGACACAAAAGCTGGCTGGGGTGACTTTGAGCCAATCACCAGGAGACGGTGAGTTCTAGTCTCGCTTTAGGCATGAAAGCCGGCTGGGTGACTTTGGGCCAGTCACCAGGAGACGGTGAGTTCTAGTCCCACCTCAGATGTGAAAGCCAGCTGAACAAAAACGTTAAGAAAATAAGAGGTGGAAAGTTGCATTCATCAATTGTACGATACAAATGGAACAAGGTGAAGAAAATGTTAATAACTAAAATATAGGAGGGGAGGTTTGAGAAATATGCATAATAAATGAGAAAATCGGGGTTGTCTGGACACCAGAAATATTGAAAATAAATACAGCAATGGAGAGAGATAAGAAGAAGGCGAGAGATGGAAGGGGAGAAGGAGGGCGAGAGAAAGAAGAAAGGGAAGAGGAGAGGAGGAAAGGGACGGGAAATAAGAGTAGGAGAGAAGGCTAGATAGGGAGGAAGTAGGGTGGAGAGGAAGAAAGGAAGGGGAAGTAGAGAAGGAGTAGGAGAGGAGAGAAGAAAGTAGGTAGGAAGAAAGGAGGGAGGGAAAGAAGCGAGAGGAGAAGAAAAGAAAAGATGAAATGGAAGAAAGACAACCCCGAATATATTTGAATATATTAGGATAAAAATTGAACTACCGTATATACTCGAATATAAGCCGATCCGAGTATAAGCCGAGGTCCCCAATTTTACCCCAAAAACTGGGGTAAACTGGGGACTCGAGTATAAGCCGAGGGTGGGAAATGAGGCACCTACCGGTTGGGGGAACCCTCCCTCCCTCAGCTGAGAAGGCTGGCGGCCCCCGCCCGCCTCTCACTGCACCGCAGGGCTTCCTTCCGGTAAAATGTGAAAAAAAAAAAGAAAAAAAACTCGAGTATAAGCCGTATATACTCGAGTATAAGCCGAGGGGCTTTAAAAAAAAAAACTGAGTATAAGTCAGATAGACCGAGTATAAGCCGAGGGGAAGTTTTTCAGCACAAAAAACGTGCTGAAAAACTCGGCTTATACTCGAGTATATACGGTAGTTAAAAATAAAAGACGTGAAAGCCAGCTGGTTGACTTTGAGCCAATCACCAGGAGACGGTGAGTTCTAGTCTCGCTTTAGGCATGAAAACTGGCTGGATGACTTTGAGCCAATCACCAGGAGACAGTGAGTTCTAATCTTGCTTTAGGCATGAAAGCCAGCTGGGTGACTTTGGGCCAATTACCAGGAGATTGTGAGTTCTAGCCCTGCCATAGGCATGAAAGCCGGCTGGGTGACTTTGGGCCAGTCCCTCTCTCTCTCTCTCTCTCTCAGACCAACCAACTTTACAGGACTGTTGTGGGGAAAAATAGGAGGAGAATATATTCACCACCTTGAATTTTTTATAAAAAAAAATCAAAAATAATAGAAGTCAGATATAAATAATAAAATAAATATAATAGAAATATAATAGAAAGTAAAATAAAAACAATAAAATGCAAAATAAATAAAGCAAAATAAAACAAAGAATAAAATAACAAAGCAAAACAAAACCGTGGAATAGTTCCAAATGAAATTGCACTCGGGATGATGTGATAACAGGTTTGTGGTCCCCGGAATGGCAGAATCAACCAGTTCAAGAAGGAACTTCAGGTAATCACGAGGCTACCTGTAAACCATCTTCTACCTTAATGTAATGGGCTGGTTGACTCAACGTGCTAGAGTGACAGTAGTCCTCCAAACCAGGGGTCTCCAACCTTGGTCCCTTTAAGACTTGTGGACTTCAACTCTCAGAGTCCCTCAGCCAGCAAAGCTGGCTGAGGAACTATGGGAGTTAAAGTCCAAAAGTCTTAAAGGAACCAAGGTTGGAGACCCCTGCTCCAAACTACTAAAGTTCAGCCCCCTTTGAGCCTGGGGGCCTAGGATACAGTGTGTTGTGTCTGTGCCCCCCGAGCTGGGCCCCCTGCCAGAAAGTGACTTGGAAAGTGAGGGGGAAGGGCCATCAGGACTTACCTCAGGAGCACCGGCTTCCCTGGCTCAGCTCCAGGAGCCAGAGGCAGGCCAGGTGGAGGAGATAACGAGGCCTCCGTCCCCTGACTCTTCTCACCCCCAGGCCACCCCTCCAGACCCAGCTGATGGCAATCAGGCCTGGCTGGACCCTAGGTTTTGTAGGCAGGAGAGGCGGGAACAACAGAAGCAGGGGTGGGGCAGGCCTAGGAAGTGCTGAGTCATGGAGCCACACCCCCACAGGATATAAAAGCAGCAAGGGCTGCTATACCTCTTCGTAGCAAGCAAATCAACTGCTTAGAGGGAGAATTAGAACTGAAATCCTGTTTGTTCCTGGTTTCCTGGCTGACTCATTGGCATCAAGGGAGATAATAGAGACACTTGGCAGACGCTCGCTAGTTTGCTGCCAGAGCTGATAGTTGCCGGCTAATTAAGTCATCGCTCGTGTCTCCCGGACTGCGGAGGGGGACAGATCACAGCGCAAATCAAGCCACTCTCCCTGCTGAGCAGGTTTTCGCTCACCTATAATACAGAGGCCTTCCTGTGCCCGAGTGAGACAGACGTTGATCTGATTGGCATCTGCTATGAAGCCGAGACGGTTATTTTGCCAGCTCTTTGTGGGCCTTTCATCAATCTCCTGCCGGTTACAGGAGCGGACCGTGGACACTATGACGTATTTCCATTCACTGCCTGGTTAAAAAAAAAAAAATGGGAACCAAGTTTTTATTTATTGATTGATGAACTAAACAGATTTATACAGTTGCCCAACTCATACCTGTTGTGGTCCGCCAGCAGCCTAAGAAGCCAGCAACGGAGTAGGACAGCGATGAGGCTGAGGTGAGGCCAGGGCCATTGGGGAATGAAGTGCGGACTCCAGAGGATGACAGTAGTGAGGCAGAGGAACAGGAGGAGCCTGTTCCTAAGGCACACATGAGAAGAGCTGCCAGAAGGCAAGAGCAGCTCAAGCTTGCCTCCCACCGACCCGTGCGCTCTCACAGAGAGGGACTCCTCAGGGTGCCGTCGGCCAAGCAATGTCGGCTGGCGGCCCCCAGGGGAAGGGCCTTCTCTGTGGGGGCTCCTACCCTCTGGAACGAACTTCCCCCGGGACTTCGTCAACTTCCTGACCTTCGGACCTTTCGCCACGAGCTGAAGATGTACCTATTTCTTCGAGCAGGACTAGCATAGAATTTTAGAATTTTAATATTTTATTATTGGGGTTGTAAATTTTAACTGGGTTTTATTGTTTTATATGTATTTTAAATTGGGCCATATTTGATAGGTTTTTTAATTACTGTTTTATTATATTTATTATTGTGGTTTTATTTGGCTGTGAACCGCCCTGAGTCCTTTGGGAGAAGGGTGGTATAAAAATTTAATTAAATAAATAAAATAAATAAATAAGCAAAGAGGATGACTCAGGAGTAGGGCCAAGAGATGATTGGCCCCACCCATAAGGCTTAAAAGACCAGCAACAGCATTTGAGCTTTGCAGGAAAACAACGTTGTAGCTGCGTCCTCTCTGCTTCGTGTTTTGGTGAATTCTGGACATTTATCAGGAAGGGCCTTTGGCAGTTTGCCTAATTGGACTAAGATTTGTGAGATAACTGAAGAATTTGTGTTTGGGAGGCCTTTGTTTTCCTTTTGAGTTGAACGACGCTGGGAATGAGGTAATTCCCAGCTGTTCGAATAAAGTTTGTTTTATCAAGGACTGAGTTTGTTGCTACCTACTTGGGTCTGGTCACAACAATTTCTAAGTAATAGAAACCTATCAAGAAGAGGAGCAATCTAGAATTAAGGAGAAATTTTTTTTGGCAGAACCATTCGTCCGTGGAATGGCTTCACTCCAGAAGTTATGAGTGCTCCAACACTGGATGTTTTGAAGAAAAGAGAGGACATCCATTTGACCAGGATGATACAGATAGTCCTTGACTTACAACAGTTCATTTAGTGACTGTTGAAAGTTACGACGGCACTGAAAAAAAGTGACTAGTGACTGTTTCTCGCACAACCATTACAGCATCCCAGGGTCATGTGATCAAAATTCAGATGCTTGGCGACTGACTCATATTTATGACGGTTGCAATGTCCCGGGGGTCATGTGATCATCTTTTGCAATCTTCTGAGGAGCAAAGTCAATGGGGAAGCCAAATTCACTTAACAATCATGATACAGGTAGTCCTTGATCTATAACAGTTTGTTTAGTGACCATTCGAAGTTACAAAAGGCATTGAAAAAAGTAACTGACAGCCATTTTCCACACTTACACACTTCCACACTTACGACGTGCAGCATCCCCATAGTCAAGCGATTTACATTCGGATGCTTCACAACTGACTCATATTTATGACAGTTGCAGGGTCCTGGAGTCACGTGATCACCTTTTGCAAGCTTCTGACAAGCAAAGCCGGATTCACTTAACAACTGTGGTGATTCACTTAACAACTGTGGTGATTCACTTAACAAATGTGGCCAGAAAAAGTCATAAAACGGGGCAAAACTCACTTAACAAAGGTCTCACGTAGCAACAGAAATGTCGAGTTCAATTGTGGTTGTAAATTGAGGAATAACTGTACAGGATTTTCTGCTTGAGCAGGGGGTTGGACTAGAAGACCTCCAAGGTCTCTTCTAACTCTGTTGCTCTATTATTCTGATTCAGGACAGCTTACAACGGGGGTGTCAAACTCAATATGGGCCTCTGGTGGCGCAACAGGCTAATGCAGCCTGTTATTAACAGCAACTGCTTGCAATATTGCAGGTTCAAGTCCCACCAGGCCCAAGGTTGACTCAGCCTTCCATCCTTTATAAGGTAGGTAAAATGAGGACCCAGATTGTTGGGGGCAATAAGTTGACTTTGTATAATATACAAATGGATGAAGACTATTGCTTGACATAGTGTAAGCCGCCCTGAGTCTTCGGAGAAGGGCGGGATATAAATGCAAAAAAAAAAAAAAAATAATTTCACTGAGGGCTGCATCAGGGCTGTGGTTGACCTGGGGGTGGGGGGCGTGGCCAACTGGGTGGGCGTGGCCAGCTTGATGCCATTTTCCAAACTGCTGGTATGTTTCCTCTTTGCATTGGGTAGATTGGGCTTAAGTGATGAGGGCCAGCCCCTTACATTTTCCAGGACGGCCCCGCGGGCTGTATCCAAGCACATTGCAAGCTGCATTTGCTTTGCTGGCTGAGGAATTCTGGGAGTTGAAGTCCACAAGTCTTCAAGTTGTCAAGGTTGGAGACCCCTGCACCATATCATACAGCTGTTGAGAACCCCCACCCACCCTGCAATTGATGGCAGCAACAACACAATCAAATCAACTACGGTGTTTGATGGTCTCCGTCTCCATTCAGGGTCCTCAGACCCACTGACAAAATTATGTTTTTAGGGTCTTTTGGAAAGGAGCGGGGTGGGGCCAATCATACCTGTTCTGTCTCCTTCCCCACTTCAGACCCACGAGCTGGCCTTCAGCCAGTGGATTCACTGCTCTTATCAGTCCTGGCAGAGAAATCGCAGCTGTCTGCCAAAGTTCAAACAAATGACTCACGTAGCAAGACTTTCAGCTCTTTTTGAAACGGATCAGCTAAACTTTGCTTCCCGTGGAGTGAGAGCAGTCCCAAAGCTCCTTATATATCCTGTGGGGTGGGGCTCCTGCCCCACCCTTCCTTTTCATGACACCGCCTCTCTAATCTTCTGAAGCGCGGGTCAAGCCAAGCTTGATTATTATTATCAGCTGGGTCTGAAGGCGTAGCCTGGGGAAGGGAGGAATCAGGGGATGACGGCCTCATTATGTCTTCCGACTGGTCTGGTTCTGGCTCCTGGAGCCGAGGCAAAGGAATCAGTGCTCCCGAAGTAAGCCTTACCGGCCCTTCCCCCTCACTCCCTGAGTCACTTTCGGGCACGGGGCCAGGTTTGGGGCTGGAGTCATACTAATACCTCATGGAGGAGTCAGCACCAAGAAGGCCCTGTTTTGTGGTCCCCCCGTATGACAATCCCTAATTGAGGGGACCCCTAACATGCCTGACTTCCTGTCCTGGTGGGCCGGCCAAATGTTATATGGGAGAGACCTACCAGGATGGGAAGACGGGGCATGTTAGGGTCCCATGGATTAGGGATTGTTTTGTTATGGACAAAACTCACTTGACTGTCTTGCTTAGCAACAGAAATTTGGAGCTCAGTTTGAACGTAAGTTGAGGACCACCTGTACTCTGAAAAAGAAGGGTAAAAGAGTTTTTTTCCAAGACGATCCCAGTCAATATTTTCGAACGGGGAACTGGATCCGGCTTAGCGGCATATCCCTTCCTTACCTTGGCTTTTCATGATGGTGCAAGCGGATATGCCTTGCACGCCATCCAGAGCGAGTTGCTTCTTGATCTCAACGACCTGGGCATTGTAACCGGTCAGGATGGCGATGTCTTCCGGCTTGGTGGTTCTATCCAGGGTCAGCTGCTTTGCAATTCTTACCTAGAAAAAAATCAAGAACGGTAGTTCGAGATGAAAGTCTTGCAGTCAACAGCTTCCTTTCCTTTGCCAGAGAACTGGGGGAGCTATTATTCCTTCCCAGTTTCTAGATCAGGGATCTTCAACCTTGGTCCCTTTAAGACTTGTGGACTTCAACTGCCAGAGTTCCTCAGCCAGCTTTGCTGGCTGAGGGACTCTGGGAGTTGAAGTCCACAAGTCTTAAAGGGACCAAGGTTGGAGACCTCTGTGCTAGATAACATGGACTAACAAGTCTCATCTTCGCCCAAGTAGCTGGTGAGCCAATCCAAATGTGGGCTGGCTCAAAACCTCACTCGTGTTATGTTTCATATTCCCCACCCACTCAGTTTAAAAGTTCAGGGTTCGAAAGATGCGAACGGGCGCCGGAACGGAAGCAAACCCAATCCCTTTCTAGCATTGATGATGTTACCTAGTTGGGTCATGAAATGTCTGCAAGACAATAACCAAGCTGCAGAGAGCACCAAGGAACTCCACAGTCCTCCTCCTCTTCCGCTCTACAAACCCCACTCCCTTCTAGCATTGATAACGTTACCTAGTTGGATCATGAAACGTCTGTAAAAAAATAACCAAGCTCAGACAGCGCCAAGGAGCTCATGATAATAAATACAATTCTTTTATTGAATAAGACATCAAACGTTTGGAAAGAGCAATAGGAGTGCGCTGAGAGTCCAGGTAAACTCAACCCCCCTTAATGAAAGAGTCTGCAGAGGCAACCTTTGAAGATGATTTTCCCTTGGAGAGAAATCTTCTTCTCGGCTATGATCTAGAACAGGGGTCTCCAACCTTGGCACCTGTTGTGACTCCAGCTCCCGAGCCTGTCCTCACGGAGGAAGATGACTCTGGCAGTGATGGGGAGGAGCTGACAAGGCCTCCCTCTTCAGGACCCTCCTTTCTGGCAACGCCTCAGGTTCCAGCTGAAGGCCAGGAGGAAGGCATGTCGGAGCACCCACTAATAGGGAGTGATGAAGATCAATCTTGGATTGATCCCAGGCAGCGTCGGAGGGAGGGGCATGCGCAGCAAAGGAAGAGGTGTGGAAGGGCCAGAGATTGCTGAATCACTGAGCCACGCCCCAAGGGGATAAAAGTGGGTGGGGTTGCTCTGCAGGCTCTGTGACGGACAAAAACTGCATATCGTGAGCTTCGGATGGGATATTTCTCGGACTTCAGGCTTAGATTTTGTGGATAATTTCTGACTACTCTTTGAACTCTTGGTTGCCCCAGCAACTTCCCGGTGTCTGGAAGCCGTATGGGTCTGGATGGGGAGAAACAGGCTCAAGCTCAATCCCTCCAAGACAGAGTGGCTGTGGATGCCGGCATCCCGGTACAGTCAGCTGAGTCCGCGGCTGACTGTTGGGGGCGAGTCATTGGCCCCGGTGGAAAGGGTGCGCAACTTGGGCGTTCTCCTGGATGAACGGCTGTCTTTTGAAGATCATTTGGCAGCCGTCTCCAGGAGAGCTTTTTACCAGGTTCGCCTGGTTCGCCAGTTGCACCCCTTTCTAGACCGTGATGCCCTCCGTGACGTCTCGTCTGGATTACTGCAATGCTCTCTACATGGGGCTCCCCTTGAGGGGCACCCGGAGGCTTCAGTTAGTCCAGAATAGGGCTGCGCGGGTGATAGAGGGAGCCCCTCGTGGCTCCCATGTGACACCTCTCCTGCGCAGACTGCACTGGCTACCTGTGGCCTTCCGGGTGCACTTCAAGGTTTTGGTAACTATCTTTAAAGCGCTCCATGGCATAGGGCCGGGCTACTTATGGGACCGCCTGCTGCTACCGAATACCTCTCACCGACCCGTGCGCTCTCACAGAGAGGGACTCCTCAGGGTGCCGTCAGCCAGGCAGTGCCGTCTAGCGACACTCAGGGGAAGGGCCTTCTCTGTGGGGGCACCCACCCTCTGGAACGAACTCCCCCCAGGACTTCGTCAACTTCCGGACCTCCGAACCATCCGTCGCGAGCTTAAAACACATTTATTCTTCTGCGCAGGACTGGACTAGATTTTAAATTTATATTGGTTTTAAATGGGTTTTATTGTGTACATTCTTATTTTTAACTATTGGGCTATGTTGAATAAGTTTTTTAATTTGATGTCTTATTCTGTATTTTATATGTATTTTTATCTGCCTGTGAACCTCCCTGAGTCCTTAGGGAGATAGGGCGGTATACAAATACGAACAATAAATAAATAAAATAAACGAACTAGAGATACGCTGACTCCTGTTTTTAGAGGTGATAAGAAACTTGGCAGGCATTTGGACAGTAGCTGCCAGAATTTTTATCTGCTAAAGAGACTCGGGTCAGCTTGTAAAAATAAATTACTGGTAGACGTCGTTTGCTCGTGTGTCATCCTCTGTGAGGTGGGGGGACAGAACAGCACCTTTAAGACTTGTGGACTTTAACTCCCAGAATTCTGGGAGTTGTAGTCCACAAGTCTTAAAGTTGCCATGGTTGGAGACCCCTGATCTAGGAAACTCGGAAGTCAGCAAAGATTGGACTGCAGCCTACAGAACTAATCCATAAGCCGGCCAGAGTCACCTAATAAGGGAAATGGACCGGCATAAAAAATTAACAATAAATAAATAAAACTTCTTCAGATAGTCTCCCACTTACAACTGTTCATTTAGTGACCATTCAAAATTATGACAATACTGGGGGGGGAAAAAAACGGGCATTCCCATTTTTCACGCTTACAACCCTTGTAGAATAAATGCCCATGGTCACGTAATCAAAATTTGGACACCTGGCAACTGGTTCATATTTACGACAGTTGTAGGATCTTGAGATCGTGTGATTCCCTTTTGTGACCTTCTGACGAAGTCAAGTCCATGGGGAACCGTTTTTACTCACTTAACAACTGCAGGGATTCCTTTAACAACTGTGGCAAGAAATGGGGCGAAATTTACTTAACAACTGTCTCACTTAGCCACAGAAATCTGGGGCTCGCTTGTGGCCGTAAGTCGAGGAATAACTGTAAAAAGGTAAAGGTTCCCCTCGCACATACGTGCTAGTCATTCCCGACTCTAGGGGGGCGGTGCTCATCTCCGTTTCAAAGCCGAAGAGCCAGCGCTGTCCGAAGACGTCTCTGGTCATGTGGCTGGCATGACTCAACGCCAAAGGCGCACGGAACGCAGTTCCCTTCCCACTAAAGGTGGTCCCTATTTTTTCTACTTGCTTTCGAAACTGCTAGGTTGGCAGAAGCTGGGAGAAGTAATGGGAACTCATCCCGTTACACGGCAGCACTAGGGATTCGAACCACTGAGCTGCCAATCTTTCGATCGACAAGCTCAACGTCCTAGCCCCTGAGCCACCGCGTCCCTGTACTTCAGGCTTACTCACCACCTGCTGCACTTCCTCCAGATTGGCCTTGGAGTTCTCGTTCCCCTCTTCCGTGGAGACCACGAGGGACCTCTCGCTTCCTTCAATGTGGCCGAAGAGGATGGGGGTGCACTCAAATTCGCTACGATAGTAGAGCGTGCTGCTTCCACGAATGATACTGGGACTGGTCTTCAGTTTATTGTCGTAAAAGGCCATGGATGGGAACTGGCAGATGTCCTTGTGCTGCAGAGTTAAAAGATGCTTATTTCACACAAGGAGCTTAGAGCTGCTGATGCTGTTCCGTTCGGTCATACAACTTCAGAATATTATTATTTTCAATTATGTATTTAATTATTTTTATACCCTGCCTTTGTTAAGTTTATAAACAACTCAAGGCAGCAAACACATACAAATAACCCTGTGAGGTGGGTTGGGCTGAGAGACAATGACTGGCCCAAAGTCACCCAGCTACATTTCACGCCTAAGGCAGGACTAGAACTCACCGTTTCCTAGTGATTGGCCTAAAGTCATGTACTTGGCTTTAGTGCCTAAGATGGGACTAGAACTCACTGTCTCCTGGTGATTGGCCTAAAGTCATGTACTTGGTTTCAGTGCCTAAGATGGGACTAGAACTCACTGTCTCCTGGTGATTGGCCCAAAGTCATGTACTTGGCTTTAGTGCCTAAGTTAAGACTAGAACTCACTTTCTCCTGGTGATTGGCCTAAAGTCATGTACTTGGTTTCAGTGCCTAAGATGGGACTAGAACTCACTGTCTCCTGGTGATTGGCCCAAAGTCACACAGTGGGCTTTAATGCCTAAGGCAAGACTAGAACTCACTGTCTCCTAGTGATTGACCTGAAGTCATGTACTTAGCTTTAGTGCCTAAGACAGGACTAGAACTCATTGTCTCCTGGTGATTGGCGTAAAGTCATATACTTGGCTTTAGTGCCTAAGATTGGACTAGAACTCACTGTCTCCTGGTGATTGGCCTAAAGTCATGTACTTAGCTTTAGTGCCTAAGACAGGACTAGAACTCACTGTCTCCTGGTGATTGGCATAAAGTCATGTACTTGGCTTCAGTGCCTAAGACAGGACTAGAACTCACTGTCTCCTGGTGATTGGCCTAAAGTCATGTACTTGGCTTTAGTGCCTCAGATTGGACTAGAACTCACGGTCTCCTGGTGATTGGCCTAAAGTCACACAGTGGACTTTAGTGTCTAAGGTGGGACTAGAACTCACTGTCTCCTGGTGATTGGCCTAAACTCATGTACTTGGCTTTAGTGCCTAAGATTGGACTAGAACTCACTGTCTCCTGGTGATTGGCCTAAAGTCATGTACTTAGCTTTAGTGCCTAAGACAGGACTAGAACTCACTGTCTCCTGGTGATTGGCGTAAAGTCATGTACTTGGCTTCAGTGCCTAAGACAGGACTAGAACTCACTGTCTCCTGGTGATTGGCCTAAAGTCATATACTTGGTTTCAGTGCCTAAGATGAGACTAGAACTCACTGTCTCCTGGTGATTGGCCTAAAGTCATGTACTTAGCTTTAGTGCCTAAGACAGGACTAGAACTCACTGTCTCCTGGTGACTGGCGTAAAGTCATGTACTTGGCTTCAGTGCCTAAGACAGGACTAGAACTCACTGTCTCCTGGTTTCTAGGGCAGCATTATGTTGTACTTCCTGTCAGAGAAAATTCTTACCATGCGATACTGGATGTTGAGCATTAAAGCCTTTTTGTGGTAGCGCTCGAAGAGAGACCTCTCCATCCCAAGTTTCTTGCAGAAGTCACTATGGACCACAGGTCTCAGCTGCTTATGGTCTCCTAACAAGACAACCTGCAAGGAGACCAGAAGTTCTCAGAATCAACCACCCTCCAGTTCCTAATCCCTTACAGCAAGTGTCTCCAACCTTGGCAACTCTAAGACTTGTGGACTTCAGCTCCCAGAATCTCTCAGCCAGCCGTGCCCAAAGTCACCCAACCGGCTTTCAACAAAGGGCAAAAACCAGGAACAGTAGGTGACCTTTCAAAGTTACAACAGCAAAAAAGTGGCTTATGACCATTTTCCACAATCAACAACCGTTACAGCATCCTCATGGTCACGTGATTCAGTCAGACATTGGCTCATTTTTATGATGCTTGGATTACCAAAGGATCATGTGATCCCTTTTTGCAACCTTCTGGCAAGCAAAGTCAATGGGGAACTCAGATTCACTTAACAACCGTGTTACTAACTTTAACAGCTGCAGTGATTCACTTAACAACAGTGGCAAGAAAGGCTGTAGAATGGGGCAAAACTCACTGAATTGGGGCCTTGGCAACCATTTGCAACCTTCCCAGCTGGCTTCTGACAAGCAAAGTCAATGAGGGAAGCTGGATTCACTTAACAACTGCGGGGATTTGTTTAACCATGCAAAAAAGGTTGTAAAATGGGGCAAAACTCACTTAACAACTGCCTTGCTTAGCAACAAAAAAATTTTGCAGCATCCCCACAGTCACATGATCAAAATTTTTACACCTGGCAACCGGTTCACATTTATGACGGTTTCAGTTTCCCGGGGTCATGTGATCCTCTTTTGTGACCTTCTGACAAGCAAAGTCAATGGGGAAGCCAGAATCACTTCAGAACTTACTAACTTAACAGCTACAGTGATTCACTTAACAGCACGTGTGGCAAGAAAGGCTGTAAAACGGGGCAAAACTCCACTGAACCACTGGTCTCACTTAGCGATGGAAATGTTGGGCTCAATTCCAGCCGTAAGTCGAGGACTGCCTGTACTTTGGAGGCCATCCCCATTAGCTCACCTTCTCCAGCGTCTTGTAGTTCACCAACGGGATGAGCGTTTCGGGCTCTGTGCACATGGCGCACTCGTCGATCAGAAGTTGTTTGACGAGATGCTTCCCGAGGAATTTGGAGGAAGAGGCGGAACATGTGCAAAGAATGACGTTGTGGCGTTCCAGTTCATATGCCCGTGCCTTGTTCAGCAGCCGTTTGTACCTGTCAGCCCACAAAAAAATAATCCCTTATTTTTAAGGGGCTCTCAGTGCTTTTCCCGCACACTTCCAACCAGCTTCACAGGGGGCTAGAAACTTGATTTAAAATTAAAGTGAGACTCTGAGAAAGGGGAATTTAATCTACCCTTCCCCATTGTTCAAGACAAGGCTAAGAAAGGCCTGGGGAAGAAGAGTTATGTGCTGTGCTTTCTCAAGCTATAAATTGTACAACCACAATTGTTGTAATTGACAGAACAATTAACCGGCGGAATGACTTGCTTCCAGAAGTTGTGAATGCTCCAAACACTGGAAGTTTTTAAGTAGAGACCGCACAGCCACTTGTCTGAAATTTTTCCTACTGGAGCAGGAGATTGAACTGAAAGCCCTCCGAGGTCCTATCCAACTCTTGTTATTCTTTATTTGTAATTGTGACCAGAAAGGCAATTAAATGAGTCACATGTAATTTTATGACTTGCCACGGTTGTTAAGTGAATCACCACAGTTGTTAAGCGAATTCGGTTACACTTTGATTGTCGGAAGCCAGCTGAGAAGGTTGCAAAGGGCGAGCATGTGTAGCCAAGATGCTGCAGCCGTCATAAATGGGGGGGTTGGGTTTTGTCATTTGCAGCCTTGCTAGGAAAACAGATTTGCTTAACATCTGTATGATTCACTTAACAATGGCCAAAAAAGGTCATAAAATGGGGCTTAACAAATGCCTTACTTAGCAATGCAAATTTTGGCCTCAATTGTGGTCATAGGTCGAGGCATTAAATGTATAACCCTCCTTTTGTACAGCCCTCCTTTCACTCAGAAGGTCCTATGTGAGTTGTTGTTGTTGTTTTGTTTTTTTAATTTGAATTTATATCCTGCCATTCTCCGAAGACTCAGGGCGGCTTACACTGTGTTAAGCAATAGTCTTCATCCCTTTGTATATTGTATACAAAGTCAACTTTTATTGCCCCCAACAATCTGGGTCCTCATTTTACCTACCTTATAAAGGATGGAAGGCTGAGTCAACCTTGGGCCTGGTGGGGCTTGAACTTGCAGTAATTGCAAGCAGCTGTGTTAATAACAGACAGACTTAGTCTGCTGAGCCACCAGAGGCCCTTAAGCTTCTTGTATCCTGTTTTGCTTCTAACAACAATCGTGCAAGGTAGGATGGGGACTCAGCCCAAGTCCCACAGGGAGTTCCCTTGGTTGAGGGAGAATTAGAAACTAGGTTTCCCTGTCTTAGTCACACAGAGAGAAATCAAGATTCCTGTACTGCACCCAAACTGAGCCACCCAGATAACACAAACACACACACACCCTTAATTATTTTTTATAAATAACTCAACATGGCAGACATACCTAATACTACTTCCTCCTAGGTTACCCAGATACCCAAAGATATCTAGCCAGTTTTTATGCCTAAAATGAGGCTAGAACTCCCATTGCTCCTGGTGATTGGCCTAAAGTCACCTTTCATGCCTAAAGTGGGACTAGAACTCCCTACCACCTGGTGATTGATCCAAAGTCACCCAACTATCTTTCAATCCTAAATTAGAACTCACAGTCTCTTGGTGATTGGCCCAAGTAGCTTTCATACCCAAGGTGGGATTAGAACTCAATGTCTATTGGTGATCCGGCCAGCTTTCATGCCTAAGCTGAGACTAGAACTCTACCTCCTGGTGACTGATCCAAAGTCACCCAACTATCTTCCATGCCTAAGGTGGAACTATTACTCACAGTCTCTTGGTGATTGGCCCAAGTGGCTTTCATACCCAAGATGGGATTAGAACTCAACATCTACTGATGATCCAGCCAGCTTTCATACCTAAGGCGGGACTAGAACACACCGTCTCCTGGTGACTGGCGCAAAGTAACTCAGCTGGCTTTCATGCAAAAAGCAGGGCTACATTTCCTGGTAATTGGCCTAACCAGCTTTCAGGCCCAAGATGGGATTAGAACTCCCTGTTTCTAGTCATGCATCTTAACTAATAAACAGACTGGTTCTCCTAGGCGGGTCTAGGACTTTTTGCCTCAAACTCTTGGCGCTCCTCCACCAGGGTTTCACAGAGGCCCAAACTGTCGAGGCATTATAACGCAGAGGCGAAACCCTGATGGAGAAACAGGCAGGGCCAAGAGTTCGAGGCGAAAAATCCCATTCTATCCCAGATTGCTCAGGAAACTCGTGGCAAAATTGAGGTATCTCCATATCAGGCTCGGCACCCCTCTCCATCTGATTGCCCTCACTTCTCGACTTCCTCCTCTGTGATCTCCTCTCCACGTTTCACTCGTTGATCAAACCGGAGGATATCTGCCGCGAAAGGATTGCTTTTTTTCCGGATCCGATAGTGCAAAGTGATACTCCTGCGCACAAAAGGATTAGTTTAAGCAAGATGCCAAAATATTTACACCCATGCATGAATAGCTACCCCTCAGGAGAATAGTTCTCAATCTCAGGCAGCTTTCAGATGTATGGACTTCATCGCCCATAAACCTGGCTAGCTATCGTCTTAAAAAAAGTTGCCAAGGTTATAAAAACCAGACTTTTTCTGCACAGCCATTCATGAATAGGGCCCTGTTTAACTAAGGCTAGGAATGAGGGACGCGGTGGATCAAGGGCTAGGATGTTGAGCTTGTCGATCGAAAGGTCAGCAGCTCAGCGGTTCGAATCCCTGGTGCTGCCGTGTAAGGGGGTGAGCTCCCGTTACTTGTCCCAGCTTCTGCCAACCTAGCAGTTTCGAAATCACGTAAAAATGCAAGTAGAAAAAATAGGGGCCACCTTTGGTGGGAAGGTAACTGCGCTCCGTGCGCCTTTGGCGTTGAGTCATGCCGGCCACATGACCACGGAGACGTCTTCGGACAGCGCTGGCTCCTCGGCTTTGAAACAGAGATGAGCACTGCCCCCTAGAGTCGGGAACGACTAGCACGTATGTGCGAGGGGAACCTTTACCTTTACCTTAGGAATGAGGAAAGAAGAAGAAAGAGGAAGGAAGGAAGGAAGGAAGGAAGGAAGGAAGGAAGGAAGGAAGGAAGGAAGGAAGGAAGGAAGGAAGGAAGGAAGGAAGGAAGGAAGGAAGGAAGGAAGGAAGGAAGGAAGGAAGGAAGGAAGGAAGGAAGGAAGGAAGGAAGGAAGGAAGGAAGGAAGGAAGGAAGGAAGGAAGGAAGGAAGGAAGGAAGGAAGGAAGGACCAACGGACAAACACACACAGATACACATATATGAATGGACAGTGGCTAGCTAGGGAATTCTGGGAGTTGAAGTCCACAGGTCTTAAAGTTGGACACTCCTGTTTTACAAGATACAGGTCTTAAAATGAGCCAATCTAGTATCAGCAACACCAACTGAACCCCATTTTGCGAGACAAACTCAGCCCTAAACTCAAACCTGATCTCTGGTTTCGATTTTGTATTCCGCTGAGCTTTTGCAGAAAACTGGAGGTTGCTGCCAGGATAAGGAAAATCCATTGACTCAATCGTTTCTCCGTAGACCCTCAGAGGCTTCAAGGAATCAGGCATCCCCATGAGCATTTCTGAAAAAAGAAACCGACATTGTTGGCTTGAGAATAATCTCCCATATCTGGATCTTGCAAGTTGCAGCCTCTCTGGCTAGCTGGAAAGAATCATGAAACAATGATGGGTAGCTTTTTTTATCATTTATTTATTTAAAGGTTGTCCTCAACTTACAACACTCATTCAGTGACCGTTTGAAATTATAACGGCACTGAAAAAAGTTAACTTGTGACCGTTTTCGCACTTACAACTGTTGTGATCAACATTAGAATGCTTATCAACTGGTTCATATTAATGACGATCACAGCGTCCTGGGGTCATGTGTTCACTTTTGTGACTTTCTGACCAGCAAAGTCAATGAGGAAGCCAGATTCACTTAACAACTATGGCAAGAAACGTCGTAAAATGAGGCGAAACTCACTGTCTTGCTTAGCAACAGAAATATTGGGCTCAACTGTGGCCCTAAGGATTACTTTAAGATGCCTCTGGAAGTTGTGGGTACGCCATCACTGGAGGTTTTCATGAAGAGAATGGACAGCCATTTTTCCGGAATCTTATAGCAGGGGTCTCCAACCTTGGCAACTTTAAGACTTGTGGACCTCTGGTGGCTCAACAGACTAAGCAGTCTGTTATTAACACAGCTGCTTGCAATTACTGCAAGTTCAAGTCCCACCAGGCCCAAGGTTGACTCAGCCTTCCATCCTTTATAAGGTAGGAAAAATGAGGACCCAGATTGTTGGGGGCAATAAGTTGACTTTGTATATAAATATACAAATAGGATGAAGACTATTGCTGACATAGTGTAAGCTGCCCTGAGTCTTCGGAGAAGGGCGGGATATAAATTCAAATAATAAAAAAACCTCCCAAGCAAAGCTGGCTGAGGACCTCTGGGAGTTGAAGTCCATAAGTCTTAAAGTTGCCAAGGTTGGAGACCCCTGTCTTATAGGATCTCCTGCCATGAGTAGGGGGTTGGACTAGAAGATCTCCAAGGCCCCTTCTAGTCCTATTCTATGTTTTAAGACTGACTAAGTATATCGTTCAATTTCGGCACCTCACATATGCAGAAGGAGTAAATTTAGATGAATTGCATTGTCATGGAGTTAAGGAAATCAAAAGCTAGATATTAGCTGGGAGAACAGCAGCTCAGCTTAGCTGCATTCCAACCAAATCTACACTATAGCAAAATCATTTCTGTTTCAGTTTCAACTATTCGGCCCAAAACAATAATATTTTTTTCAATGGAGAAAATGGATTACCAGCAACGACGTCAACCGACTTGTGAGAAGGTCCACAATACAGAATGTAGCTCTTCTCTTCGGAGGCTGGGGTTGGCTGTGGTGGCCCCACCCCAGCTTGAGTTGTGTTTCCATTCTTCTCCTGATTGAGTTGGTGAAACCAGTACACAATGTGTACACCAACCACCGTTTTCCCAGTGCCTGAACAAATACAGAAACAAAACCAAAGAGGGCACTGTCAGCCTTACAAGGTAGATCAGATCAAGAGTATCATTCCACAGGATGATTAGAACACTATTTTATTGAGGTTTAACATCACTAGTTCTCTACAGAAGCTCTAATGCTGGAGAAAGGAAAGAAAGAGAAGAGAAGTGGATGACCAGCAGCAACAGCAATAGACTCAGTTACAGTGTTGATAGACACATCATGTTGCGTCTGCACCCCCCGAGCCGGGGACCCTGCCAGAAAATGAGTCAGAAAGTGAGGGGGAAGGGCCATCAGGACTTACTTCTGGAGCACCGGCTTCCCTGGCTCAGCTCCAGGAACCAGAGGCGGGCCAGGTGGAGGAGATAACGAGGCCTCCGTCCCCTGATTCTTCCCCCCCCCAGGCCACGCCTCCAGACCCGGCTGATGGCAATCAGGCCTGGCTGGACCCTAGGTTTCGTAGGCAGGAGAGGTGGGAACAACAGAAGCAGGGGTGGGGCAGGCCTAGGAAGTGCTGAGTCATGGAGCCACACCCCACAGGATATAAAAGCAGCAAGGGCTGCTATACCACTTTGTGACGAGCAAATCAACTGCTTAGAGGGAGAGAATTAGAGCTGAAGTCCTGTTTGTTCCTGGTTTCCTGGCTGACTCATCGGCATCAAGAGAGATAACAGAATTCTCAGAGCAGGCAGGAGATCAGGATGTGACTTCAGCAATCCAAATTAGACTTTGCCTGACTCAAAGAATGCCAGAAAGCAGATCCTTTATATAGGCCATGGGGTGTAGCCCATGACTCAGCACTTATCCAGCACTTATCCAGGCCTGCCCCTCCCTTCCTTTTGCTGACGTCGCCTCTCCACTCTCTGGAAGCGTGGGTCCCTCCAGCCTCCAGCAGTCGGCAATTCCAGCTCGTGACTGGCTTCACACTCCCCAGGCTCACATGCTGTGGGGGAGGGGCCCGGCTGCTCCGTTTGTCCAGGCATGGTGCCAGGACTGGGGGCTGGAGGCATGTCAGGCCATTCGTCTTGCTTGGACTGTTCGGACATGGTGCCAGGATTGGGGGCTGGAGGCATGCCAGGACATTCTTCTGTACTATCAGTGTCTGGCAGGAGATGATTGAATAAAATTGAATAAATAATGAGAGGGGCCCGGCTGCGGAGAGGGGGGCGAGCGAGGCACAACAGGAAGGGAAGAAGAAGCAGACAACTCAACCGCAAGATGGATGGAGTCAGTTACAGAGATGGTGACATCGTCCTTTGAATATCTGAATGACCACGTTGGGGATAAATTGTCATATAGGAAATCTGTCCATCTGGTCACTATGCGGCGACAAGGACTTGATGGCCCATAATCAATTGTAAACATTTAAGAAATGTTTGAGCATCTAATTATAATTAAGAAATGCTTAAGTTAATCTCTAAAGTGCTTTTTCAAAAGATAACTGGACTTTCCTTGAAGACATTTCACATCTCATCCCAGAAGCTTCTTCAGTTCTGGATGAATGGTGGAAGATGGAGGGACTTATATTGCTTGCAGTCATCTGGTCATTAACAATCTGTCAGGGTTCCAAGGAACACCCAACGAAATAAAGCTCTGAGGCTTGAAGTTCCTCAAAGTTCCAATTTATTAGAGATGTCATGTTGGCACAGCTGGGAAAACCCGAAACTGAAAGCTTCCAGGTTTTCCACACCCAGTTGACAGTTCACAGCCCTGCCCCACACCCACAAGTTCATCACATTGTTCAATCAACTCTTCACACTCAATTGGACATAATCTTCAGGCAGTCTCTGTCAGACACTGGATGACCTTGAATACGGAATGTTGTTATGACTAACTTTCTACCGCCCCAACAACAACCCCCTCCCAACTTCCCCAGCTAAAATGTGTGGCATTTAAGAAGCTGACAATTTTTTTCTGAGAGCCACTGAGGTCACTTCAAGGTTGAGTTGTGCCCTCAAAGCCACCTGAATTGTGCAAATGGGTGTGGGACTTTCTTGGAACTGCTGAAAGGACCATGTTGTAGACAGGAGAAAGGTGGTGTTGTCTCTTCTGTTGAGAGAGGGCTGTTCAATTTCAACACAGATGGCCGCTTTGACCCCTCTTCCAAACCAATCTTCAGGGGAAAAAACCCAAGAAAGTCCAGCTGGCTTTTGAAAAAGCACCTTGGGGACAACCACTGCCTAGATGACGGAGAATCTCCACAGACATTTAGCTATGCTGGCCTAGTGGGGAAAACACTTGCCTCCCATTCAGAAGGTTGAGAGTTCAATCCTAGATAGCAGCAGATGTTTCTCTATCAGGTTGCAAATTAAAGAAATCTGCTGTGAACTCCATGTAGGCAACAGGAAGGGCAGCCGGTCAGTAAATGCTAACTCCATCCAATCCCACCGACTTTCCCCTGAATAAAGGGGATTACAGGGTCATAAAAAGGAGATCGATCCCTCACCTGGTGGCCCTTGGATGAGAGTGAAGGAATTTTTCAGTGCCTCCTGGATGGCCTTCTGTTGACTTGGATTGAGTCTACGGCTAATGCTAATGCCTGGGATGTCAAAATTCCTTCTGTCCAAAATATTGGAAGGTCTTGCCCCTGTAAGTAGAAAATGCAGTTTAAAGATGCAGACTCATTATTCACTGAGGATCAGGTGGTATATATGTTACCAGCAGTGTAAAATTAGGGATTTTATAAGAAGCCTTCGAAATCTATAGAATGCCAAATATGGAATACCAAAATATGAAATGGTTAATAGTTTGCACATGTCCTAGGCATTCTATGCAATGCCAAAAGGCAAACCAGCAAAGTATAAAAATTGCTAAAATGCCATTCTAGCCTTCTTTGTTGCAACAAGTAGGTCAATAGTGATGTTTTTTTCTCGTTTGCTTCAATAAGAAAGCCCTGTACTTTATTTTGCATTTCGTCTTTCATTTTCAGATACATCTTTTCAATGAAGGTTTGGGTTAGGGTTAACGGCAACCCAACCCTCACTCTAACTCTAAACCTAACTCTAACCATTAACCCTAACCTTCACTCTTACCTTAACTTTAACCCTAACCCTCACTCTAACCCTAACCCTAACCCCAACCTTCACTCTTCACTCTAACCCTAACCCTAATTCTAAACCTAAACGTAACTCTAACCCTACTCACTCTAACCCCTAACCTAACCCTAACCCTAACCCTCACTCTAACCCTAACCCTAACCCCAACCTTCACTCTTAACTCTTAACTCTAACCCTAACCCTAATTCTAACCCTAAACATAACTCTAACCCTACCCACTCTAACCCCTAACCTAACCCTAACCCTAACCCTAACCCTCACTCTAACCCTAACCCTAACCCCAATCTTCACTCTTAACTCTAACCCTAACCCTAATTCTAATCCTAAACATAACTCTAACCCTACTCACTCTAACCCCTAACCTAACCCTAACCCTCACTCTAACCCTAACCTAGCCCCAATCTTCACTCTTAACTCTAACCCTAACCCTAATTCTAATCCTAAACATAACTCTAACCCTACTCACTCTAACCCCTAACCTAATCCTAACCCTCACTCTAACCGTACTCACTCTAACCCTTAACCTTCATTCTAATCTTAACCCTAACTCTAACCACTAATCCCAACCTAATCCTAACTCTAACCACTAATCCCAAACTAATCCTAACTCTAACCCCTAACCCTCGTTCTAATGTCTAACCCTAACCCTCCCTCTAACCCTAACCCTCATTCTAACCCTCAACCTAATTCTGTCCTAACCCTCAACTTCATTCTAACCCCTAATCCTCACTCTAACCCTAAACCTAACTTTAACCCCTAACCCTCATTCTAACTCTAACCCTCATTCTAACCCTAAACCTAACTCTAAGCCCTAACCCTCATTCTAATCCTAATCCTAACCCTCACTTTACCTTAACCCTAACCTAACCTCTAACCTTACCCCAACCCCTAACCCTTTTCATGACTCTTTTTTATACTTTGTCGAAACAGTTCTTGTCATTCTGCATGACATCTATTTTAAATGCATGACATCTATTTAAAATAATCTTAAAATTTAAATTTAAATTAAATTTATTTAATTTAATTAATTTAAATTTAAATTAATCTATTTAAATTTTAACAGCTGAAGCAATGGGGTTGTTTAATGAGCCAGAACACAAAGTTATAATTGATTGATTGGCGAGGGCGGGCTCCTACGTGAGGCAATCTGCGCTGTGATTGGATGCTGTGGGTGTGGAGGGGGAGGTTCCCTTTTTCCCGCCTTTTTCTTCTGTGTGCCACCTGTGTCATTTACCTCATGATGTAGTGATGTGCCTGACTAGCTAGTTTACTGTATATATATATATATAGTTGTAAAATATATATTAATTTATATAAAACTATAAGTTTTAGTGTCAGTGACTCCATCTGGACACCTGCTGCGCAATTCTCTGACAGTCTAGGTATTATATACAATGCCTAGGGAAAGTATAATGGCATATTTATTTATTTATTATTATTAAAATATTAAAATAATACAGACATTTCACACTTTGCATAAAAAGTCACACATTCTGTAGATTTCCTGGGCGTGAAATACAATACCAGCTTTTCATACATTGCCAGTAACATACATTTAATAATTCATTCATTACAAACCAGAAGTTTATCCTGGGTTTAGCGTTTTTGTCTAATAAAGGAGAATTATTGGAAGCTCAGGGTTGAATTGAGAGGTCCTTGGTACCCTCTGAGCTTGCTTGCTTGCTTTCAGACGTCTCATTACCCAACTAGGTAACATCATCAGTGTTAGCCACTTTTTGCCCATCTATCAAGTCCGTCCCAAGGACCTGGAATGGGCAGATGTGGCTGCATGATGGTGTTAGAGATATTGTTGTTGCAGGATGTCAGCTGTTCCGAGCAAAGCTGCCTTTTGCAATTGACTGATGGGGATTTTCTCAATGGCGATAGTGTTCCGGTGGTGCTCCAGTTGTTTTGGGATTGAACCCAAGGCGCCTAATCCTATTGGTCCTATCTTTGCTTCTTTTTGCCACAATTGTTCTATTTCTATTTGCAGGTCTCTGTGTTTTGTGATCTCCTTCAGTTCCTTCTCTTCTTGTTCTGCTGCCTCCAGGTACTGACCTTATTTATCTACGATTGTTAACTATTATTATGAGCCCCCAAACACTGATGGAAAAATATTGAACAGGACCAAAGAGTTGTCTTTGTCAGGAACACCCCCACTGAAATAAAGCTCTGAGGATTGAGGTTTCTCAAAGTTCCAATTTATTAGAGATGTCATGTTGGCACAGCTGGGAAAACCCGAAACTGAAAGCTTCCAGGTTTTCCACACCCAGTTGACAGTTCACAGCCTTATCCCACACCCACAAGTTCATCACATTGTCCAATCAACTCTTCACACTCAACTGGATACAATTTTCAGGCAGTCTACATCAGACACAGGCAAAAGTCCTTGAATACGGAACGTTTTTATGACTAACTTTCTACCGCTCCAACAACAACCCCCTCCGAACTTCCCCAGCTAAAATAGGTGGCAGTTAAGAAGCAAATAGAAAATTGCCTTCCAAAACTGACATTTTGTACCAGAGGATGTTACGGACAACTGCCCTGATCCCATTACAGCAGCAATAGACCAATACAGATAGTCCTCGACTTTACAACAGTCCGCTTAGTGACCGTTCAAAGTCACAACGGCACTGCAAAAAGCGACTATGACCGTTTTTCACACGGATGACCGTTGCCGCATCTCCATGGTGGTTTACATTTGGATGCTTGGACGGTTGCAGTGCTCCGGGGTCACGTGATCCCCTTTTGCGACCTTCTGAAAAGCAAAGTCAATGCGGAAGCCAGATTCACTTAACAACCGTGTTACAAATTTAACAACTGCCATGATTCACTTAACAAATGAGGCAAAGAAAATTGTAAAATGGGACAAAACTCGCTTAAGGAACTTCTCGCTTAGCAACAGACATTTTGGGCTCAATTGTGGCCATAAGACAAGGACTACCTGTATCTAGAGTTTTTACTGGCCAACTAGGAATCACATTTAAAAAAAAAAAAGAACAGCTGTGGGAGAAGACGACACAAGTTCACAGTTCCAAGATCTGTTCAAGAGATTGGTGTGACCACGCCATTAACATGATGGCCAGAAGCAAAGGTTCACACCTCTATACTGTATGTATGCATTAAAATAAGATGGGGGGGGGTTTCACTACACATTCGTGGCTGTTATTTTAATTTTTTACACACCACACATCTCTCCTCCTGGGCATTCAAGGGGGAGTTGTGATGATCAAACCAGCATCTTGCCGTATGGAGCCTAATCATTACGGTCGTAAGTCGGGACAGTCATAAAGCAGATCCTCACATGATCAGGCTCAATTTTACAACCCTGGTTGCAGCAGTCATTAAGCGAACTGCTGTGGTCATTAAGTAAACGCTTAGATTGCTAAGCAAACTCTTTATTTGCTTTGTGTTTTTTGTTTGTTTTTTGCCAAAACAAAAACAAAAAAACAAGCCAAATAAATGTTTTTGCTTTCTGCAAAAACAGTAAATCGAAGCCGCATGACTGAAAATGATAGGATAGGATAGAATAACAGAGTTGGAAGGGACCTTGGAGGTCTTCTAGTCCAACCCCCTGCTTAGGCAGGAAACCCTACACCACTTCAGACAAGTGGCTGTCCAACATTTTCTTAAAAACTTCCAGTGTTGGAGCATTTACAACTTCTGCAGGCAGGTTGTTCCACCGATTAATTATTCTAACAAGTCAGGAAATTTCTCCTTAGTTCTAGGTTGCTTCTCTCCTTGATGAGTTTCCACCCATTGCTTCTTGTCCTACCCCCAGTTGATCATGAGGGCCAGTTGCTGACACCAAAACATTTGGTCATGTGACCACCAGGAGGAAGAGGGGGGCATCAGAACATCAGAACTGGATGGTAAATACCTTTTGGCGGGGGGCGTCAATCATAACTTCAAATGGTTGCTAATCAGCCTTACCTGTACTATTTTCACTGCTAGGCTATGCAATTTTGTTCTACAGGTAGTCCTTGACTTACAACCATTCATTTAGTGACCAAAAAAAGGGACTGATGACTGTTTTGCACACTTATCACCGTTGCAGCATCGACATTGTCCCATAATCAACATTCGGATGCTTGGCAACTGGCTTGTACTTATGACAGTTGTACTGTCCCGGGCTCATGTAATCCTCATTTGTAAACTTCCCAGCCAGCTTCCGACAAGCAAAATCAATGGAAGCAAGAATCGCTTAATGACGGAATGGTTCATTTAACAACTGCAAAAATAAAAGTCCACAAAATGAGGCCGAACTGATTTTTTAAAAACTGCCTTGGCTTAACAACAGACATTTGGGGCTCAATACCTTGCTCAATAGTAGTACTTGTGAGAGGGATCTTGGAGTCCTAGTGGATAACCATTTAGATATGAGCCAGCCGTGTGCAGCAGCTGCTAAAAAAGCCAACACAGTTCTGGGCTACATCAACAGAGGGATAGAATCAAGATCGCGTGAAGTGTTAATACCACTTTATAATGCCTTGGTAAGGGCACACTTGGAATATTTGCATCCAGTTTTGGTCGCCACGATGTAAAAAAGATATTGAGACTCTAGAAAGAGTGCAGAGAAGAGCAACAAAGATGATTAGGGGACTGGAGGCTAAAACATATGAAGAACGGTTGCAGGAACTGGGTATGTCTAGTTTGATGAAGAGAAGGACCAGGGGAGACATGATAGCAGTCTTCCAATATCTCAGGGGTTGCCACAAAGAAGAGGGAGTCAAACTATTCTCCAAAACACCTGAGGGTAGAACAAGAAGCAATTGGTGGAAACTAATCAAGGAGAGATGCAACTTAGAACTAAGGAGAAATTTCCTGACAGTTAGAACAATTAATAAGTGGAACGACTTGCCTGCAGAAGTTGTGAATGCTCCAACACTGGAAATTTTTAAGAAGATGTTGGATAACCATCTGTCTGAGATGGTGTAGGGTTTCCTGCCTGGGCAGGGGGTTGGACTAGAAGGCCTCCAAGGTCCCTTCCAACTCTGTTGTTATATTATATTATAATTGTGGTTTTAAGTTGAAGACTACGGTACTTACTTTGAACTGGAATGGGTTGACCCAACGCTATCCCCTGAGCAAGGTTCGAGGCATTCTCCAGGCTCCAAATTGCTTTTTCTTTCCGGCTGTGAAGAAAAAGAAATGGTAAGTAAGCAAAGAAGAAAGAAACACCAAACAAACAGATAAAAGAGGGGGGGAACCTCAGCAAGGATTCCAAACATTCTTGCTGTGAATAGTCCATATTTGTTTTTAGGTTGACGTATTCATGATTAGTCAAACCACCAAATCACCTTTTTACTGAGATATGTTATGGAAAAAATAAGTCAGAAAAAGAGAAAGGGCAAAAACAGAACCCAAGTAATAATAATAACAACAACAGAGTTGGAAGGGACCTTGGAGGCTTTCTAGTCCAACCCCCTGCAACCATTCTTCATATGGTTTAACCCCCTAGACTCCTAATCCTCTTTGCTGCTCTTCTCTGTACTCTTTCTAGAGTCTCAACATCTTTTTTACATTGCGACGACCAAAACTGAATGCAATTTTCCAAGTGTGGCCTTACCAAGGCATTATAAAGTGGCATTCACACTTCACCTGATCTTGATTCTATCCCTCTGTTGATGCAGCCCAGAACTGTGTTGGCTTTTTTAGCAGCTGCTGCACACGGCTGGCTCATATCTAAATGGTTGTCCACTTTGTGCTTTGTGCTTTGGTGCAATGCAGACCTACACTGTGGGGTCCTTGAGTTTGGTTGTTTTCCTGCAGACGTTTCATTACCAAACTAGATAACATCATCAGAACTGGAAGGGGGTGGGTTTTGTGAAGTGAAGGCAAAAGTGGCAGAAGGTGGAGGAGGAGGTAGAGGAAGAGGAGGAGGACTGTGGGGTCCTTGGGGCCCTCTAAGCTTTCTTGTTTTTTTGCAGCCTTTTCACTACCAAGCTAGGTAATAACATCAGTGCAAGAAGGGAGAGGAGTTTGCGGAAAGGAGCAAGAGGAGGGGGATGGGAGCAGGAGGAAGAAGACAACTGTGGGGTCTTTTAGCTTGATAGTTTTCTTGCAGATGTCTCATGATCCAACTAGATAACATCATCAGGGCTGGAAGGGAGTGAGATTTGCTCTGTTTATATGGTTTGCCCTTTCAGCCTGACCTGTGTATAAAGACAGCACACCCCACTCCCTTTAGCACTGATGATGTTACCTACTAGGGTAAGAAAACTACCAAGCTCAAAAAGCACCAACGGCCCCACAGTTCAAACCTGAGCGACAAATATTCTCTTCTATCGGCAAACTTACACATCAGGCAGCTGCTTCGGAATCAGCTCTACGGTGAACTTTGAACTCTCCTGTCTGACCTCAAAGGGAATCTTCTCCATGGACGTAAAATGGATGTAAAAATTCACCATCACATCGCCACGCTGATCAGGTTTCTCATTCTCATCGAACCTATCTGTACACCCGTGCGCCACCCAAGTGTACGTATCGGGATCAATCATGAAATCCTGAGTCTTGGTTGCTTCTTGGTTGCTTGGTTGCTTGGTCAAACTGAGTTGCTGGAAGTTCGGGCTGAGGTCTTTCTCCTTCTTGTCCTGGATCCCATGTCCGCGGAGGCCCGAAAGGCGAATGCACAGGTAGCAGGCGCCAAAATCCACTTTGATGCCACATTCTTTGAGGAACTTCTTGGTGAGGTTCATGGACCCACAGAGCTGATCTTGTGAGGTCAGCTTCTTATTCCAAATGATCGGGATGTCTTGCAGGACGATCGAGCTGTTTTCAGCCAACGCGCTCAAAGTTGCTTCTATGTCACAAAGAGGCAGCCACACTTTGCGATAATCAGAGGCATCTTTATAGATGTCCTTCGAGGCTTGGGAAGTGTACTTGGAGAAGCAATCGATGGGTCGCTCGGTGTGTTCCAAGCACACCTCAAAGCCAGGAGCTACTGTCCACAGTTGCACAAAAGGCACCAGGAAGCCTCGTTGGACATCAGTGGTCAGTTGGAAATTCAGCACATCTCCAACTTTAAGTTCCACGGCCAGTTCTTTGTAGTGTAAGCACTTACTCCTCCCTATTGACCCCACAGGTTTGGACTCCAGGGTGTAACTCTTCTCAAGGAGGTGGATTAACTTCTCATAGTCTTCATTTTTGACAGCTGCAAGGATTTCATGCCACACCTCTCCATGAAAGCGAAAAATGTTCCCTCCGATCTCTGACCACCTCACTTCATCCTCCTTTTTGGTCCCCCAAGTGTAAATTCTTCTCCTCCACTTCAGCTTCATACTTTTCCGCTCCTCAACAAAATTTGGTTGAGACACCAATTGAAGGGCTCTATAACTGATGCTGAGACTATCTGGAAAGATCTCATTGTTGAGAGGAAACAAGAGTTTGAAACTCTTGGCCTTCTCTTCAATATTGGCGATGAAAGCAAACTTCTTTTGAACCTGACATTTCAACTGGGTGGCCAGTTCCAAAGATCGGACTCTTCGCTTGTACGTGTTGGCCTTGCTGTTCTTCCGGTTGAAATCGTGGCAAAGGAATTCGATCTCTGCTTGGGAGTACTGGACGGGCTTCTTCAAAATCACAGAGACGATGTGCCGCTGAACAACAACATCTATGTAGCGCCGAATTGGGGAGGTAGCCCAGGTGTATGAGTCTACGTGCAAAGAGTAGTGGCCCAGCTTGGCCTGAGGACAGGAATTGGAACGCATAAAATAAGAACGGTTCAGGAGCTTCCGAAATTCTAAATTGATGGGCGCAAGTTTGGGATGGATGTCATCTGTGGCGATGAGGTCCAGTATCTTGTGGAAGTCGCGGGCTTTGGCCGCTGACTTGAGGTGGTCCCACGAGGCAGTCAAGAGAACAAATGGATGAATGGGCCTCAAGGGGGCATCACCAGTTGGAGCGCCTAGATGGTGGGAGAGATGGGTGGACAGAGGAATGACATCTCTGTACTTCTCCCTCATTTGGGAGATTTGCTGAAGATTGGGCTCCATCTGGCAACGGAGAGGGGTTAAATCTCTGGTAGGAGTTTGGTTTGTGAGCATATCTCCCACAGAACTGTTGAAGAGGATCATAAACTCCTCAATCATCTGGTGAGAACATCGCTGACCTAAAGGAATTTCTTCATCCAACTGGTCATAATGACAGTCTTCGTGAAGCCTGGACTTCCGGTGGACGCGGGAGAAATGGTACGCCATCGCAACACAACCTTCTAAGGTGTCAAAATTAGGTGACGGTGCCTCTATGTTGTAGTAGTTCTTAATGATCCCTTCAGCTTCCTCGTACGTCATCTGCCGATCAGAGCAGATTACGGACATGCCAAAGGAAATTGTTTCCATCTGGTCCGTGGCCTTATCCATGACGACAAAGAGGGAAATCGCCAAGCGTTCCTTCTGAGGAAGGAGACTGAAGAGATTCTGACTGAGCTGTGGTGGGAACAGATGTACGGGCTTCTCAGGAACATAATAAGTTAACCCTCGGTTCTTGGCTTCTGTATCCAAAGGACAATCTTTGGGGATCACAGAGGCCATGTCAGCAATGTGGATCCCAATCTCGTATTTGTCGCCAATATCTTTGACACTGATGGCATCGTCCAGGTCTTTAGCATCCAAAGGGTCAACCGTGAAAGTAAAGTAAGCCCGACAGTCTTTCCTCTCTGCTCTCATCAGAGAGGGGTGACCGGAGATTAATTTGGCCATTTGTCTGGTCGCCGAGGCAGGATATCCATTGGACAAACTATATTCCAAATCCAGAATACGAAGCCCATCTTCTAGTGAGGAAGCCAAGGGAAGGACCTCTGTAACAATTCCCAGAGGGTAGTAATAACCTTTTTCCCATTTCATGATTCGTACTATGAAAAGGCAGGTCTTCCGGTCTTCTGGTGTTATTTTTTTCCGGCTCTTCAACTTGATATTTCCTGCCTGGTCAACTCTGCGGATGGGAATAGAATCAGTATCATCTCTCAATGGAGGGACATAGATTTTTGTGACAGACTGGTCAATGGGGATCATGACCCGGAGATCAAACTCGTCCACTCTGCAGACAAACTTGCGATCCTGTTTCACCGTCTCTAAGACGCCCACTACTTTTCCATGAGGGTTGCCCTCAAGAGTAGCGTTGGGCGTCAGGATCTCCACCAAGACTTTGTCTCCAGTGAAGGCCATGCCACAGTTGACTCGACCCTTGATCTGGATGGTGATCGAAGGAGCCTCATCTAGAGTGAAGGCAGACGCTTGATCGAACCGTTCTTGGACAAATTCGCAGCATTTGTATCGCTCGGGCTGCATCTGCAAATACTGGTGCATCGTTTGCAAGGAGTAGTTGATGTACTCTTGACTTCTCCTTTCAGGGTCTGAGACGTCCGATTTCACCTTCAGCAGGCCTTCTTCGGTGACCAACACCATCAACTTTTTGCTTTCATCCAAGAGCTCCTGCAATATTGGATCATCGAGGTTTAAGCTTTCCGTGTCGGAGACCCAGGAGTCTGTATCGCTGCTTTCTTCTTCGGATTCAGGGCTTCCTCTGTTCCAGCTGGCTAAATTGGACATCACCTGCTTTATCTCCTCCAAGGTCAGAGTTTCAGGACTGACGGACTTCTTCTCAATGCACTTCTTGATGAAACTTTTCCAGATCTTGCTGCACTGGCCATGAGAACACAGAGCAACGGCATCTCCGACTACGATGACCTGCGACTGAGCCCTTGTTATGATGGTGTTCAACACCCGCGCGTTTTCGAAATATTCCAGGTTAGAGGAACTGACATGGGCCAGGCTGTTGCAGGTATGCACGGTGTTGATAATGATGACCCGGAACTCTCGCCCTATTGAAAAAAACAGAAGGCGGATGTGTTTGTCAATATCACGAAATACAGGCTATCCTCGACTTACAACGGTTCATTTAGTGACTATTTGGTACGCAAAAACGTGACTCATGGCTGTTTTTTCACACTTATGACCATTGCAGCATCCCCAGGGTCACGTGATTAAAAAATCCAGCCACTTAGCAACCGGCTCATACTTACGATGGTTGCAATGTCCCAGAGTCATGTGATTAACTTTCTAAGAACTTGTGACGAGTCAACTCAATGGGGGAGCAAGGTTGTGATTTTTGCAAAGTTTCAGAAACTTTACTTTTGAGAGTTTAAGAGACCCTCTTTTCTAGGTCATTCTAACACCTGGGAGGGAGGTGATGGTTCAATTAAGTGGCAATTAAGCATGTGCAGGCCTATTTGTGCAAATGGTGGGCACGTGTGCCCGCTGCTTGCACAAACGGAGCTGCGTGAGTGCGCTCGCCCAACGCTGCACTCGAGCTTGCGCTCGCCCACTGCTTCTGCAGCCCACTTCTGAACAGGCCATAGCTTAGTTGTGGGTCACAGTCTGTGGTTGGGGACCTGTGTTCTAAAGCAAGGGTCAACAACCTTTTGGACCTCAGGGACCACTAAATTCATAATTTTAAATCCCGTGGACCACTAATATGATCTGCCTAATGACCGGCTGGGTGGGCGTGGCTAGGTGGTCATGTGACTCAGTGGGTGTGGTCAACTCAATGTCATTCATGTCAAGGGGCGCCTCACCAACCTCTACTTGCCCCTCCCCTCCTACCCACTCCTCCCCTGCCTGCCCAGGCTCCTTAGTGCCCCAACAGGAAGCAATTGTTGAAGCTAAGCAGCCACCACGAGAAAGAGTTGGCAAAACAGCTCCGTTCAAATTGGATCTGACTACGAGCATAGGCTTTTCAAGAAGAAGGAAGACCTGCAGGAGTGCAAGGCCAGGTACCGGCACCTGGAGGCTCAGCGGGCTGAGATGGTCAGCCAGTTCCAGGGTATGATGCAGTCCCACTGGAATGAGGCCCTCCGGCTCTTCGCCACCAGCGGCACTTCCCTCCAGCCTTCACCCAAAGCCCCACACCAGGAGGCTGAAGCAGATCCCAAGTCGGAATTTCTGCCCCCCTCCAACCCACACAAAAAGACCCCGAAGGGGGAGACTCTCTGCAGCAACACAAACCTTCATTACACATATCCGGTCCAGGGGCCGTAGTTTGAGGACCCCTGATTTAGTGCAATATAAAAAATGCAAATAATTTTTCTGCGGACCAACAAAATTTTCTCACGGACCACCAGTGGCCCACGGACCACCAGTTGGTAACCGCTGTTCTAAAGGGCAGTTAAAATTGGAACAGGGACCTTACCTGCAAGGTTGTCATAGGTTTCCACGGTCACTTCTGAAAATCCTTTTTTTCTCATCTTGTCTCGGATAAATTTCACCTGGAAAAATCAAAGACACCAGCATGTCAATTGTAACTTTGGAATATAAATCTGACACCAATTTTTATTATGGTGGTTTAGAAAGTAATCTTCCAATATAATTGAAAGAAGAACACCAAGAAAATTTGCAACTTTTGAAAGGACTAGTTTGGGACTTTTTCCTCATGGATATTAACACGGTTAAGAAATCCTTGAGAAAAAGAGAAGCTTATAAGCTTATAACTTATTTGACAAGCATTCCAGAGAAGAAAAAGATTTTATTCCATGAAGACAAGCTGGAAGGAGTGACTTAAACTTAATGAGTCAATTGGAATTAGGATCGATTTCCATCAGTTTGATATTTGTAATTGAAAGTAAGTTTTAATCTAAAACCATTTGAAAATGTATTTTTGTTTATATATAATGCTTAAGTAATTCCTAAAGTTTGTAAAGTATTACTGAAAATGTATTTGAAAATATCTATTTTAAGAGCAAGCTAAAGAAAAAGATATATTAGCTAAGGAAACATTAAGCTTTAAAAAGTATGTATACAAGAAGAAAAATAATTATTTTATGAGGATAACTTGGAGGGAGTGATCTAACTTTAATGAATTAATTGGAGTTTGTTGGAATTTGATTGGTCTGACAGTGAACTTTAAAATATGTATGCTAAGAGAAAGTTTTAAAAAGATACATTAAAATGTTTTAATTTTAGAATTTTTTAAAAAAAAATTAGTTTGATGAAAGATGAAAAAAATATTTGAAAAAATGAAGAGATGAAAAAATGAAAAGATGAAAAAAAATAGATGAAAAAAATATTTTCCCTTTAAAATTAAAGGAACTGAAAGAATATAGTAAATTTTGTTAATATAAATGGCGATAGTTTGTAAAGATTATTAAGTGCAAGTAGAAGTACATATTATTTCAACAGCAAGGAAGATAAAACGGTAATGGTTAAATTGATTGTTCCTTTCAAAGAGGAGAAAATATTTATATTTTTTATTTGGCTATTACTTCTGGATTTTGTGCTTGTGATGAAAAAAATGAAACTTTGACTTTGGTTTTGCTGATTAGATAGATTTGTTGTAATAGAAATGGCTGGTTATATACTAATGTATAAAAGTAAAAAGTTGAGGTTGTAATGTTGTTACCTGATACCAGGGGTCTGCAAACTTGGCTCTTTTAAGACTTGTGGACTTCAACTCCCAGAGTTCCTCAGCCAGCTTTGCTAAAGTCCACAAGTCTTAAAAGAGCCAAGTTTGCAGACCCCTGCCTTATACCGTGCTAAAAAGAGTCTGAAGTCAACGCCATTTTTCTTTCTTCCCTTGTAATATATATAGTTAGGGTAGTTAGAATAAACAGTTAGAATTCCCGGTGTCTGGAAGCCGTACGGGTCTGGATGGGGAGAAACAGGCTCAAGCTTAATCCCTCCAAGACGGAGTGACTGTGGATGCCGGCAGCCCGGTACAGTCAGCTGCAGCTGCGGCTGATTGTTGGGGGCGAGTCATTGGCCCCGATGGAGAGGGTACACAACTTGAGCATTCTCCTGGATGGGTGGTTGTCTTTCGAAGACCATTTGACGACCGTCTCCAGGAGAGCTTTTTATCAGGTTCGCCTGATTCACCAGTTGCGTCCCTTCCTGGACCGGGATGCCCTATGCACGGTCACTCATGCTCTCGTTACTTCTTGCTTGGACTATTGCAATGCTCTCTACATGGGGCTCCCCTTGAAGAGCACCTGGAGGCTCCAGTTAGTCCAGAATGCAGCTGCGCGGGTGATAGAGGGAGCGGTTCGGAGCTCCCAAATAACACCCATCCTGCGCAGACTGCACTGGCTGCCTGTTGTCTTCCGGGTGCGCTTCAAGGTATTGGTGACTACCTTTAAAGCGCTCCATGGCTTAGGACCAGGATATTTACAGGACCGTCTACTGCCATCTTCTATCTCCCAGCGACCGGTGCGTTCTCACAGAGAGGGACTCCTTAGGGTGCCGTCAGCCAAGCAATGTTGACTGGCGGCCCCCAGTGGGGGCTCCGACCCTGTGGAACAAACTTCCCCCTGGACTTCGACAATTACCTGACCTCTGGACCTTTCGCCGCGAACTTAAAACTTATTTATTTCATCTTGCTGGACTGGCTTGAATTTTTTTAAAAATTTTAATTGATTTTATGGGTTTTAAATTTTATTAGTTTTACAGGGTTGATATTGTATTTTAAATGGGGCCAACTGAATAAGTTTTTTAATGTTTGTTTTTAGCGTTGTATGTGTTGTTTTTGTATTTTATTGTGGCTGTTAACCGCCCTGAGTCGTTCGGGAGAAGGGCAGTATACAAATTAAAATATTATTATTTATTTATTATTAAACAGTTGGAAGGCCTTCTAGTCCAACTCTCTGATCAGGCAGGAAATCCTATACCAAAAGGGGACTCAAGAAATTCCTGAAGGACAAGATTACCCTTGGCTATTTGACGATTCCATGGGACCTCTGGGCCAGATGCCGTATATCTACCCAAAGTACCAGTTTCGGGGGAACATGAGCAGGAGAGAGAGCAGTTAGCAACAGAAATTTTGGGCTCAGTAGTGGTCGTAAGTTGAAGACTACTCATAATGGGCAATGTAAGAACAAGATACGCCCTTGACACCTTACCTGTATGCCATAAGAGACCACGCAAATGTCTCTAAGGTTCTTCTGCCCCCATTCAACCGGCCATTTCTGATCCATTTCCTGCACTTTCTCAATGATCTGTTCAATCTCAGAGATGTTGTACCAGCTCATGGATTTGTCCTTCTCAGCGCTACTGGAGACGTGACAAAACATGAGCGGATAGAACTCCGGGTGAGGAGGGACATTGCCTTTGGCGCCGATGGTATCTTCTCTGCCCACGTAGAAGTGCTTGGAGACAAACTCAACGATTCCTGCAGTAGACCGATAGTTCTCGTTGAAGATGATCCTGCTCTTGGTGGCCACTTCATGCTTCTCCTTCTTGTAATGTTGGAAGAGGCGATTCAACAGGGTGTAATCGGTGGACTGCTCATCCTTGTGCAACGAATAGAGCCTAGGGGTCTTCTGCATATGGTCCCCTGCCAGGATGATCATGGTTCTCAGGCTAGCCAGAGAGAGAGGGACTAGAGCTTCGCACTCCAACATCTGAGCAGCTTCGTCAATCAAGATGTGGCTGAAATAGCCACAGGGCACCCCGAGGTCTCGTGAGGTCATGCACGTGGTGAGGACAATCCGGTGGCGATCGATCTGTTCTCTAGTGGGGAGGCAAAACTCATTTCTGCTCGGAGAGAGACAGCAGTAGCGTAGGGTAATGGGGTCGGTTGATTTGACCGAACGGTAAATGGATTTCACCCTTAACGGAATAGCCTCAGGGTGCGATGAGATGACATAGTTGTGAAAGTATTCACGAATGTAGATATCAGCCGCGCTGGAAAAGAAAGGGATTGCAACAGGGGCTGTCACATTTCCAATTATCTCCCCCAAATTCTTTGTTAAAGACACATAGATTCTTATAATAATAATAACAGAGTTGGAAGGGACATTGGAGGTCTTCTAGTCCAACCCCCTGCCCAGGCTGGAAACCCTACACCATTTCAGACAAATGGTTATCCAACATTTTCTTAAAAATTTCCAGTGTTGGAGCATTCACAACTTCTGCAGGCAAGTTGTTCCACTGATTAATTGTTCTAACTGTCAGGAAATTTCTCCTTAGTTCTAAGTTGCTTCTCTCTTTGATTAGTTTCCATCTATTGCTTCTTGTTCTACCCTCAGGTGCTTTGGAGAATAGTTTGACTCCCTCTTCTTTGTGGCAGCCCCTGAGATATTGGAAGACTGCTATCATGTCTCCCCTGGTCCTTCTTTTCATTAAACTAGACATACCGAGTTCCCCCTTCTTCCTTAGAGGGAAATAAAAACAATTCCTTAGAGGGAAATAAAAAGGGGGATTTTCAACTCAAAATAGAATAGAATAATAGAATAGAATAAAATAGAATATGGGCCTCTGGTGGCTCAACAGGCTAATGCAGCCTGTTATTAACAGCAACTGCTTGCAATATTGCAGGTTCAAGTCCCACCAGGCCCAAGGTTGACTCAGCCTTCCATCCTTTATAAGGTAGGTAAAATGAGGACCCAGATTGTTGGGGGGCAATAAGTTGACTTTGTATATAGTATACAAATGGATGAAGACTATTGCCTGACATAGTGAAAGCCGCCCTGAGTCTTCGGAGAAGGGCGGGATATAAATGCAAATAAATAAATAAATAAATAAATAAATAAATAGAATAGAATAGAATAGAATAGAATAGAATAGAATAGAAATGATCCCCAGTTGTCCAACTGAACCCCCATCCTTTCTCTTCCTGAGTTGTATGTGCCACACCTGTGAAAATGAGGCAGGGCTTCATCTTTTTTGACCCCCATTAAGAAAGCTAAAACTGAAGTTAGGTAATTAAAAACTGCTGCTCTGGCAAAGTTCCTTCTCTACAATCGGTCTTTTTTTTTAACTCAAATCTGTTTGTATTATAGATAGTCCTCGAAGTACAACGGTAAATTAGGGCCAAAATTTCCATCATTAAGTGATACAGCCATAACGCAGTATGTCACGTGGCAACGCTGCTTGATGCTGGCACATCCTGGCAGTCCTTGTTGCCATCGTTATGCAAGGATCACATTAATCGATTAAGCGAGGACCTTGCATGACCACTTCCGGCTGGCTTCCCTTCTCAATTGACTTGCAAACAAGGCAGCCAGCAGGCAAGAACTTCAAGTGGGTGTTACAAAGTATGAGATTCCCCTTGACACCGAGAAGGTCTTTGGGAGAAAAAGGGGTGGGGGCAACTTATAAGAGCAACTTGTGACTTCCTGCTGGCTTTCCCATTGTTTTTGCTCCTGGGAAGACAGCAGGATTGCAAATGGTGATCACATGTCCACAGGGGCACTGTGACAGCCATAACATCCGAGGAGTGGTTGTTAAGTTTCTACCAGAACAACTAGACACAAGAACAGTTTTTTCCCGAAGGCTATCACTCTGCTAAACAAATAATTCCATCAACACTGTCAAACTATTTACTGAATCTGCATTACTATTAATCTTCTCATAGTTCCCATCACCAATCTCTTTCCATTTATGACTGTATGACTGTAACTTGTTGCTGGCAATCCTTACGATTTATATTGATATACTGACCATCAATTGTGTTGTAAATGTTGTACCTTGATGAACGTATCTTTTCTTTTATGTACATGAGAGCATATGCACCAAGACAATTCCTTGTGTGTCCAATCACACTTGGCCAATAAAAATTCTATTCTATTCTATTCTATTCTATTCTATTCTATTCTATTCTATTCTCATTCAGAACTATCATATCTTTGAACAGTCGCAGGACAAATGGATGTAACCTGAGGACCACTTATATTTCCTACCATACTGTGGTTTTAATTTTATAAAACTACCCAGAATCCTTTGGAATTTGGCAGCTAACAAATTCAATAAATAGCCCGCTGCCCCCCTCTTATTATTGCTTGCCCAGAAAGACAATTGGAGAATGCTGATATTTTTGGGGTTAAAAAATTGCAAAGAATACTTCTGCACAATACTCTAGTATCAGTATTTCTCATCCTTTATCATTTTAAGATGCCTGGACTTTAACTCCCAGAATTCTCCAGCTAAGTTCAGACATCTTAAGGTTGTCGAGATAGAGAAACACACTTCAGATTGGCAACGTCTTTGCTGTTTGTACAAAACATTGAGCATCAATATGCTAGATTTACACAAAGCATTAAAACCTTGCAAACAAGCTAATTGCCATGCCTAGAAGCCATATTTTACCTTTGTGCCTTCAGGCTTCCAGGCCTGCTACAATCCTACCATGGGAAGTTGGGACGGGGGATCATCAGTTTGAAGTCTCTAACACACCCATAAGAGATTTAAGTCCAGCCCTCTTTGCAGTCCATTGATATTATCTGGTGCCAATTTGCCTTGATCGTTAGTAGAACAGGTTCTTGTGTATAGATAGCATCAAATAACAGAATAACAGAGTTGGAAGGGACCTTGCAGGTCTTCTAGTCCAGGATCTCCAACCTTGGCAACTTGAATTTCAACTCCCAGAATTCTGGGAGTTGAAGTCCTCCAGGCTTCAAGTTGCCAAGGTTGGAGACCCCTGCTCAAGCAGGAAACCCAATACTGATTCAGAAAAATTACTTCTTAAAAACCTCCAATGTTGTAGCACCCACAACTTCTGGAGGCAAGCAATTCCTCTGATTAATTGTTCTCAGTGTCAGGAAATTATGAAAGTCTAGGTTGCTTCTCTCCTTGATTCGTTTCCACCCATTGCTTCTTGTCCTGCCTTCAGGTGCTTTGGAGAATAGCTTGACCCCCTCTTCTTTGTGGCAACCCCTGAGATATTGGAAGACTGTTATCATGCTACCCCCTAGTCCTTGTTTTCATTAAATTAGACATACCCGATTCCAGCAAATGTTCTTTATTGCTGTAGCCTCTAGTCTCCTAATCAACTTTGTTGCTCTTACATACCCTTTCTAGAATCTCAACCTTTTTTTATATTGTAGCGACCAAAACTTTTAGTATTTTTGAACTATATCCTGGTTCTTAATAACTTGCATCTAACACTAACGTGAGTTTAGCCTCCTGGACTTACCTGGATCTGGTACACATATTGTGCAAACCCAGCTATCAATTTAAACATAATAATAAAATAATCTTAACCCTGTGAAGAAATCAAAATATTTTACTTCTCTCCTTCAGTCAAAGGCTGATAAAACTTCCAAGATTACCTATTGGTGTGAGTGCAGATAAGCACACGTGTCTGGGGCTTCTTGATGATCTCCAGGGTAGTCTTGGCCAATGTGAAGGTCTTCCCAGTCCCAAACGGTCCGTAGATCAAAAGAGGAGGTATTCTACAGAAACCAGTCACCTGACCAGTGATGAAGGAAAAAGCTTGCTTCTGCTTTGCGTTCCCCCATGGCACCTGCAAAGTTCCACGTGGGATGGAGCAGGTCGTCACATCTGGAAAGACCAGCTTCACATCCCATAAGTTGTCCACAGCCTGGTGCCAATGGCAGAATTGGAGCTGGTCCATTTGGAACTGGACTTCCATCTTGGCAGACGTGTCTGGTTGGAGGCCCAGTTCCGTGCAGCAACGTTGGGGAAGGAGAAGACAGACGCTCCTTTCAGTGAAGGCTTCTTTCTCGATGGAGACCTCGTAAACTCGGTTGTTGGCAGGTGGATCTTGGGCGAGGAAGGCTGTTCTGACTGAGCGTTGAAGCAGGTACCCTTCGTCGGAGTCCACGGTCAACGAGTAAGGGGTTGGGACCTGGGCGTAGAGCTGTTCTGGCAGAGCAATCTTCAGCCCCGATGGGAAGACTTCCACAGTCTTTACAAAGGAGACCATCGCATGCAAGTTGAGCCTAGATCAGAAGAAGAAGATCAGACATGGGAAGAAGAGCAGAAGAAACTGGGGAAAAGAGAAGACAAAACCACAGGAACAACGGGCCTCTTTGCCTGTATCTCTCCGTAATGTCTTCACCTTCCAAGCCGAATTATGTTGGACTGCACCTCCAAAATGAATGGGAATTCTAGGTCTTAGATGCTTCACTCTCTGTGGCCTGGTGCCATCCCTACTGGAAATGTTTGAACATAGTTCCCATTATCCCCAGCCTATGTGTCTGCAAGACATTTTCGGGAGGCTGGACAAGGGGAAGTCAATGTAAACAACCAAGAGATAGAAGAAGGTTGTGTTGTCAGCTCTCTCCAGCAATTCAAGAGAGCCAGTCGCATCTAGTGGTGAAGGCACTGGATTAGAAACCAGGAGACTGTGAGTTCTAGTCTCACCTTAAGTTCTAAGCCCGCCTTAGGCATGAAAGCTGGCTGGTGATTTTGGGCCAATCATCAGGAGATAGTGAGTTCTAGTCCCACCTTAGGCACGAAAGCCAGTGGGTGACCTTGAACCAATCACCAGGAGACAGTGAGTTCTAGTTCCACCTTACGTGTGAAAACCAGCTGGTGATTTGGCTCAATCACCAGGAGACAGTGGGTTCCCCACCTCGCAGTTCTGGGGCCTGTAGTCTTCACATCTTTAAGGAACTTTAAGCATTCACTTCTATTAGAGCTGTGGTGACACAGTGGTTAGAATGCAGTATCGCAGGCTAACTCTGCCCACTGCCAGGAGTTGATTCTCACAGGCTCAAGGTTGACTCCGCCTTCCATCCTTCCTAGGTCAGTAAAATGAGGACCCAGATTGTTGGGGGCAAGATGGCTGACTCTGTAAATCGCTTAGAGAGGGCTGCAAAATCACTGTGAAGTGGTATATAAGCCTAAGCGCTAAGGGCCTCTGGTGGCTCAGCAGACTAAGTCTGTCTGTTATTAACACAGCTGCTTGCAATTACTGCAGGTTCAAGTCCCACCAGGCCCAAGGTTGACTCAGCCTTCCATCCTTTATAAAGTAGGTAAAATGAGGACCCAGATTGTTGGGGGAAATAAGTTGACTTTGTATATAATATACAAATGGATGAAGACTATTGCTTAACACAGTGTAAGCCGCCCTGAGTCTTCGGAAAAGGGCGGGATATAAATTCAAATTAAAAAAAAATATTGCTATTTTACAAATATTGCAAATATTCTCCTTTATTGCTATTTATTGATAGTTAGAAGTTGGGTCTTCATCCCTGGGATAAAAACAGGGAATTTCTTTTGGTTGGGCGAAGACTTAGAAGTCAACCTTATCCCACCAATCTTTCTTGGGTTGAGGTCCACTTACTTGGAGATCAAGAGCTGCTGAGCGTCTTCTTCTCGGAAGAGGAAGTTGTGCATTTCTTCGCGGTAGTTGACGCGGGTGATGGGCTTGCCTCGCCTCGCTGGAAGTTCATCGAGATGGAGGGGCCTTGTACTTAGCCAGCAGCTCCACGCCCTTGTCCGTGCGATTCACGCTGGGCACCATTAGGCGGTTTCCAGTGTGCCAGCGCCCACTGTGCACAAAGCAGGTCATGGACTCGGTGGCCGGATCCACCCGCCACGGTGCTTCCTTCTGACCAACCCGGGCGTGGAGCTTTTGAACCAAGACAGGCCGGCTGCCAAAATCAAAGACCAACCATTGCTCGTAGACCCCGAAGGTGTGACTCTGCAAGTGGACTTTCACCTCAATGGCTGGTGGAGACGCCCGCACGGTTTTGAAGCTGTCTCCAGAAGCGTAAGTGAGATGCTGAGGCTTTCCCGGCACAGCTAAGGAGAAGTTGGCTCCTGGGACTCTCTTCAATAGAGCCACGTGGATCAGTGGCACCTAAAAATGGGAAGGGGAAATTATAGGTAAAATGAGGACCCAGATTGTTGGGGGAAATAAGTTGACTTTGTATATAATATACAAATGGATGAAGACTATTGCTTAACACAGTGTAAGCCGCCCTGAGTCTTCGGAAAAGGGCGGGATATAAATTCAAATTAAAAAAAAATATTGCTATTTTACAAATATTGCAAATATTCTCCTTTATTGCTATTTATTGATAGTTAGAAGTTGGGTCTTCATCCCTGGGATAAAAACAGGGAATTTCTTTTGGTTGGGCGAAGACTTAGAAGTCAACCTTATCCCACCAATCTTTCTTGGGTTGAGGTCCACTTACTTGGAGATCAAGAGCTGCTGAGCGTCTTCTTCTCGGAAGAGGAAGTTGTGCATTTCTTCGCGGTAGTTGACGCGGGTGATGGGCTTGCCCCTCGCCCCTCGCTGGAAGTTCATCGAGATGGAGGGGGCCTTGTACTTAGCCAGCAGCTCCACGCCCTTGTCCGTGCGATTCACGCTGGGCACCATTAGGCGGTTTCCAGTGTGCCAGCGCCCACTGTGCACAAAGCAGGTCATGGACTCGGTGGCCGGATCCACCCGCCACGGTGCTTCCTTCTGACCAACCCGGGCGTGGAGCTTTTGAACCAAGACAGGCCGGCTGCCAAAATCAAAGACCAACCATTGCTCGTAGACCCCGAAGGTGTGACTCTGCAAGTGGACTTTCACCTCAATGGCTGGTGGAGACGCCCGCACGGTTTTGAAGCTGTCTCCAGAAGCGTAAGTGAGATGCTGAGGCTTTCCCGGCACAGCTAAGGAGAAGTTGGCTCCTGGGACTCTCTTCAATAGAGCCACGTGGATCAGTGGCACCTAAAAATGGGAAGGGGGGGAAATTATAGGTAAATGAGAACAGGGGAAAATAGTTCCTCGGTGTCAGAGGTAAACTTTGAAATGGAAATGGAAGAACAGTTAGATAAACTTTTTACTCAGCCCTGGGAAGAAAAAGGAGGTGAGAAAGAAGCTCAAGATAACCCCACCTTGTTTCTCCTTGGTATAAGAGGGGGCGAATGGAAACTCTGCAGAGTTTTGAGGGAGGAGGAAGGGATGGCACTCAGGGTCTCCTGCTTAAGCAGGAGGTTGGACTAGATACAGCGGTCATCAACCGGTGGTCCGTGGACCATTGGTTGTTGTTGTTGTTGTTAGTTGTGAAGTTGTGTCCAACCCATCACGACCCCGTGGACAACATTCCTCCAGGCCTTCCTATCTTCTACCATCCTCTGGAGTCCGTTTAAGCTCAAGGAGCACTGGTGGTTCGCGAGAAAATTTTAGTGGTCCGCAGAAAAATTATTTGCAGTTTTTATATTGCACTAAATACTATATATCTTTTTTTTAAAAAAATCATATTAATGGTCCGCGGGATTTAAAATTATGAATTTAGTGGTCCCTGAGGTCCAAATAGTTGGCGACCTCTGGACTAAAAGTCCCTCCAAGGTTCCTTCCAAATCTTCAAATGTAGGTGGGTTTTCCTTCCTTCCTTCCTTCCTCCCTCCTCTCCCTCATTCCTTTCCATCTCTTTGTTTCCTTCCTTCTTTTCTCCCTCTCCATCTCTCCTTCTCCCTTCCTTCTTTCCTCCCACTCTTCCACCTCTATCTCGTTCCTTCTTTCCATCTTTCCTTCCATCCATCCTCCCTGCATCCCACCCCTCATTCCTTCTTTCCATCCCTTTCCTTCCATCCTTCCTCCCTCCCTCCCTCTCTCAGTGCCAGTTTGTGACTAACCACTGTGCACAGCCAGCCAACCACAACGCATTAAGCAAATTATGGATGAGGAAAGCACTTATCATGCAGCTATGGATGTGTCTAGTACAAGGGTCTCCAACCTTGGCAACTTCAAGCCTGGAGGACTTCAACTCTCAGAATCCCCCAGTCAGCAAAGCTTGAGTCTAGTCCAGGGGTCTCCATCCTTGGCAACTTGAAGCCTGGAGGACTTCAACTCCCAGAATCCCCCAGCCAGCAAAGCTTGAGTCTAGTCCAGGGGTCTCCAACCTTGGCAACCTTAAGCCTGGCGGACTTCAACTCCCAGAATCCCCCAGCCAGCAAAGCTTGAGTCTAGTCCAGGGGTCTCCAACGTTGGCAACTTGAAGCCTGGCAGACTTCAACTCCCAGAATCCCCCAGCCAGCAAAGCTTGAGTCTAGTCCAGGGGTCTCCAACATTGGCAACTTGAAGCCTGGCGGACTTCAACTCCCAGAATCCCCCAGCCAGCAAAGCTTGAGTCTAGTCCAGGGGTCTCCAACGTTGGCAACTTGAAGCCTGGCGGACTTCAACTCCCAGAATCCCCCAGCCAGCTTTGCTGGCTGGAGGATTCTGGGAGTTGAAGTCCGCCAGGCTTCAAGTTGCCAACGTTGGAGACCCCTGGTCCAGCAAAGACATTAGCCAGGCTCCCTATTGCAGGCAATGTACCTCGCTAGAGTCCAGGAGCCCCATCAAAGGAGAAACAGGTCCCTTCCTTTATGCGGCATTTCACCTTTCCAGCTTACCTGGGAATGTATGGTGAAGACCCAGTCATATTGCAACTTCTTGTTCTCTGACTGGATCCGGAGGGGCTGCTTGCACGTGGCCTTCACGCCATCCACGGCCTCCGAAATCTGATGGGGAGAGCCACAAGGTGAGAAAACAAGGCAGGAGAACCAAGGAAGGGATCACGCTTTACCCCAAAGCTCCTTTTTTTAAGAGGCAGCTGGAATTTCTAGCTTTTCTACGAAGAGGTTTCGCTTCTCATCCAAGAAGCTTCTTCAGCTCTGACTGGCTGGTGGGGAATGGAAGGATGGATACTCCTTGCAGACGGCTCGACATTTGCATCCTTTTAGGGGGTCGTTGAGGCCACTTGGAAATCTGCAAGGAGTATAAATCCTTCCATTGCATTTCAACAGTGGTGAAATGTAAAATTTGCTACTACCGGTTCTGTGGGCGTGGCCTGGTGAGTGGGGGTAATGTGACTGGGTGGGTGTGGCCAACTTTTTTTTTTTTTACTTTTAAAAGCATTTTTTCTACAACCTCTTCAGCCGAAGAGGTTGTAAAAAAAATGCTTTTAAAGGGTTCTGGCGATCAGGCAACTCAGCTGGGATCGCCAGAAGGGCCTTTTAAAAGCTTTTTTTTTTACAACCTCTTTGGCTGAAGAGGTTGTAGAAAAAATGCTTTTAAAGGGTTCTGACGATCCCAGCTGAGCCACACGATCATCAGAGGCTTTTTTTTTTACTTTTAAAAGCATTTTTTCGGCCAAAGGAAAAATTCTTTTAAAAGTTAAAAAAAAAAAAACCTCTGATGATCGCGCAGCTCAGCTGGGGCGGGGGGCAGGGATTTTTGCTACCGGTTCTCCGAACCACCCATTGCCATTGCTACCGGATCAGGCGATCCGGTCTGAATCGGGAACATTTCACTCCTGGTGTAGAGCCTTCTTGGAACTGTTGAAAGGACTGTGTTGTAAACTGGAGATGGATATAATATTGTATCCCTCCCCCTCTGTTGAAAGAAGGCTGTTCAATTTTGGCATAGACGGCCGCTTTGACCCCTCTTTCAAACCAGCAATCTTCTCTGTCTAAAATATGGTTTTTGCTGTTGTTGTGACTCCAGCCCCCGAACCTGACCCCATGCCCGAAAGTGACTCCGAGTGTGAGGGGGAAGGGCCCGTAAGGCTTACCTCGGGAGCACCGATTCCTTTGGCCTGGCTCCAGGAGCCAGAACCAGGCCAGTCGGAGGACGTAATGAGGCCGTCATCCCCTGATTCCTCCCTTCCCTAGGCTACGCCTTCAGACCCAGCTGATAATAATAATCAAGCTTGGCTTGACCCGCGCTTCAGAAGATTAGAGAGGCGGCATCATCAAAAGGAAGGGTGGGGCAGGAGCCCCACCCCACAGGATATATAAGGAGCTTTGGGACTGCTCTCAGTTCCACGGGAAGCAAAAGTTTAGCTGATCCGTTTCAAAAAGAGCTGAAAGTCTTGCTACGTGAGTCATTTGTTTGAACTTTGGCAGGCAGCTGCGATCTGTCTGCCAGGACTGATAAGAGCCGTGAATCCACTGGCTGAAGGCCAGCTCATGGGTCTCAAGTGGGGAAGGAGACAGAACAGCTGTCTTCAAAAGACTGGCCTGTGCCTTTCAAGTGCAGATGGACTGCTGAATCTAGTCCTGATGGATTTGTTCTCCTATGTGTTATCACGTTTTATTTTATCCCTGAACCACCTCAATCGTGACATTGCGCTGAATCCACAGCTAAGCCATGGTGGTGCAGTGTTTAGAACGCAGTATTGCAGGCAAACTCTGCCCATAGCTGGGAAGTTCGATCCTGACCGGCTCAAGATTGACTCAGCCTTCCATCCTTCCAAGATCAGTAAAATGAGGACCCAGATTGTTGGGGGCCATATGCTGACTCTGTAAACCGCTTAGGGAGGGCTGTAAAACACTGTGAAGCAGTATATAAGTCTAAGTCCTATTGCTATTGCAACATTGTAGGGTGGTGCTCAAATTCCAATTTTACCTGTGTTTAATCGGAATATTGTAGCTTCTGTTTGAAGGCAGCCTTGGGTTTCCACCCTGTACAACGTCATTCTATGCTTTAACAGTTAGTCCTCATCTTACGACCACAACTGGGACCAGAGTTTCCATTGCTAAATAAGGCGATTGTTAAGTGAGCCGTGCCCAATTTTACAACCTTGCTTGCCACGGCTGTTAAGAGAATTGCTGCAGCCGTTAAGTGTATTATCTTTCAAAAAGGCTGAGATTTTGGCCATCTCAGCCAAATTAGTAACTTTCAATATCCATTCTTCTATAGTAGGTAACTCTTTTTTCTTCCAGTATTGTCCTATCAATAGTCCTGCCGCTATTATTAAGTTTAAAATCAGCTTAGTCTCAATTACTGTACAGTCCGTAATAATTCCCAGTAAGAAAAATTGCGGTAGGAACCTTATCTTCTTTTTCAAAACATTTTGTATAATCCACCAGATCCTTATCCAAAGAGCCTTAATCTTCTTACAAGTCCACCAAATATGAAAATATGTAGCATCATCACAATTACATCTCCAACATTTCGCTTTTTTTAAAAAAAAAATTTATATCCCACCCTTCTCCGAAGACTCAGGGCGGCTTACAATGTGTGTAAGGCAATAGTCTCTTCTATTTGTATATTTATATACAAAGTCAACTTATTGCCCCCACAACAATCTGGGTCCTCATTTTACCTACCTTATAAAGGATGGAAGGCTGAGTCAACCTTGGGCCTGGTGGGACTTGAACCTGCAGTAATTGCAGGCAGCTGTGTGTTAATAACAGGCTACATTAGCCTGTTGAGCCACTTCCCAGCTTGCATAGCTGGATACATACATGATAATTTCTTAGGGTCTAAATGCCACCTACAAAACATTTTATAAAAATTTTCCCTTGCTGAATTGCTGCAGCCGTTAAGTGAACCAGATGGTTGTTAAGTGAATCCGGCTCCCCCATTCTCTTTGTTTGTCAGAACTCAACTGCGAAAATCATAGTGATCCTGGGACACAACCGTCATGGTGGCCTGGGCCGTGGTGGCTCAGGCTGTAAAGAGCCTGTTATTAAAACACAGTAGCCTGCAATTACTGCAGGTTCAAGCCCGGCCCAAGGTTGACTCAGCCTTCCATCCTTTATAAGGTAGGTAAAATGAGGACCCAGATTGTTGGGGGGGCAATAAGTTGACTTTGTAAATATACAAATAGAATGAGACTATTGCCTTACACACTGTAAGCCGGCCTGAGTCTTCGGAGAAGGGCGGGATATAAATGTAAATAATAATAATAATAAAAATAATAAAAAATACATGGTGTTTTTTTTTGTTTTGTTTTTAATTTACATTTCTGAAACTTTATACCCCGCCCTTCTCCGAAGACTCAGGGCGGCTTACAGTGTATAAGGCAATAGTCTCATTCTATTTGTATATTTTTACAAAGTCAACTTATTATGTTAATACATAAATGTACATGTACATAAATACATGTGGTCAAATTTTGATCACATGGCCATGAGGGTGCTGTGACGGTCATAAGTGAGAGGATTCATCGTGAGTAATGTGGTTATAACTTCAAACGGTTGCTAAGGGTTGTAAGTCCAAAATGTAAAATTCGCTTTATCTTGATGTATTCTGTGGAATCGTTCCTTTTCAAGTGAGAGTTAAATATGTACTCAATACAGTTAGTCCTTGACGTACAACTGTTCGCTTAGTGACCGTTCAAAGTTATAACATCACTGAAAAAAGTGACATGGCCGTCTTTTACACCTACGACACTGTTGCAGCATCGCCACAATCATGTGAACAAAATTCAGATGCTTGACAACTGGCTCATATTTATGACGGTCGTTAAGTGTCCCGGGGTTGTGCGATCCCCTTTTGCAACCTTCTGACAAGCAAAGTCAACGGGGAAACCAGATTCACTTAACAACTGTGTTACTAATTTAACAACTGCAGTGATTCATTTAACAACTGTGACAAAAAAAGGTCATAAAAACGGGGCAAAACTCAATAAATTTCTCACTTAACAACATAAACGTTGGGCTCAATTATGTTCATAAATTGATACATGATATGCAAAATTGGTCAACCTCAGGTGTCTGATGCAAGCCACAATGAGGTCAAGGGCGTGCATTCTATTGATACACTTGTATACACCTGTAGTGGGGGACCAACACCTGCAACTTGCAAGACAAAACGAATCTTGTAGACCAGTGGTAGTCAACCTGGTCCCTATTGCCCACTAGTGGGAGTTCCAGCTTTCATGGTGGGCGGTAGGGGTTTTGTCTGATACTGAAGCACTTTCCTTTGTTTTAATTTAATTGACTTTTTTTTAAAAAAAATTCATAGCGTTATTTAAAAACATTTTCATTAGGTTTTCATAAAATTCCCCGTGACAATTTAAATTTCTGAAAATATACTATTTGTATCGCCTGCACATAAGTTTAGTTCATGTTACGTAAGTGAAACTAAATGGCGCTATAGTGCGACCGCAAACAAAAAAGCCTCATCCCAGAATAGCTCGCGCATCTCCCCCCACCCACCCAGCTGTAACAGACAAGCAGAGCTGGTAGCCAGCGCTCCCACCTAAACCCAATCCACGACGCGCATGCACAAACAACGATACACGGTGCATTACTGTGGAACTGGTGAGCGGTTAGAAAATTTTACTACTAACAGAGATACAAAAGTGGGTGGTAGGTATAAAAAGGTTGACTACCCCTGTTGTAGATGGGGGACATGAAATTTCCAAACTAATAAAGATGACAAATATGTACTTTTGACCAACTCAGCCAAACAATGTCGACTGGCGGCCCCCAGGGGGAGGGCCTTCTCTGTGGGGGCTCCTACCCTGTGGAACGAGCTTCCCCCCGGGCTTCGACAACTACCTGACCTCGGGACCTTTCGCCGTGAACTTAAAACTTATTTATTCCATTTGGCTGGACTGGCTTGATTTTAAATTCTAAATTTTAAATTTTAATTGTGGGTTTTAAATTCTATAATTTTTATGGGGTGTAAGGTTATTTTAAATTTTTTGGCTAATTTTGAATCAGTTTTTTAAGGATTGTTTTAATTATAGTGTATGTTTCTGTTTGTATTTTATTTGCCTGTTCACCACCCTGAGTTCTTCGGGAGAAGGGCGGTATACAAATTAAAATATTATTATTATTATTATTATTATTATTATTATTATTATTATTATTATTATTATTATTATTATTATTATTATTATTATTAGTATTATTAGTATTATTATTATTATTATTATTATTATTATTATTATTATAACAAATGATTAATTAATTGTATCTCAAAGCCCTGGGGGAAAAGATTGATTTTTTTGACTTTGCAAACAAACATCTGAATTGGTGCCAGAAAAATATTGGAAACTCGGTTTTCCTCTTTGGACACCCTTGGCTACGTTGAATTTCAACTTCTGCCATTCCCAGTCAATCCTGCATGAGACGTGTTTCGTTAAAAATAATATCTTCCTGTAATAATTGTATGGCATCATGTGGCAATTGTGTTTAGTATGCTGTGTATTGCTTTAGGGCAGGAGTCAGCAATCTGCAGCTCTGGAGCCGCATGTGGCTCTTTCACCCCTCTGCTGCGGCTCCCTGTCACTCAAAATATGCGTCACAACTGCCAATGTGTGACACCTGCTGGCACACGATTTATTGAACTTTTCAACCCCCGGTAGGCCAACCATGGATAAATCCAAGAAAAGAAAAAATTTCAGAAGAAAACAACATTTAATTCAACTACATATGCTAGTTTTGTGGCCACTCAAAAAAATAGTCAGGCACGGGAAGCGTTTTGTGGCTCCCAGTGTTTGTTTGTTTTTCTGTGGGAAACGGGTCCAAACGGCTCTTTAAATGTTTAAGGTTGCAGACCCCTGCTATAGGGCACCGTTTCTCTGTTTGGAGGCCGTGCGGGTCTGGATGGGGAGAAACAGGCTCAAGCTCAACCCCTCCAAGACTGAGTGGCTGTGGATGCCGGCATCCCGCTACAGCCAGCTGCAACCGCGGCTGACTGTTGGGGGCGAATCATTGGCCCCAATGGAGAGGGTGCGCAATCTGGGCGTTCTCCTGGATAGACGGTTGTCTTTTGAAGATCATTTGGCGACCGTCTCCAGGAGAGCTTTTTACCAGGTCCGCCTGGTCCGCCAGTTGCGCCCCTTTCTAGACCGGGATGCCTTATGCACGGTCACTCACGCCCTCGTCACTTCTCGCCTGAACTACTGCAATGCTCTCTACATGGGGCTCCCCTTGAGGTGCACCCAGAGGCTTCAGTTGGTCCAGAATGCAGCCGCGCGGGTGATAGAGGGAGCCACTCGTGGCTCCCATATAACACCGATCCTGCGCAGGCTGCACTGGCTACCTGTTGTTTTCGGGGTGCACTTCAAGGTGTTGGTTACCACCTTTAAAGCGCTCCATGGCTTAGGACCGAGCTACTTACGGGACCGTCTACTGCCGGCCTCTATCTCCCAGCGTCCGGTGCGTTCCCACAGAGAGGGACTCCTCAGGGTGCCGTCAGCCAAACAGTGTAGGCTGGCGACCCCCAGGGGGAGAGCCTTCTCTGTGGGGGCACCTACCCTCTGGAATGAGCTTCCCCCAGGACTTCGACAACTGCCTGACCTCTGGACCTTTCGCCGTGAACTTAAAACTTATTTATTCCATTTGGCTGGACTGGCTTGATTTTAAATTCTAAATTTTAAATTTTAATTGTGGGTTTTAAATTCTATAATTTTTATGGGGTGTAAGGTTATTTTAAATTTTTTGGCTAATTTTGAATCAGTTTTTTAAGGATTGTTTTAATTATAGTGTATGTTTCTGTTTGTATTTTATTTGCCTGTTCACCACCCTGAGTTCTTCGGGAGAAGGGCGGTATACAAATTAAAATATTATTATTATTATTATTATTATTATTATTATTATTATTATTATTATTATTATTATTATTATTATTATTATTATTATTATTATTATTATTATTATTATTATTATTATTATTATAACAAATGATTAATTAATTGTATCTCAAAGCCCTGGGGGAAAAGATTGATTTTTTTGACTTTGCAAACAAACATCTGAATTGGTGCCAGAAAAATATTGGAAACTCGGTTTTCCTCTTTGGACACCCTTGGCTACGTTGAATTTCAACTTCTGCCATTCCCAGTCAATCCTGCATGAGACGTGTTTCGTTAAAAATAATATCTTCCTGTAATAATTGTATGGCATCATGTGGCAATTGTGTTTAGTATGCTGTGTATTGCTTTAGGGCAGGAGTCAGCAATCTGCAGCTCTGGAGCCGCATGTGGCTCTTTCACCCCTCTGCTGCGGCTCCCTGTCACTCAAAATATGCGTCACAACTGCCAATGTGTGACACCTGCTGGCACACGATTTATTGAACTTTTCAACCCCCGGTAGGCCAACCATGGATAAATCCAAGAAAAGAAAAAATTTCAGAAGAAAACAACATTTAATTCAACTACATATGCTAGTTTTGTGGCCACTCAAAAAAATAGTCAGGCACGGGAAGCGTTTTGTGGCTCCCAGTGTTTGTTTGTTTTTCTGTGGGAAACGGGTCCAAACGGCTCTTTAAATGTTTAAGGTTGCAGACCCCTGCTATAGGGCACCGTTTCTCTGTTTGGAGGCCGTGCGGGTCTGGATGGGGAGAAACAGGCTCAAGCTCAACCCCTCCAAGACTGAGTGGCTGTGGATGCCGGCATCCCGCTACAGCCAGCTGCAACCGCGGCTGACTGTTGGGGGCGAATCATTGGCCCCAATGGAGAGGGTGCGCAATCTGGGCGTTCTCCTGGATAGACGGTTGTCTTTTGAAGATCATTTGGCGACCGTCTCCAGGAGAGCTTTTTACCAGGTCCGCCTGGTCCGCCAGTTGCGCCCCTTTCTAGACCGGGATGCCTTATGCACGGTCACTCACGCCCTCGTCACTTCTCGCCTGAACTACTGCAATGCTCTCTACATGGGGCTCCCCTTGAGGTGCACCCAGAGGCTTCAGTTGGTCCAGAATGCAGCCGCGCGGGTGATAGAGGGAGCCACTCGTGGCTCCCATATAACACCGATCCTGCGCAGGCTGCACTGGCTACCTGTTGTTTTCGGGGTGCACTTCAAGGTGTTGGTTACCACCTTTAAAGCGCTCCATGGCTTAGGACCGAGCTACTTACGGGACCGTCTACTGCCGGCCTCTATCTCCCAGCGTCCGGTGCGTTCCCACAGAGAGGGACTCCTCAGGGTGCCGTCAGCCAAACAGTGTAGGCTGGCGACCCCCAGGGGGAGAGCCTTCTCTGTGGGGGCACCTACCCTCTGGAATGAGCTTCCCCCAGGACTTCGACAACTGCCTGACCTCTGGACCTTTCGCCGCAAGCTGAAGACATATCTATTCTTCCGAGCAGGACTGGCTTAATAGGGTTTTTAATTGGATTTTACTGGGGTTTATTTTATATTATGTACTTTATTTTAAATTTAGGCCATATTGAATAAGTTTTTTAAATAGTGTTTTTATTGTAATATATTGTATTGTTTTATCTGGCTGTTCACCGCCCTGAATCCTTCGGGAGAAGGGCGGTATAAAAATTAAAATATTATTATTATTATTATTATTATTATTATTATTATTATTATTATTATTATTATTATTATTATTATTATTATTATTATTATTATTATTATTATTCTCAACCTTTTAAGATGGATGGACTTCAACTCCCAGAATTCCCCAGCAATTGGGAGTTGAAGACCACCTATCTTAAAGTTTCCAAGTCAGAAAAACTTTCCTCTAGGGCTAGGCCTAGGGAATTCTTAAACAATCAGTTACCTAGGGAAAAGATTTTTGCCCTAAGACCATGAGGGCGAACCTATGCCATGTGTGGTGGAAGTAGCACATGGAGCCATCTCTCTAGGCACGTCAGCCGTCGCCCATTGCTCGTTGTATGAGAACCGGGGAGCTGCTCTTCCGGTTTCTTGTGCTCCCCCCCGTGCGCCCGTGCACTCCCATTTCGGCACTCAGTGCCAAAAAGGTTCACCAATGCTGCCCTAAGATACCATATTTTTCGTAGTATAAGATGCACCTTTTTCCCCCAAAAAAGAGGGTGAAAATCGGGGTGCGTCTTATACTCCGAATGTAACTGAGGTTTCAGAGACTGAAAAAAGCATCAGAAACGAAGCTTCAGGAAAAAAGCCTCCAAACAGAGCTTCAGAAAAGAAGCCTCCAAACAGAGCTTCAGAAAAAAAGCCCCCACATAGAGCTTCAGGATAAAAGCCCCCAAGCAGAGCTTCAAAAGAAAAGCCCCCAAACGGAGCTTCAGAAAAAAAGCCTCCAAACGGAACTTCAGAAAAGAAGCCCCCAAACGGAGCTTCAGAAAAAAAGCCCCCAAATAGAGCTTCAGAAAAAAAGCCCTCACATAGAGCTTCAGGAAAAAAGCCCCCAAATGGAGCTTCTGAGGCTTTTTTTTTCTGAAGCTGTTTCAGAGGCTTTCAGAGGCAGAAAAAAAAGCAAAAAAAAAAAAAAAAAAAGCAAGGCACAGAGCTCACAACCAAGGAACCTGTTGCTAAAATTCACCTCTGGGAACAGCTGATTGGGGGTATTCCGGGAGGCCGATCCCACCTGCCAATCAGCTTTTTTCTTATTTTCCTCCCCAAAAACTAAGGTACGTCTTATACTCCAGTGTGTCTTATACTCTGAAAAATACGGTATTGACTGAACCTCCAGAGACGAGACCAGCACACCTGAATGCTCAACTCCACCAGCAAGGCAAGCCCGCGGTTTTTACTCCACGTTTTTGAGCTGCACAAAAGCAAAATATCTAGAAAGTTCCCTCGCTTACCACAAATACAAGTTTCCCTGCCACAAACCACACACGCATATCAGCTTAGCGTCGCCCAACTTACAATTAAGACTTCGTTGTGGCTCGATTGGTACTCGGCAATAAGCCGATCCTGGTAAGATAAGAGGCCGTCCTGCTTGGCCGTCTCCTTCTTTCTCGCGGCAATTTTCGCCCGCTGGATCCACTCTTCCAACTCCTGGACCGAATGCGCCCTGGCACAATCCTGCCCATATTCACAAACGTCTGGTCTGAAGCATAGAGGGAGGGGGGAAAAAAAGACAAAAAAATCGATCAGTGATAAAAGGCTTGGAGGTATATTTAAGGAGACAGATAAATCCATGTCTCACGAAGGAGAATATTTGCAGCTCAGGGTTGCAATGAGGGGTCCTTGTTGCTCTCCGAGCTTGCTTGTTTTCTTGCAGATGTTTTATTACCCAACTAGGGCCTCTGGTGGCTCAGGCTGGTAAGACAGTCTGTTATAAACACAGCTGCTTGCAATTACTTGCAGGTTCAAGCCCCACCAGGCCCAAGGTTGACTCAGCCTTCCATCCTTTATAAGGTAGGTAAAATGAGGACCCAGATTGTTGGGGGCAATAAGTTGACTTTGTATATAATATACAAATGGATGAAGACTATTGCTTGACATAGTGTAAGCCGCCCTGAGTCTTCGGAGAAGGGCAGGATATAAATGCAAATAAAAAAACAACAACTAGGTAACGTCATCAATGCTTGTAAGGAGTGCTGTTTGCTGTCAGTTTATATTCAGCTGTCTTGTTTGTCTTAGAGATTTTTTTTATTATTATTATTTGCATTTATATCCCGCCCTTCTCCGAAGACTCAGGGCGGCTTACACTGTGTTAAGCAATAGTCTTCATCCATTTGTATATTATATATAAAGTCAACTTTTATTGCCCCCAACAATCTGGGTCCTCATTTTACCTACCTTATGAAGGATGGAAGGCTGAGTCAACCTTGGGCCTGGTGGGACTAGAACCTGCAATAATTGCAGGCAGCTGTGTTAATAACAGACAGACTTAGTCTGCTGAGCCACCAGAGGCCCAGATGCTTTGGTTGGGCTGTTCGCTGACGGCTCTTTGGCAGTTTCTTGATTGGAATAATGCTTACTTGATTGTTGGTCTAAAGTTGACCTTGGAGTTAATCTATACCGGGGTTGTCTTTGACCTGGGGGGTGGCAGGGGGGCATGGCTGTGGGGGAGGGGCATGGCTCATGTCATCACTCATGTCGGGGGGGAACCTGTGATAGCCAAGTGCTAAGGCAGAATTTCCCTCAGACCCTCCCTCACGCTCATTATAATCTCCTTCCTTCCCTCTTCATTCTTTCTTCTTCCTTCCCTTCTTTTTCCTTCCCTGCTCTCTTCCCTTCTTTTTCTTTCTCTTTCCTCTTTCCCTTTCTCCTTTCCTGTCCCTTCTTGGGTGCTCAAATGCAAAAGGGGAAACATTTCACATTTTGTTTTGTTTTTTTTAGTTTGTTTTCCTAGCGAAAATGGAACTTCCCGAGCTCCATTTTTGCTGGCAGAGGCACCGCGGGCCAATCCTTCGCTGTTTCCAGGGCAGTCCTGCGGGCCAGAACTAAGCACCCAGTGAGCTGGATCAGTAATGACCCAGGCCCAAGTAGGTAGTAGGAAACTCAAGTCAGTGTAAAAAAAAAAAAAACCTTTATTAGAACAGCTGAGAATTAACTCATTCTCAGCTTAGTCCAACTAAATTAAAGAAAAATTCCTCCCAACACAAATTCCTCAGTCCTATCACCAACCTTGGTCCAATTAGGCAAGCTGCCAAAGGCCTTTCTTGGCAAAAGTTCAGAAGACACCGATACAAAACAAATGCAGCAAGACAAAGCTATCAACGTTGTTTTCCGGCAAAGAGCCCAAACGCCGTTGCTGGTCTTTTAAGCCTTATCATCTCTTGGCCCTACTCCCGAGTCGTCCTCTTTGCTTGAGCTGCTCTTGCCTTCTGGCAGCTCTTCTCATACGTGCATTAGGAACAGGCTCCTCCTGTTCCTCTGCCTCACTACTATCAGTCTCTGGAGGCTCTGGAGTCCACAGGTCACTTCTCGATGACCTGGCCCCACCTCAGCCTCATCGCTATCCAACTCTGTTGCCAGCTCCGTAGGCTGCTGACGGACCACAACAGGATCCGCCCCACGGGCCTTGAGTTTGACACCCCTGATCTACCCTGATGCGCGGATATTTGTTTAAGGTGAGGTGTGCGTCTGTGATCCTGAGCCGTATCATTTTTCGCCCCACTTTCTTGAGCTATTTTCCATCCATCTGTGCAGTTGATTGGAAGGTTGTACCTGACACTGGTATGTAGGGCATACCATCGTAGGCATTCATTGCAAGAAGAAATGTTATTTTTTTGGTGGAAATGTGCCCGCAGGCCTGTGAGTGTCAGGTACAAACCTCCAATCAAATGCACAGCTGGATGGAAAATATCTAAGCATCTCTAAGACCGCCCCCCCACTCACACACACAGACAGGCAAGACACCAGAATATAAACTGACAGCAAACCCCACTCCTTACTAGCGCTGATGATGTTACCTAGTTTGGTAATGAAACGTCTGCAAGAAAACAAGCAAGCTCAGAGAGCACCAGGGACCCCTCAAATCTATGCCTCTTTTTGAGGAGAAATTGATTAGGAATTATGCTTCCTGCATAGATTCACGCTGAAGCCAAAGTGTCATTACAGTGGTCCCCAACTTATGACCAATTGTTTAGTGACTATTTGAAGTTCAGGTGGTGCTTCAGATATTTGGGGATTGCACCCAAGGTGTCAGGGTTCCAAGGACACCCCCAACGAAATAAAGCTCTGAGGATTGAGGTTCCTCAAAGATCCAATTTATTAGAGATGTCATGTTGGCACAGCTAGGAAAACCCGAAACTGAAAGCTTCCAGGTTTTCTACACCCAGTTGACAGTTCACAACCCTGCCCCACACCCACAAGTTCATCACATTGTTCAATCAACTCTTCACACTCAACTGGATACAATCTTCAGGCAGTCTACATCAAACACAGGCAAAAGTCCTTGAATATGGAATGTTGTTATGACTAACTTTCTACCGTTCCAACAACAACCCCCTCCCAACTTCCCCAGTTAAAATATGTGGCAGTTAAGAAGAAAAAAGAAAAAAGAAAATTGACTTCCAAAACTGACACAAGGTGCTTATTACTACGGTATAGGCACTATAGGTAATCCTTAACTTACGACCACAATTGAGCCCAAAATTTCTGTTGCTAAACAAGAACAGTTGTTTGATGAGTTTCCCCCATTTTACAACAATTCTTGCTGCAGCCGTTACATGAATCACTGCAGTTGTTAAATTAGTAACACGATTGTTATGTCAATCTGACTTCCCCATTGATTTTTCTTGTCAAAGGGTGATCACATGACCCTGGGACACAGCAACGGTCATAAAAATGAACCCGTTGCCACGCATCTGAATTTGGAGCAGATGTCCACAGGTATGGTGCAACGGTCGTAAGTGTGAAAAACGGTTCTAAGTCACTTTTTTCAGTGCTGTTGTAACTTCAGAACAGTCACTAAATGAATGGTTGTAACTTGAGGACTACCTGTAAAGTTAACAACGGATGCAGACGTCAGCTTTCCCTTTAGACAAAAGCCAAAAAGGACCGGGAGCAAACTCCAAATGCTACCCATAATCCTGAACCCAACGTCTGGTTCTCAAAAGCGATAACTCTCTTAGTCGGTCTCGCTTACCGGCTGCAAAGAGCAAAGGTCTTTGGATCGTACGGAGGGGCACGATAACTCCACTTGGTCAGCGTGTCGGTGGCGATCAGCTGCGTGTGCTCCACGGACGAGCAGTGGTTCTCGAAGCTCTGCTGGGAATTGCACGTCACCAGGCATACCCGGCAGTAGAATTGATATTGTGACGCGGCATCCGGCGGGCTCGCTGTCTCCTCCACCGCCGGGCGCAGCAGGGCGGTGCGCTCCAAGCCTCGACTTTGCTCTGCCTTCCAGATGGCCAGCTCCACATCGCTGTGGGCGAAACTGCAGGACTGGGAGTTATTCCAGCAGGACCTGCCGGCTGAGACGGACGGACAGTACGAGAAGCGCCTGCGGCTTGTCGGACAGGGCCGAATCTCAGTATATTGCTCTTTTTTCTTACCGTCGGCGATCACATGAACCAAAATGAAGCCCCAGTGGTTTTTGCAACTGTGAGCGGAGCCCCTGGGAGAAATCCGTTGGGGGCGGCTATAAAAGCAAGGTCCGCAGATCTCCTGGAAATAACCCCCAAACTCACTGAGGATTTCTTCCGGGTTGTTTAAGTCATCGGGCTTCGGCTGGCCGCTGGGCATGACGCCCGACTGGGCCTGTTTCAACAGCCGCTTCAAGACGTGCCTTTCCAAGTTGTATTTCCTCTCGAACGTCCACACGATCACCTCCTCTCGGCTCCAGGCGAAAGTGCAGGAGTTGCGGTGTTTGGTGCAGCCCAAGCCAGCCACGTAATGCCAGCAGATGTCGTAGAGAGCCGGGTTGGGGAAGGAGGGTCTCCTGTTCACTTTGCGCCACTGGATGCCTCTCGTCCCCTTGCACCTGGCCAGCAAGATTTCCATCATGCAGCGGTGGTTCAGCTCCGGTAGGTACTGGTAGGTGCTCTCGTTCTCTCTGCGGCTGCACTTGGAGCAGGCGAGGTGGAGGGACACCTGGCTCAGCAGGCCGTCCAGCGGCCTGGAAACCATCCCGTTCAGGTGCGCCATTTTGTCATCTGAGGACGCAAATGGAGGTGGGGCTGCAGACACTCAGCGGGAAGGCGTTGGAGTCTTCCAGACTGCAGAAATAAGAGCAATTAGAGAGTCAGTTAGAGTTAGAGGGGGTATCTGTGGAGATCGCCTATTGTTGTCAATGGTGTATTGCAATATTGCAGATTGTCTACTGCATGCCAAAACAACCAGACAGAGACAAGTTTTTTTTTCCCTGTGCCATCACTCTGCTAAACACCTAATTCCCACAGCATTGTCTTAGGTTTAAGGATATTTACCTGTGCATTAGGGCTGTGTTACTATTATCCTTCTCATCTTTCCTCTAATATACTTCTGTTGGTATCTTATGATCATATCACTTTGTTGTTTGTATGTACACTAAGAGCTTATGCACTGAAGACAAATTCCTTGTGTGTCCAATCACACTTGGCCAATAAAGAATTCATTTCAATTCTGCTCTATTCTATGCTATTCTACTCTACTCAGAACAGAACAGAATAACGGAGTTGGAAGGGACCTTGGAGGTCTTCTAGTCCAGCCACCTGCTTAGGCAGGAAACCCTAAACCACAACACTCCAGAAGATAGGCTCAAGGTACAGAAGGATCTTAACAGACTTGAACATTGGGTGCTATCTAACAAACTGAAATTCAACAGTGAAAAAAGTAAGGTTCTACATTTAGGCAAAAAATGCACAGGTACTGTATATGTGGTACCTTGCTCAATAGTAGTAACTGTGAGAGGGATCTTGGTGTCCTAGTGGACAACCATTTAGATATGAGCCAGCCGTGTGCAGCAGCTGCCAAAAAAGCCAACATAGTTCTGGGCTGCATAAACAGAGGGATAGAATCAAGATCAGGTGAAGTGTGAATACCGCTTTATAATGCCTTGGTAAGGCCACACTTGGAATATTGCATTCAGTTTTGGTCACCACGATGTAAAAAAGATGTTGAGACTCTAGAAAGAGTGCAGAGAAGAGCAACAAAGAGGATTAGGGGACTGGAGGCTAAAACATATGAAGAAAGGTTGCAGGAACTGGGTATGTCTAGTTTAATGAAAAGAAGGACTAGGGGAGACATAGCAGTGCTCCAATATCTCAGGGGTTGCCACAAAGAAGAGGGAGTCAAGCTATTCTCCAAAGCACCTGAGGGTAGGACAAGAAGCAATGGGTGGAAACTAATCAAAGAGAAAAGCAACTTAGAACTAAGGAGAAATTTCCTGACAGTTAGAACAATCAATAAGTGGAACGACTTGCCTGCAGAAGTTGTGGATGCTCCAACACTGGAAATTTTTAAGAAAATGTTGGATAACCATTTGTTTGAAATGGTGTAGGGTTTCCTGCCTGGGCAGGGGGTTGGACTAGAAAACCTTTAAGGTCCCTTCCAACTCTGTTGTTGTTGTCATCGCTGTTATCATTATTACTTCAGACAAATTGGGTAACCTTAAGCATGAATGACGGCCTTACAAGGTCTTCCCATGGAGTGAACCAAGTCTTTGAGTTCTGCAGCTGTTCTAATGTGAAACCAAGATTGAATGATGGCTTCTGTTGAGTGAGTTTTATTGCTGGGTCGCTTCTGACTAACAAGTTTCTTTAGTCGGCTCCATAGATTTTCAATTGGGCTATTAGGTCTGGGCTATTCCCAGGCCATTCCAGCAATGGAATAGGATTATCTTGAAACAAAAAAAAATGGTGTTATTAGTAGCCATCAAACCTCAAAAATAGACTTTTCCCAAAAGGTTTCCACAATTTTGGCCACTACTGTAAGATTGGGAGGAGGAGGAGGAGGAGGAGGAGGAGGAGGAGGAGGAGGAGGAGGAGGAGGAGGAGGAGGAGGAGGAGGATTGTGGGTTCCTTGGTAAATATCTGGGGACCATTGTCTTCTTGCAGAAGTTTCATGAAGCAACAAGGTAAAATCATCAGTTGTAGAAGGAAGTGGAGTTTGTGGAGGGGGCTTAGCTGTTTTCTTGTAGACATTTCATAACCCAACTGGGTAACATCATCAGTGCTCGTTGGGTTATGGAAAGTCTGCAAGGAAACAACTAAGCTCAGAGAGAACCAAGAACTCCAACCCAAAGTTACAAGCACACCCAGCCTTGGAAAAGCATTCATTATCATTTTATCCTCGGTCTGTCCTTGAACACTGGGTGTCTTATTTACTGTACTCTAAGCATTTTAGTTATTTATTGCAGTAAATTAACCGGCCACAATGAAGAAATACAAGAACACCCAATAACAGGAAAGGGTCAACCCAACCTTGAAGCCGATAAAAACAGTTTCAGGAAAAGGATAAAGTGAAACCGATTTTCAAAATATTGGTCTCTAAAAACAAGACAACCCTAGAAGTTAACAATCAAACATAACTCTATTACTCCGAGGTCTTCTTAATAGCACCTCTTGTGAAAAGAAAAGAAAAAAAAGAAAAGAAAAGAAAAGAAAAGAGACTGGATTTATTGAAACACAGGGTTGGAAGGGACCCTGGAGGTCCTCTAGTCCAACCCTTGCCTAGAGAAGGAATCCTCAGACTATCCCAGGCAAATGTCTGTCCAACCGTTGCTTTAAAAAGTCCAGCAATTGAGACCCTAGAAAGCATGCCTGTTCCATGGTTACTGACAACCCTTCAAGGTAGGCCAAATTAGGAAAAAGTCAGACAGCCCAATAAAGGTTTACTACATACAGATCCTCGAGTCTACGACCACAACTGAGCCCCAAATTTCCGTTGCCGAGCGAGACAGTTAAGTGAGTTTCGCCCCGTTTTATGACTTGTACTTGCTACAGTTGTTAAGTGAATCCCTGCAGTGGTTAAGTTAGTAACCCGGTTGTTAAGTGAATCGGGCTTCCCCATTGACTTTGCTTGTCAGAAGGTCACAAACGGGGAAGACCTGACCCTGGGACACTGCAACCGTCATAAATATGAGTCAGTTATCAAGAATCTGAGTTTTGATCACGTGACCCCGGGGGGTGCTGCAACGGTCATAAGTGTGAAACACGGTCATACTGTAAGTCACTTTTTTCAGTGTTGCTGTAACTCTGAACAGTCGCTAAACAAACTGTTGTAAGTCTACAACTGTTGTAAGTACTCCTAAGGAAAAAGCTAATCAAATACAGATAGTCCTCAACTTACAGCCATTTGTTTAGTGACCATTTAAACCAGAGGTCTCCAATCTTGGCACCTTTAAGACTGGTGGACTTCAACTCCCAGAATTCCTCAGCCAGCAAAGCTGGCTGAGGAATTCTGGGAGTTGAAGTCCACCAGTCTTAAAGGTGCTAAGGTTGAAGACCCCTGATTTAAACGGTCCTGAAAAAATTGGCTTATGGCCAGTTTTCACACTTACGACTGTTGCAATATCCCCAGATCGAAATCTAGACGCTTGGCAGCTGGTTCATCTTTATGACCGATGCAGTGTACCCGGATCATGTGATCCCCTTTTGCAATCTTTTTGCAACAATGATGAGCAAAGTCAACTCAATTTAACAACCGTGATATTAATTTAACCCCGACAGTGATTCCCTTAACCACTGTGTCAAAAACGGCCGTCAAATGAGTGAAAAAAAGAACTGCCTTGCCTCCCATGGAAACTGTGGTCCTACGTCAAGGACTACCTGTAGGGATAAAAATATCGCTACAGGTAGTCCTTGAGCCACAAAATTGCAGCTTTCAAGAGACATCGGCTGGGTTTACAAACACCCAGGGTCACCACCTGCCGAATCCCATTATGGCCTAACGGATTAAGTATTGGGCTATATGCCAGCCCTGCTAGGGACACCAGCTAGGGAACAACGCTTGATGAAATCACCTAGATTTGCAGAGCACCAAAAGTAGGAAAAGCCTTCGAAGGGCTTATTCTCGGAAGGGGAAAAAGAAAAATCAAGAGAGTCAAATTCTCTGGAGATTTCCCTGAGAATCAAAACACCATGACTCAAGGACGAATCTCAAACCAGACAGCCCAAACATAAGCTAACATAAATGTTTTGAAATCGGGAATAAAATGAGATTTTCTTTTCTGGCTGGGCTAAGAATAACAGGTTTGGAAGGGACCTTGGAGATCTTTTAATCCAGCCACCTGCTCAAGCAGGAGACCCTGTATCATTTCAGACACGTAGCTGTCTAGTCTTGGAACACCCATAACTTCCGGAGGCCAGCCGTTCCGCTAGTTAATTTTTCTCACTGTCAAAAAAAAAATATCTCTCCTCGTTTCCAGGTTGCTTCTCTCCATCGGTTGCTTCTTGCGTTTCCATCCGTTGCTTCTTGTCCTGCCTTCAGGTGCTTTGGAGAATAGCTTGAGCCCCTCTTCTTTGGGGCAGCCGCTGAGATATTGGACCACTGCTATCATGTCTCCCCTGGTCCTTCTTTTCATTAGACTAGAACCAGGGGTCTCCAACTTTGGCAACTTTAAGACTTGTGGGGAGAGAGGGAGGGAGGAGAAAGATGGATAGATACACAGATGGATAGGTATTAGATCAGGGGTAGTCAAACTTTTTATACCTACCGCCCACTTTTGTATCTCTGTTAGTAGTAAAATTTTCTAACCGCCCACCGGTTCCACAGTAATGCGCCATGTATCGTCGTATGCGCATGCCTCTCGCACATTGTGGATCAGGTTTGCAGGAGGGAGCGCCGGCTACCAGCTCTGCTTGTCTGTTACAGCTGGGGTGGTGTGGGGGGAGATGCGCGAGCTATTCTGGGACGAGGCTCTTTTGTTTGCGGTCGCACTATAGCGCCATTTAGTTTCACTTACGTAACGTGAACTAAACTTATGTGCGGGCGATACAAATAGTATATTTTCAGAAATTTAAATTGTCACGGGGAATTTTATGAAAACCTAATGAAAATGTTTTTAAATAATGCTATGAATTTTTTTTTTTAAGTCAATTAAATTTTAAAAAAAAGGAAAGTGCTTCAGTATCGGATAAAACCCCTACCACCACCATGAAAGCTGGAACGCCCACTAGTGGGCGGTAGGGACCAGGTTGACTACCACTGTATTAGATGATATGGATGGATGGATGGATGGATGGATGGATAAGCAGAAATAAGAAAGTAAGACGAAGAAGGGACCTTGCAGATCTTCCAGTGATCTGCTCAAGCAGGAAACCCTATACCATTGCAGACAAATGGTTGTCTAATCTCTTCTTAAAAACTTCAGGTGTTGGAGCATTCCCAACTTCTGGAGGCTCATTGTTCTCACCGTCAGAAAATCTCTCCTTATTTCCAGGTTGGTTCTCTCCTGGGTTGTAGTTTCCATCCCTTGATTCTTCTCCTGCTTTCAGGCAACTTTAAGCAAACTTTAAGCAAGCTGGCTGGGGAACTCTGGGAGTTGAAGTCCGCCAGGCTTAAAGTTGCCAAGGTTGGTGACCCCTGCTTTGGAAAATAGGTTGACCTCGCTCTTTTTCTTGACAGCACTAAGGAGTCACTTCAGAGAACTGTAGTCTGGGCCAGGGGTCTCCAACCTTGGTCCCTTTAAGACTTGTGGACTTCAACTCCCAGAGTCCCTCAGCCAGCAAAGTCTGGGCAACGTGACAAAATGCGGCTTTCGAGAAACAAAGATTGTTCTGCTATGTTGGCTCAAGAATTAGACGTAGTGAAGACATGGGATTAAAAACCAGGAAGTGGCTAATTTATTTGAGTTCTCCTGTGGGGCATGAAAGCCAGCTGGGTGACTCTGGGGCAGTTGTTTTCTCTCTCTCTCTCTCTCTTTCTTTGGTACCAATTGTGATCATGGAGAAAACAGGGAGTGTTCCAGCCTTGAGTTAGACAAAGTAAAGATGAGATCATACCTCTAATAATAATAACCATCCAGGTTGAATCTGCAGTCGTGTTTGTTTGTTTGGCTCACCTTGGATCAAAGAAAGAGTATAGCAATAGCAGTAACAATTAAGACTTATATACTGCTTCATAGTGCTTTCCAGCCCTCTCTAAGCAGTTTACACAGTCAGCCTCTTGCCCCCAACAATCTGGGTCCTCATTTTACCAACCTCGGAAGGATGGAAGGCTGACTCAACCTTGAGCCGCTCAGAATCAAACTCCTGGCAGTGAGCAGAGTTACTGCAATACCGCATTCTAACCACTGCTCCACCTCGGCTTATCTAAAATTGACTACTCTCTAGTAGTCCTTATGATCACAACTGAGACCTGAATTTCCTTTGCTAAGCCAAGGTGGTTGTTAAGTGAGTCACAGGCATTTTATTATCTTGTTGCCACGGTTGTTAAGTGAATCCCTGCAGTTGTTAAAATGAGTCTTGTGATTGTTAAGCAAATTAAGCAAATTCGGCTTAAGAAACACGTTGACTTTGCTGTCAGAAGCTAGCCAGGAATGTTGCAAATGTTGATCCTATGATTCTGGGTTGCTCCGACCGTTGCCCAAATTTTGATCATGTCACTGCGGGGATGCTACAAAGGTTGTAAGTGTGAGGACTGACAGTACATCACTTTTTTGAGCTCTATTGTCACTTTGAATGGTTACTAAAAGAATGGTTGTTAAGTCGAGGGTTACCTGGTAACCATTAAATCTGCTGTGTTCAGAACTTTCCCAAAATTGTTAGAATTTAAATCCAGTAGTCCTCAATTTACCACCACAACTGAGCCCAAAATTCATGTTGTTAAGTAAAACGTATGTTAAGCCAATTTTGCCAATGCAAAAAATAAAATTCAGCGCTAGTTTCAGACAAAAATTAAAAGCCACTAGGGGGGGAAAAAAACCATATACATTTTAACCTTTTAAATTGCTTTTAATAGATTTTAAATTGCTATTACCTGTTTTCAAGGGACAGTCAGAATGCAAATTCTGTAAAAGGTGATTTGCTATTTTTTTCCCCCTAAGAAATCCTGGGCGCCCTTACGATATATCTGTGATAGCGAACCTGTGGCACACATGCTCAAAATGGCACACTGTTGCCTGGCACGCGCAGCCTCGCCCATTCCTCTTCTGGGTTTCTGGCGCGCATGCGCAGGCGATGATCAGCTGCCCTTTTTGCATGAAGCAGTGCCAGAAACTGGGAGAGCTGGTCTTCTGTTTCCCTGCGTGAGCATGTGCGCCGGCCAGCTGATCGCCCCCCGCGCGCATGCGCGACAGAAACCCAGTAGCTGGCTGAAGCCGGAAGTTCAGTAACTGAAACCGGAAGTTCATTTTCAGGGGCGGACATGCGCCCTGGGCAGCTCCTCTTCCGGGTTGCATCCCAGACACTTGGCACTCATTTCCAAAAAGGGTTCCCATCACTGCAATAAATCAAGCCATGTTTTGATCAGCAAGGAATTGGGTTGGCCAAATATGTGAACCATAAAAGCTAGGTTCTTATGGCACAATAAGCTCTTATCCTAGACCAGTGATGGCTAACCTTTTTGCCATTGCATGCCAAAAGCGAGCGGGGTGGGGGGGGACATGTGTGTGTGCACACACTTGCCCACATCCATAATTCTATGCAGTTCGCCCCCACCTCCCGCCTGGCACACGATGGCCTGGTAGGCCCATTTTTTTCTCTCACCAGGCTCTAGAGCCTCTCTAGGAGTCTGGGGAGGACGAAAACGGCCCGTTTGCCAACTTCCGGTCCATCAGAGGGTCTCCGGGAAAGTGGGGAAGGCCGTTTTCAGCCTCCCCAGATGCCTAGAGAGGCTTTGGAGCCTGTGAGAGAGAAAAACGGGCCTTCCCCACCACAGCCTGTTTCCCTACTTCTGGTGAGCCCAGAAGGCCCGAAAATCAGCTGGCGTGCCGGAGATGAGCTTGCATGCCCACCAATATGGCTACATGTGACACCTGTGCCATAGGTTCGCCATCACGGTCCTAGACAGTATTATTATTTATTATTTATTTATTTATTTAAATTAATTTAAATTAATTTATTTAAATTAAGTTCCTGGTGTATGATGCCGAAAGAAAACACACACCGAAGGTGGTCTTCGACTTACGAACACAATTGAGCCCAAAATTTCCGCTCCTAAGCGAGACCGTTGTTAAGTGAGTTTTGCCCCACTTTATGACCTTTCTTGCCAAGGTTGCTAGGTGAATCGCTGCAATTGTTAAGCTAGGAACAGGGATGTTCAGTGAATCTTGTGTCCCCCCCACTGACTTTTGCTTGTCAGAAGATCACCCTGGACATTGCAACCGTCATAAATATGAGCCACTTGTCAAACAGTGTAAAAAACAGTCATAAGTCACGTTTTTTCAGCGCGATTGTAACTTCGAACCGTCACTAAATGAACTATGGTAAGTCGAGGACTATCTGTATTGAGTCCTTCCCACAGACTTGCCCCTCCCTTCCTTTTGCTGACGTCGCCTCTCAATTCTCCAGAAGCGGGGATCCGTCCACTGTGAACTCCCTTCCTCCTGATCTGCTGCCGGCAATTCTAGCACGTGGCTGGCTTCGTGCTCACACGCTGTAGGAGTGAAGTTTGTTTGTGCATTCCTGACATTCTGTCCGGGCATGGTGCCAGGGCTGGGGGCTGGAGGCAAGCCAGGTCGTTCCTCTTCATTATCAGACTCTGAATCGGATAGCAGGAGATGGGTGGGGCCTGGCTGAGGAGAGGAGGGCGGGTGAGGCATAACAATGCCGATGGTGTTTAAGTAATGCTCCAGATCAGGGGTCTCCAACCTTGGCAACTTTAAGCCTGGCGGACTTCAACTCCCAGAAAGCCCCAACCAGCAAAGCTGGCTGGGGCATTCTGGGAGTTGAAGTCCTCCAGGCTTAAAGTTGCCAAGGTTGGAGACCCCTGCTCCAGATGTTAGGAGATTGCACCCAAAATGCCTATCTATGATTGCTGCTTTCTTTCGCCACAATCGTTCTACTTCTAATCTTAATAGTACTCATTATTATTTAAGAATACAGCGCCATCCTGAGCAACTAGAAAACACCCGTCGCCACCTTGCTGCTCATCCTAACTTCCAAGTTAACCCCGCTTTGATCTTCGTCCCCTACGCTAAGCCGCAGAACTGGACTTTGCACAATCGGTTAAACCAAAAAACGAAGATGGTTGACGGTGTGTAAACACCGGCGGGTGGACCTTGAAAAGATACAGAGGCGAACTAGGCAAACACAGGCAGCCAATTGCTGGAGATTTGCAAGAATTCCTGATTTTTTTGTTGGTTCAACAGAAGCCACCACACAATTTGTTATCTCCCTCATACCGAAAATCCCCACCACCGCAGTAAGGTGAGAAGCAAATAGAAATCAACCATTACACAACAGCACAAAAGAGTTGCAGAAAGTTTTAGGAAAACAGAAGGGGATTTTTGTGATGAAAACACTTGGAATCTCATCCTTTTTTTCCTTGAAATTAGATCCCCTTCATGGATGTACAGGTGGCCCCCCGACTTATGACCAACAACTGAGCCCAGAATTTCTGTTGTTAAGCTGAACAGTTCCTGCTTGGGCAGGGGGTTGGACTAGAAGACCTCCAAGGTCCCTTCCAACGCTGTTATTTTATTATTAGTTGTTGACTGAGTTTTGCCCCTGTTTATGATCTTGTCACAGTTGTTAATTTTTTAATTTATTTGCATTTATATCCCGCCCTTCTCCGAAGACTCAGAGCGGCTTACGCTATGTCTAGCAATAGTCTTCATCCATTTGTATATTATATACAAAGTCAACTTTTATTGCCCCCAACAATCTGGGTCCTCATTTTACCTACCTTATAAAGGATGGAAGGCTGAGTCAACCTTGGGCCTGGTGGGACTTGAACTTGCAGTAATTGCAAGCAGCTGCTGTTAATAACAGACTGCATTAGTCTGTTGAGCCACCAGAGGCCCATGAATCTCTGCAGTTATTATCCGGTTGTTAAGTGAATCTGGCTTCCCCATTGACTGTGTTGGTCAGAAGGTCGCAAAAGGGGATCACGTGACCCTGCCACCGTCATAAATATGAGTCAATGGCCAGAATGGTCATAAGTGTGGAAAATAGTCATAAGTCACTTTTTTCAGGGCCACTGTAACTTCAAACGGTCACTATATGAATGCTGTAAGTCAAGGACTTCCTGTAAGTTTAAAAACTAACCAGTAACTAGATCCAACCTGTCAAAATCCAACATATCAAAGAAAATCTTAAAGCTTCAAATAGTTAGAAAAATCAATCAGTGGAAAGTTCATAAATGGAGGCTTTTAAGGAGAGATTGGACAACCATTGGTCTGAAATGGTATGAGATCTCCTGCTTTAGCAGGGGGTTGGACTAGAAGACCTCTAAGGTCCCTTCCAACCCTTTTATTCTGATCTTGAAAGACTTTGCATCTTTACAATGCAGGTCACTCTAGGTAGTCCTCGACTTACGACCACAATTGAGCCCAGAATTTATGTTGATAAGTGAGACATTTCTTGAGTGAGCTTTGCCCCACGTTGACGATTTTTCTTGCCACGGTTGTTTTAAGTGAATCACTGAGGTTGTTAAACTAGTAAACGCTAGTATACATGTGATTTACGTTCAGATGTTTGACAACTGACTCATATTTATGACGGTTGCAGTGTCCCGGGGTCATGTGATCCCCGTTTTGTGATCTTGTGACAAGCAAAGTCAACAGCGAAAGCCAAATTCACTAAATAACTGTGTTGCTAATTTAACAACTGCAGTGATTCACTTAACAACCATGGCAAGAACGGTTGTAAAATGGGGCAAAAACTCACTTAACAACTATCTCACTTAACAACAGAAATTTTGGGCTCAGTTGTGGTCGTAAGATGAGGACTACCTGTATAAGGCTATCTTGAAAACCTCATCATTCAAAAAATCTCCATTAGCAGCTAGCAGAAATAGCACCTTAATCTTTTAATCCTTTCAAATGATGTCCACTAATTAATGTATCATCTTTTCTTCATCTCTTCTCAATTTTAATATCATAGTTTACCTAAAAAGGCAAAATAACACCCCACCTTCTCTTCTTCCCATATCTTATCTATAAACAAGTCTCCTCATCATTCTGCCCTAGTTAAAAAAATAAAAATAAAAGCTGCTAGAAAGAAAATGATATACAGTATATTTTAAACTTGTTCTAACTGGCTAACATATTTTCACGGGGCACTAAAAATGCAAATTCTGAAAAAAAGTGATTCACTTTTTTGCTACTTAAAAAACAACAACCGTTGAGATTTGGTGGATTATGCAGAATATTTTGAAGAAGAAGATTAAGTTTCAACCACAATTTTTCCTTTTAGGGATTACGATGGACTATACCGTAACTGATACTAAATTGATATTGAACTTGATAACAGCAGCAAGATTACTGATTGGACAGTACTGGAAGAAAAAAGAACTACCTACAATAGAAGAATGGATATTGAAAGTTTCTAATTTGACGGAGATGGCCAAAATCTCAGCCTTTTTGAAAGACAATACGCAAGAAAAGTATTTAAACGAATGGAAGAAATGGATTGACTATATTCAAAATAGATATCAGGCTAAGAGATATCAGACTGCCTTTGAATGAAGGACGTAATTTTTGACTTTAAAGGAGGAAGTCAGGATATGTGAAAGAGAAGGATTATAATTGTGTTAGACTTTAAAAATTTAATGTATGAATGTTAGTTTTTTGAACTATATCTTGTATTTGCTCCGGGAAGTCTGGGGGGGAGGGGGGTTTTGGAGGGAGGGGGGAGGGAGGGGGGAGGGGGGGACTTATTTCTTTTTCGAAAACTTTTCAAATTAAAAAAAAAACGTTGAGCAGCTAAGAAAAAAGAAGTATATTTTATCATTTTGGTTTAAGTGGCTAATATGCTTTCGCGGGCAGTCAAAATGCAAATTTTGCAAATGCGAGAAAGAGAATTAAGTCCTAGTTTAAAAACAAAAATCAAAAGCTGCTAGAAAAAAAAATAATAATATACATTTTAATCTTGTTAAGTCAGTCTTGCCCCATTTTACAACCTTTCTTGCCATGGCTGTTAAGTGAATCACCGCAGTTGTTAAATTAGTAGCAGGATTGTTAAGCGAATCTGGCTTTCCCCATTTATTTATTTGATTTTTGATTTTTATTTATTTATTGACTTTGCTTGTCACAAGATCACAAAAAGGGGATCACATGACCCCTGGACACTCCAAGCGTCATAAATAGAATAGAATAGAGAATTACTCAGTAAGCTCAAACTGCCCAAGGAGCTGCTGATTCAGTTCTACAGAGGAATTATTGAGTCTGTCATTTGCACCTCTATAACTGTCTGGTTCGGTTCTGCAACCCAACAAGAAAAACACAGACTTCAGAGGATCATTAGAACTGCAGAAAAAATAATTGCTACCAACCTGCCTTCCATTGAGGACCTGTATACTGCACGAATCAAGAAGAGAGGCGTGAAAATATTTGCAGACCCCTCGCATCCTGGACATAAACTGTTTCAACTCCTACCCTCAAAACGACGCTATAGAGCACTGCACACCAGAACAACTAGACACAAGAACAGTTTTTTCCCGAAGGCCATCACTCTGCTAAACAAATAATTCCCTCAACACTGTCAGACTATTTACTGAATCTGCACTACTATTAATCGTCTCATAGTTCCCATCACCAATCTCTTTCCACTTATGACTGTATGACTGTAACTTTGTTGCTGGCAATCCTTATGATTTATATTGATATATTGACCATCATTTGTGTTGTAAATGTTGTACCTTGATGAACGTATCTTTTCTTTTATGTACACTGAGAGCATATGCATCAAAGACAAATTCCTTGTGTGTCCAATCACACTTGGCCAATAAAAAATTCTATTATATTCTATAAATATGAGTCACTTGTCAAACCTCCAAATGTAAATCACGTGACCGTGGGGATGCTGCAAGGGTCATGAGGGTGAACGGTCGTGCGTCACTTTTTTCAGTGCCCTCATAACTTCAAATGGTCACTAAATGAACGGTTGTAATTCAAGGACTTTCCCGTAAGAGCCTTTGACAAGCCTTTTTCAAGACTAGCCAGTAATCGGACTCAATCTGTCAAGCTCCAAAGTCGCTTTTTTCCAGTGCTGTTGTAACTTCAAATGGTCACTAAAGAAACTGTCGTTAATTGAGGACTACTTGTGGCAAAAGACTTTATTCTGCCCAGAAAAAGAACGCAGGGGGATCACTCACACTAGGCCTGTGTCAAGGCCACACCTTAAACCAGGGATCACCAACCTTTTCGACCTCAGGGACCACTAAATTCATAATTTAAAATCCCACGGACCACTAATATGATCTGCCTAATGACCGGCTGGGTGTGGATAGGTGGTCATGTGATTGGGTGGGCGTGACCAGCTTAATGTCACTCACGTTGAGGGGCACCTCGCCAGCCTCTACTCACATCCCTGTCCAGGCTACTTAAGGCCCCAACAGTTGTTGGAGCTAAGCAGCCACCACGAGAGAAAAAGTTGGCCAAACAGCTGGTTCAGTTTAAATTGGATCTGAGCGAGAATAGAATAGAATAGAATTTTTTATTGGCCAAGTGTGATTGGACACACAAGGAACTTGTCTTGGTGCAGATGCTCTCAGTGTACATAAAAGAAAAGATACCTTCATCAAGGTACAACATTTACAACACAATTGATGGTGTTTGATTTTCATCATTGCTCCTAGAAGCACGAAGCTGTAAACACCCAGCCTGAAGATGACGAATGAGACTTCGTCGAAACGTCGCCAAGACACTTCCAACTTTACGCAGGAGAAAACCCGAATAACCAAAGACCTACATAGGTATTTATTTATCTATAGACGTACACAGTATATGTATATAATATATAAACATACACACACACACATACTGTACATACACGTACACATACATTTTAGCATACTCATCATTTACACAAATCCCATTTTTCTAGGCAGTTGCCTTGTCTCAGGACTGCATTTCATCAGAACAAGCATTCCAGAGGATTTCCCTGACTAAGATGTTTTCATTACCCCCTTATAGTCTAGAAACTGATTGCAAAATGTCCCTGAAGCTAAAATAACAATTCCTTACAGATGCTAAATTTTTAGGAGAAGGTGATCTTTTGAACTTTCCTACAAAGCCCAACCCAGACAAAACCAGTGATTTCAGAAACGAGCAGGAAAAACAAAATGCTTTAGGTAGAACAAAAACAGAGTCAACAACCGCAAAGAAATCGGAATTAATAGCTCTTTTTTCAACCACTTCCTCAACTTACTAGCACAACTGAGGCCAAAATGTCTGAAAGTTATAAAGGGAATCACATGACCCTCAGACCTAAAAGACCAGGTTAGGGACACAGAACATAGGGCCAAAAGGGACCTCGGAGGTCTTCTAGTCCAACCCTCCGTTCTAGCATCCCAGACTAAAACCTCCAGTGTCGGAGCATTCACAACTTCTGCAGGCAAGTTGTTCCACTAATTAATTGTTCTCAATGTCAGGAAATTTGTCCTTAGTTCTAAGTTGTTTCTCTCCTTGATTAGTTTTCACCCATTGCTTCTTGTTCTACTCTCAGGTGCTTTGGAGAACAGCCCGACTCCCTCTTCTTTGGGGCAACCCCTGAGATATTGGAAGACTGCTATCATGTCTCCCCTAGTCCTTCTTTTCATTAAACTCGACATACCCAATTCCTCCAACTGTTCTTCGTATGTTTTAGCCTCCAGTCCCCTCATCATATTTGCTGCTCTTCTCTGCACTCTTTCTAAAGTCTCAACATTTTTTGTGTGTATCGTGGTCACCAAAACTGGATTCATTACAGCTCTTTTTGGAGGAAATCTAACCATGTGGTCATTAAGAGTCAACAAAGACTTGATGGTACATAATCAATCAATCAATCAACTCTGAGTTTGACATCAGTTGGTCAATTTCATTGGCCTTGTAGCGTGTACTGGAAGAAATCCAAGACAGCTTAGACACTGTACTGTAGGGTAACTCAATTCTTAGATGAGCCAAATTGATTATATCAAGTTGATATATAGAGATATATAGCCAATGTCTGTTGTTAGAACAATCCCACAGATTTGCAATGGGAAGTATTTTTCTTTTGGGGGTTGTAGGAATTTAGCACCCACCCCCCTCCTAGAAGAATGAAATATTTTAGAAAATATTTAAAAGGCAGAATATATTTCCCTGGATGAGAAATGGAGAAACATGTTTTAAAGACAAAGCAGCTTCCTGACTCCCCCCCACCTTTGTCAATGGGCCATTAAAGCCTCAGCCAAGCTCACTCATTTCCCCCCACCTTTGTCAATGGGTCAGAGGTAGAAACTCATTCTCCCCACCTTTGTCAATGGGCCATCATCATCTGCAACATAATAGGACCCATCTAGCAACAGAAACTCACCACATGGCAAGGCTCAGGCAAGCTTGAGGGACAGCCTACAATGTTAGCTAAGACCCCTAGACCACCTGGGAGTTTGACAACCAATCAGGATACTCTTCCTGTGCCCCAGAAAGTTCAAAGCTCAGAAAAAGCATAAAGCCAGGGAGCACACAGGATCTCACTCCTTTTTCTGTTCAGGAACTCAAGCCATGTGATCCTGACCACCATTAAACCATCTTTCCAAGCAGCCTCCATGTTTCCAGTGTCTTTGTCCCCACTTGGAACTGAATCCAGATGGATATTTCTTCCAACAGGGTCTAGCATTCACAAACTGCCCGCTCCCCTTGATTTAAGAGAAATGTTTTCTTGCCTTAGTCCTACAATAGTTCTAGTCCCCGGGGTCTAGAATTGAGGAGAACTTTCCTGACAGAACAATTAACCAGTGGAACAACTTGCCTCCAGAAGCTGTAAATGTTCCAACACTGGAAGTTTTCAAGAAAAGACTAGACAATCATTTGTCTGAAGTGATGTAGGGTTTCCTGCCTTAGCAGGGGGTTGGACTAGAAGACCTCCAAGGTCCCTTCCAACTCTGTTATTCTATTCTATTCCTATTCCTATTCTAGTTAAGGTGCCAAAGTAGAAAGTTCTCTCATCTCAACCCACCTCAGAAGGTTGTTGTTGGGAGAAAATAGAATAGGGAAGGTGTGTTGGAGATGTTTGCTACCTTGGATTAATTGTAAAAATAATAAAAAGCAGGATATAAATAAATAAATAAACCAAGGCACAAAAAGTAAAGCGAGGTCACTTGCTTATAATTTGTTTACAATCTACTTACCACGTTACAAACAAGAGAAGTTGATAAGTTTAGAAAAAGCGCAGAGAAGAGCAACTAGGATGATTTAAAGACCTCCAAGACTAAACAATTTGAAGAATGCTTGCAGGATTTGGGTTTGGCTAAACCCAAATCCCTTGGCCAAAGAAGAGCTGGGGGGACATGATACCAGTATTTGAGGGTCTGCCACAAAGAAGAGGGGAGTCAACTTATTTTCCAAAGCACCGGAAAGCAGGGCAAGAATGAATGGATAAAAACTACCAGTCATCAAGGAAAGAAACAACCTGGAATTAAGGAGAAACTTCCTAACAGTGAGAATAATTAACCAGTGGAACAGCTTGCCTCCAGAGGTTGTTGGTTCTCCATCACGGAGGCTTTTAAGAAGAGACTGGACAGCCACTTGACTGAAATGGTACCGGGTCTCTTGCTTGAGCAGGAGATTGGACTAGAAGACCTCTAAGGTCCCTTCCAACTGTATTCTATAAGAAGATCATAGAATTGAGATCCTTTACTTATGCATATGTATGCAGTGCGTCTATGAACACTAACGAGCAGTCAAAATAACAGAGTTTTAGAATAGAATAGAATTTTATTGGCCAAGTGTGATTGGACACACAAGGAATTTGTCTTGGTGCATATGCTCTCAGTGGACGTAAAAGAAAAGATACCTTCATCAAGGTACAACATTTACAACACAATTGATGGTCAATATATCAATATAAATCATAAGGATTGCCAGCAACAAAGTGACAGTCATACAGTCATAAGTGGAAAGAGATGGGTGATGGGAACGATGAGACGATTAATAGTAGTGTAGATTCAATAAATAGTTTGACAGTGTTGATGGAATTATTTGTTTAGCAGAGTGATGGCCTTCAGGAAAAAACTGTTCTTGTGTCTAGTTGTTCTGGTGTGCAGGGCTCTATAGCGTCGTTTTGAGGGTAGGAGTTGAAACAGTTTATGTCCAGGATGTGAGGGATCTGTAAATATTTTCACAGCCCTCTTCTTGATTCGTTCAGTATACAGGTCCTCAATGGAAGGCAGGTTGGTAGCAATTATTTTTTCTGTAGTTCTAATTATCCTCTGAAGTTTTTCTTGTTGGGTTGGAGAACCGAACCAGACAGTTATAGAGGTGCAAATGACAGACTCAATAATTCCTCTGTAGAACTGAATCAGCAGCTCCTTGGGCAGTTTGAGCTTACTGAGTTGGCGCAGAAAGAACATTCTTTGTTGTCCTTTTTCAATGATGTTTTTGATGTTAGCTTTCCATTTTAGATCTTGAAATATGATAGAACTTAGAAATTTGAAGGTTTCTACTGTTGATACTGTGTTGTCTAGTATTGTGAGAGGTGGAAGTGTTGGAAGAAATATCCATCTGGGTTCAGTTCCAAGTGGGGACAAAGACACTGGAAACATGGAGGCTGCTTGGAAAGATGGTTTAATGGTGGTCAGGATCACATGGCTTGAGTTCCTGAGCAGAAAAGGGGCCCGAGATCCTGTGTGCTCCCTGGTTTTATGATTTTTCTGAGCTTTGACCTTTCTGGGGCACAGGAAGAGTATCCTGATTGGTTGTCAGACTCCCAGGGGGTGGGGGTCTTAGCTAGCCTTGCTGGCTGTCTCTCAAGCTTGCTTGAGCCTTGCCATGTGGTGAGTTTCAGTTGTATTGTGTTGCAAATCATGGGGGGATTGAGTGAGCTTGGTTGAAGCCTTAATTGCCCATTGACAAAGGTGGGGAGAATGAGTGAGCTTAGCTGAGGCTTTTAATGGCCCATTGACAAAGGTGGGGGGGGAGTCAGGAAGTTGCAGGGAGCTCCTTTGTCTTTAAAATATGTTTCTCCATTTCTCATCCAGGAAGGTATAATATTCTGCTTTTTAAAATATTTCCTAGAATATTTCATTCTTCTAGGAGGGGGGTGGGTGCTAAATTCCTACAATCCCTACTTTTTTTTTTTTTCAAAACGTGAGTTTTGAAACATGCTCTTGGCAAAAATTAAAATTGATCAAATCAGTGGGTGCTTTTAATTTTCCTGATGCAAAGGAAGCCATTGATAGAGACAACAGAAAAAAAGATTCCTTCAGTGGCTCCCAAAAGCTTTCAACCATGAAGGTCTAGCAGCCAGGGGAAAAGTTCTGGTAAGAATTTTACAGTATCCAATTTTCTATGCCAATTAATTTCAGCTGTTAGATATCACTTTCTGTGAGCTTCCAGTCAGGTCAAGCAAGCACACATCCCAAAATTTTCACAGCCATGGTTTTCCTTTAAATTACAGGCTGCTCATTTCCAAGGGTTGGTTACTGAACCTGCCCTAGCTCTTACTTAAGTCTATCCAAGATTTTTTTTTTTCCAGTCCAAATTGAGGTTAATCAGTGTGCAATCCAGGCTTTTTCCTTTCTTCTTTTTTTTTTTTAAAAATTACACACAATGAGCCCTGGGACTTCTACTCATGATACCACCAGTGCAACATATCTTGCTTTACTGGGCAACTGGGCAGCATCATTTGTGAGTCATAGTCAGGGCTTGGGTTTTGGATATCACTTTTTCTGCTATCTCTTCAAGTGAGGAATTGCCTGAGGGGGATGCCTCTCCCCCATGGAATTAGCAGGGAGATCTGACTCCTTGGGCTTTTAGTGCCACAGAGCAAAATCAACTTAGAAGTCTTGTGTGGAGGTAAGTGAAAGGAATAGACTAATTCTGAATGGTGTGTGTCTCTGTGTGTGCCTGTGTATGCAGCTACTTTTACAATTCAGGCAATACAAACAATACAAACATGCTGGACAAATTTCCCTACCATTAGACAGAAATCTCAGGTGTTCAGAACTTGCTGTGATAGCCACTCAAATACAATCCTTACATGAATACTTTAGACTGATTACAATATAAAGGAGACAAGACAGAAAACCTTACAATGAATTTTCCACCTCCCCCATAGTCTTTCCAGTTGTCTTCTGAGAATTGAAAAGAGTCTTTTAGTCTTTACTTGTACATCTCAGGGTCCTTTCTTTCATATCTTTTGGGTGGCATGCTTGTTGGTCAGTCAGGTTTGGAAAGGTCTGCTCCACTCTGGTTGCTGTGAGGACTTTCAGTGGGGGCTGGATTCAAACTCAATTCCTGGCTCCAACAAATGGAAGGTCTCCTCTGGGGGCAGCATCTGGAACCATGTGCTCTGCTTCCACAGTTGCAGAGTCATCTTTTCAGGGCTGAAAGACATTAGAACAGGATCTCCTCCCCACTTTTGTGGGTAATCTTCTCAGGAAAGGCATTGTAACAGGATTAAAAAAGGAGGGGGGTAGATATCTTGCAGGCAGAGTTTGAAAAGAAACAACACATCAATATTGCAGTTACTAAAAGATAATGCAGTTTCAACAAAATGCAGTTTCAACAACTGATGAGGAAGAAAAAACTGGATTCACATGCTTCAGGAACAGGTAAAATCATTTAAACACACAGTAAATGCAAGACTGAATTTTTTTTTTCTCTTGTAAGTGAACTTAAAACGTTTCCTCATAAACTTATCTTGTAAGTGAACTTAAAATGTTTCCTTATAAACTTGAGTTGTTACTTTAAGATAAAGAGGAGAAAAAAAAAACAGAAATAGGATGAAAAGTCCTTTTTACTATTTTGTTGGCCGGACAAAGACAGGAAAAAGGCTCTTTCCTTTTTTTCTCTCTCTCTCTTGTCCCTATTTTATTGCTTCAACCTTTTGTTTTTGTTTTTCCCTAACAATTTAAAATTCTTGTCTCTAGAGATCAGATACATTTTACAGTTACAATTACTTCAAGGGCCCACAAAGACAGACATACACACATAAAAACAAGGAGGACAGAGAGGAAAACAAAACTCTGAGATTTACACACACACTGATCATTCCCGCCATAAATCTCAGTTAAATTAGGGAAGGCACAAATCTTAACAGACAGACCACGTGGTTCAATAGAAGACAGAGAAAGAGACAGACAAACAAACAAAACAAACAAAAACCCAAACATTCCTATTTATATATTTCCCTTTTCTTTTAAGTACCTTTATTTAGCCAAATTTGTTTCCTATTCTCATCTTTATTACACAATTTCCTCAATTTCTTTTTCCGCATACCAGGTAAAACTGGCAGCCTCCGGGCACTCAGGCCCCAGCAGGTTTTCCAGGGGATTTCCCTCCACCCTCGAGCTACTGCTTCCCATGTTTCCCTCTCCGATGTGAGGTTTTATTTTTCACTTTGGCTTAGCCGGGTGGATCCTCCTACAGTTTTCAGAAAAAAAAGTTCTGGGAAGGACTTCGACTCCCTTCTGTCGAAGTATGAGCACCTTCCTGTTAAGGGAGCTTCCGTTTTGGATCAAAAAAGGTGATCCCAGAGGACCTACTGCCCTGCCAGTAGGTACGAGCACCTCCTCAACACTGCTTCCTGCTTCCTTTTTCGCATACCAGGCAGTACTGGCAGCCTCCGGGCATCCAGGGCCCCAAGCAGATCTCCTGCTTCCTTTTTTTTCTCCTTTTTTCTTTTTTTTACTCTCTTAATTGCTTCATTCACACTTACTTTCCTCTCGCTCGGCTTCCGTTCCCAATAAACACAAAGTTCCACGTTTGGCTTCCCCCCCTTGCTTTCTCTATCCTACCGGTCACGGCTCGGTGGAGCTAGCAGTAGGCAGAGGTGCGGCTAGAGGTTGCTCAAAGAGGTGGAATCAGACTGTTTCCTTAGGTGGAATCCCACTATCACACACTTCTTCCTTCCCTAACAGAAGGTCCTGTGCTCTGGCAAACCCCCATGCTCTCCAGACTTTTGGTCTTTCTGCGGTTAGGAAATGCACAGAGGAAGCAAAATCCAGCTGTGATTGGGAGAAGGGCTCTCTCATTCACACACATGCAGGCATACACATATTTCCCATGCTTTTCCATGCTTAAAAAATTAAAATTTAGAGGTACTCACCTTCTTTCCAAGCAGTCTTTGAGCTCAACACTCAAAACCCCTTTAAAACCTAGTTCCAAATGGCCAAGGTCCAGGAAAACTTACCCACAGACTCAATGGGTCTGCTGCTAGCAAGGGAGGCTTACCTGGGCCAGGTCCATTGGTTAGGTTAGCTTGGAGTCCCATCTGGGTCGCCAATTGTTGGAAGAAATATCCATCTGGGTTCAGTTCCAAGTGGGGACAAAGACACTGGAAACATGGAGGCTGCTTGGAAAGATGGTTTAATGGTGGTCAGGATCACATGGCTTGAGTTCCTGAACAGAAAAGGGCTGAGATCCTGTGTGCTCCTGGTTTTATGATTTTTCTGAGCTTTGACCTTTCTGGGGCACAGGAAGAGTATCCTGATTGGTTGTCAGACTCCCAGGGGGTGGGGGTCTTAGCTAGCCTTGCTGGCTGTCTCTCAAGCTTGCTTGAGCCTTGCCATGTGGTGAGTTTCAGTTGTATTGTGTTGCAAATCATGGGGGGATTGAGTGAGCTTGGTTGAAGCCTTAATTGCCCATTGACAAAGGTGGGGAGAATGAGTGAGCTTAGCTGAGGCTTTTAATGGCCCATTGACAAAGGTGGGGGGGGAGTCAGGAAGTTGCAGGGAGCTCCTTTGTCTTTAAAATATGTTTCTCCATTTCTCATCCAGGAAGGTATAATATTCTGCTTTTTAAAATATTTCCTAGAATATTTCATTCTTCTAGGAGGTGGGTGGGTGCTAAATTCCTACAGAAGTATGGTGAGAGGTGGAAGTAAGAGGTTGGAAGGTACCTTGGAGGTCAGACAGGAAAACCTGCTCAGACAGGAAACCCTATACCATTTCAGATAAATAGTTGTCCCATCTTCTTGAAAACCTCCCGTATTGGAGCACCCACGACATCTGGAAGCAAGCTGTTCCTGTGATTTAACTGTTCTATCAGGAAATTGCTCCTTAGTTCTAGGTTGCTTCTCTCCTTGATGAGTTTCCATCTGTTGCTTCTTGTCCTGCCTTCAGGTGCATTGGAGAAGAGGTTGAACCCCTCTTCTTTGTGGCAGCCCCTCAAATATTGGAAGATTGCTATCATGTCACCCCTATCCAGAAGTCACGATGGAAACTCCTTAATTTCATAACACATTGACAGATTTAACCATAGTTTCAACCGGGAAATGGTGAACACCCTAGACCAGGGGTCTCCAACCTTGGCAACTTTAAGCCTGGCGGACTTCAACTCCCAGAAAGCCCCAGCCAGCAGCCCCAGCCAGCAAAGCTGGCTGGGGCATTCTGGGAGTTGAAGTCCTCCAGGCTTAAAGCTGCCAAGGTTGGAGACCCCTGTCCTAAACTTAGCCAAGTCCAAAAAAATGTTACGACAATTCCTGGAAGCTTGGCATTCAAATTAACCATCAACAAGCACATAAAACTTCAATATTCCATTCAAAAGAGTCCATCGGAAAGCCAGAAAGGAAAGGAAAAGACCACAACAGTTCCTCACCGGCAATCAAGATTCAGATGACCTGAGATTAAGACCAACCATAAAACATTAGGCCAACAAACAAGGGTACCCCAATCAGGGAACTACCAACTCAGAAAAACAAATAAGAAACACAGTCTAATTAAGGAACCAAGACAGAGATGGTATCCAGCCGGTTCCTAACGGTTCGTGTGAATTGGTAGCGAAGATCGCAGTTGGGCTCACTGTCCAACCCTGGTTCTATTCTGTCCTATTTAGGCCAGCCGTGTGCGCAGAAGGGGCGCGCATGAGCAGAGCGTATGCACGGAAGGCCGGGCATATGCATAGAAGGTGCGTGCGCGAAGCCAGCATGCGCACGGTGAACTGGTAGCAACAAAATATGAAAGCCACCGCTGAACCAAGACTATTTCCACCAACACAAACAGGACAAATCTCACTCCCGTCTAGCACTGATGATATTACCTAGTTGGGTAATGAAATGTCTGGAAGAAAACAACCCAGCTCAGAGAGCACCCAGGGCCATATTAGTTAGTCTCCTTTTCCTCCTCCTCCACTCTGCAAACATCACTCCCTTCTTGCAGAAGGTTTCATGTCCCCAGAACTTTTCAGACAAATGGCTGTCGAATGTCTTCTTAAAATGATGGAGCACCCACAACTTCTGGCAGAAATGGTTTCAATATTTTTTTTTTTTAAATATCACGGTGACCAAAACTGGATGCAGTATTCCAAGCGCTCCATGGCATAGGACCGGGTTACTTACGAGACCGCCTGCTGCTTCCAAATGCCTCCCATCGACCAGTGCGCTCCCATAGGGAGGGCCTCCTCGGGGTGCCGTCGGCCGGACAATGTCGACTGGCGACCCCCAGGGGGAGGGCCTTCTCTGTGGGGGCTCCTGCCCTCTGGAACGAGCTACCTACAGGGATACGTCTGCTCCCTGACCTCCGGACCTTTAGACGCGACCTAAAAACATTCTTGTTTCATCGCGCAGGGCTGGCCTGATAGTTTTAATGGGTTTTTTAAATGGAGTTTTAACTTAAGTTTTTAGTTTTCTATTGGATTTGAGCTGTTAGCCAATTTGAATAAGTTTTTTAATAATGTTCTTAACTTTTATGTTTTTATATGCTTGTTTTATTTGGCTGTAAACTGCCCTGAGTCCTTCGGGAGAAGGGCAGTATATAAATCTAAACAATAAATAAATAAATAAATAAGTGTAGCCTTAAAGGTAAAGGTTCCCCTCGCACATATGTGCTAGTCGTTCCTGACTCTAGGGGGCGGTGCTCATCTCCGTTTCAAAACCGAAGAGCCAGCACTGTCTGAAGACGTCTCCATGGTCATGTGGCCGGCATGATTCAACACCAAAGGCGCACGGAACGCTGTTCTCTTCCCACCAAAGGAGGTCCCTATTTTTCTACTTGCATTTATTTACATGCTTTCAAACTGCTAGGTTGACAGAAGCTGGGAGAAGTAACAGGAGCTCACCCCCTTAGGCAGCACTAGGGATTCGAACCTCCGAACTGCCGACCTTTCGATCGACAAGCTCAGTGTCTCAGATCGACAAGCTCAGTGTCTCAGCCACCGCGTCCCTCTAATGTAGCCTTCTGGTATTAACCCTCTAGTGTTAACACTTCCTGTGATCTCAGTTCTGTCCCTCTGTTAATGGAGCCTAGGACTGTGTTGGCTTTTTTGGTGGCTGCAGCACAACGCGGGCTCCTATTTAAATGATTGTCCCCTAGGACTCCAAGATCCCTTTCCCAGTTACTACAACTGAGCCAGGTGCCTTTAATTACCACCGGTTTTCTGGTGGTATTGGTTGTCTGGTTTTCACTGCTCTGACTGGGCTGGCCCACCCTACTAAAGACATGGAAGGGGAAACTAGCTTATTGAAGAAACTACAATTGGCTGGGCTTGCCATTCTGCAAATCCCATTATGGTTTAGCCTGAGGCTTAAACCCCCCATCCTTATCTCTCTGGGCTTGATTGTTTGCCTTGCCAAGAGGAAATGCGTAATTCAAATGCTCCTCTTCCCACATAAAAGCCTTGAAGCCTTCAAAGGATGAGATTAAATTTCAGGAGGATAGGCTGAAAAATAACAGCCCCCTTCCATGAATACAGAAAGGACTTGGAGAGAGAAAGCAGGAAGTTTGGCCTAATGGTCAAGGCACCAGGTCCTGCCTTAGCCATGAAAACTGACTGGGTAACTCTGGGCCAATCACCAGGAGACTGACTGAATTTTAGTTCCTCCTTAGCCAGGAAAGCTGACTGGGTGACTTGGGACCCAATAACAAGGAGACTGTGAGTTCTAGTCCTACCCTTAAGTATGAAAGCCAGCTGGGTGACTTTGGGCCAGTCCCTCCCTCCCTCCCTCAGTTGAACTCACCTCGCAGGGTTGTTGTTGTGGCAAAAAATAGGAGAAGGAAGATGTATGTTCCCTGCCTTGAGTTATTTGTAAAAATAATAAAGACAAGATACAAACAAACAAACAAAAATATGCACCAAGACAAATTTCTTTTGTGTCCAATCACACTTGGCCAATTAAAAAATTCTATTCTATTCTATTCTATTCTAAAAAGTTGTCCCAAGCTCCCCATTTGGGCAGGGGATAGACTAGAAGACCTCCAAGGTCCCTTCCAGCCTAGGATTCTTTACATGCTCTGGGACTCTCCCACTTTTTGGGGTGCCTTGCTTCAACTCAACCGAACTAGAGACACGTGGCCCCCAAAAAGTCACCAACCAGCCCAAACTGCTCCCCCACTTCCATGCAGACCGAAATGCCACAGGTATCTAGACATCCCAGCGAGGCGGAGGCGGCTTCTCCAGCTTGTCCGGCTGGCAGGGAAGAAATGGGACTTGTAGTCCGACCCAAAGGAGGAAGCAGACCTCCAGTTGGTGGTGGGGGGGTTCCACCCAGACCTCCAGCTGGTAGAGTAAACGCGTCTTTCGGCTGCCAGAAGCGCCCCGTGCGCCTCTTCCCAGGGACACCTCCAAAGTGGATGGAAAAACCCCTCCCCCAAGGGAGAAAGTTTCAGCCCGAAATTGCAAAACTCCGCAGGGGGGGGGAGAGAGGGAGGGAGGGCTGGGCTCCTTCTGTCTGCCGCCCCACCCCGCCCGTCCAGCAAAGATGTTTTTAAGAGTCGCTTCCTTTCCCATCCAAACCAAACGCGCCTTTTCAATGACCGCCCCGCCATCGGGAGTTTCCCTTCTCCCCCCCCCCAACCTCCCACGCCATCACTGCTAGTGTCTCCTTCTTCCGTGGCCGTGCCAGTTGGGGACGATGGGAACTGTAGTCCCCCCCCCCCCGCTTCCAGGGCAAGCAAGCAGGGCGGAGGCGATCGGTCGGATCCTAGAAGAGATACCTCCCCATCCACCCATCCCCATCATCACCCCTCCCCAAGGATCGCTCGGCTCTTTTAGCTCCTCCGGATCTAAGTGGGTCTGGGGGTCCCTTTCTCCCCTGCAAGACCCCCCCAAGAGCGGGGGTCTCCAACCTTGGCAACTTTAAGCCTGGGGGACTTCAACTCCCAGAATCCCATCCCCATCATCATCGTCACCCCCTCCCCAAGGATCGCTCGGCTCTTTTAGCTCCTCCGGAACTAAGTGGGTCTGGGGGTCCCCTGCAAGACCCCCCCCCAAGGGCGGGAGTCTCCAACCTTGGCAACTTTAAGCCTGGGGGACTTCAACTCCCAGAATCCTGGCTGGGGGTTCTGGGAGTTGAAGTCCCCAGGCTTAAAGTTGCCAAGGTTGGAGACCCCTGCCCAAGGCGCATCCTCCGCAGCCGATGCCTATCCTCCCCCCCCCCACTCCGGCGTCGATCGCCCAATCCGTCCACGTGGGAGAGGAGGAGGTAGGGTGGGTCAGGTCGGAGCCCTCCCCACCCCTCTTCCCCCACCCCATCGCCCCTTCCCTCTTCCCCCCCGCCCTCCCAGCTGGGCGCCTTTTCCCAACTTTTCCGGGGCGAAGCCAAGCGGAGGGAAAAGCCCAGAGGAGAGCGGAGGCGGCTCCTGCCCCCTTTTTTCCCCCTTCTCCCGGCTTGGAGTGGAGACCCGGCGGCTGACGTTCTCTCCTTACCCCGCTGGGGTTCCGAGAACTATGCGGCAGGTGAGCGATGCGCAGCCCTGTCCGGCCGACCGACCGACCGGCGAATGGTTTGCAAAGCGCTGGCCGCCGGTGCGCTTTTGAAAGGCGGCCCCAGTTTCGTTTTCGGGGCCTGGGCGCGCGGCTTGCTCGGAAATTACATCAGGCGCGGCTCCAGCCCGGGAGGAGGAGGAGGAGGAGGAGGAGGAAGAGGAGGAGTGGGAGGGGCGGCCGGCCAGCTGTGCCCGCCTCTTGCTTCGCCCGGCCGGCCCCGCAGCGCCGCCGCTGCCAGCAGCCTCACTGGGACCCCCGAAGATCTCCCCACCGGGGGTCGAAAGAGGTGCGCGAGGAAGGAAAGGCTCGGGAGGAGGAGAGGAAGGGGGGCGATCGGTTGTGTCCCCACCCACACGTTTGCCCTCCCCCCATGCCCCGCCTCCAGCGTCCCCTTACTCTGCGCCCCCTCCCCAAAGATTCCCCCGAGGGGTCCGAGGTGGGGCGCAAAGAAGGAAAGGACCGGGAGAAGGAGGAGGAAGGGGGGCGATCGGTTGTGTGTCTCCCCTCCCCACGTTTGGCTCCCCCACGCCCCCGCGTCCAGCATCCCCCTACCCTGCGCCCCCACCAAAGGTTCCTCCGAGGGGTCCGAAGTGGTGCGCAAAGAAGGAAAGGATCGGGAGGAGGAGAGGAAGGGGGGCGATCGGTTGTGTCTTCCCCCCCCACATCTGCCCACGCCCACGCCTCCAGCATCCCCTTACCCTGCGCCCCCTCCCCAAAGATTCCCCCGAGGGGTCCGAAGTGGTGCGCAAAGAAGGAAAGGACCGTCAGGAGGAGAGGAAGGGGGGCGATCGGTTGTGTGTCCCCCCTCCACGTTTGCGCCCCCCGTGCCCCCGCCTCGAGCATCCCCTTACCCTGCGCCCCCTCCCCAAAGGTTCCCCCGAGGGGTCCGAAGTGGTGCGCAAAGAAGGAAAGGATCGGGAGGAAGAGAGGAAGGGGGGCGATCGGCTGTGTCTCCCCCCCACGTCTGCCCTCCCCACGCCCCCGCCTCCCCTTACCCTGCGCCCCCTCCCCAAAGTTTCCCCCCACGGGGTCCGAAGTGGTGCGCAAAGAAAGAAAGGACCGGGAGGAGGAAAGGGGGGCACTCTGATGCCGCCTGCCCTGCTTGGCCCCATCACCAGCAGCCTCGCTGCGACACACCCCCCTCCGAAACCTCCCTCCGCTCCCCGGGGGGGGGGGGCTGGGGGATCCAAAGTGGTGGGCGAGGAAGGAAGGCCAAGAGGAAGTGGGGAGGCCAGCCAGCTGTCTCTCCCCCCCCCTTCATTTGGCTCAGCCTAACCAGCAGCCTCCATCATCCCCCTCCCAAAGTATCCTCCCAGGGTCCAAAAAGGAAGGAAAGTACCAGGAGGAGGTGGAGGAGGAGGAGGAGTTGGGGAGGGCAGCATCCAGCTGTTTTCCCCCTGCTTGGCCCAGCAGGACTTGGGACCCCCTCCCTGCCACTCATCTCCAGCATCCCCCCCATTCTACCCTCCCTCAGGGGTCTGTTGAACAAGGAAGGAAGGAAAGTACCAGGAGGAGGGGCAGTCAGGTAACTTTCCCCTCCCTCCCCTTCCTCCTGCATGCCCCCTTGCACTCCCAGCAGGCTCCAAGAAGTGGTGCACAAGGAAGGAAAGTTTTATTTTTATTTTATTTATTTATTTTGTCACAACAGTATATATAAGCATAAGCATGAAAGCAACTATATAATATATAAGCATATGTATGAGCATAAATATGCAATAACTATATTAATTGGATATATTGAAAGGAAACAATAGGACAGGAACGGTAGGCACGCTTGTGCTCTTATGCACGCCCCTTATAAACCTCTTAGGAATGGGGTGAGGTCAATAGTAGAGAGTTTTTGGTTAAAGCTTTGGGGATTTTGAGAAGAGACCACAGAGTCAGGTAATGCGTTCCAAGCAGTAACAACTCTGTTACAGAAGTCATATTTTCTGCAATCAAGATTGAAGCGGTTCACATTAAGTTTAAAATCTATTGTTTGCTCTTGTATTGTTGCGATTGAAGCTGAAGTAGTCTTTAACAGGAAGGACTTTGCAATAGATGATTCTATGAGTTAAACTCAGGTCCTGTCGAAGGCGACAAAGTTCCAAGTTTTCTAAGCCCAGGATTTCAAGTCTGGTGGCATAAGGTATTTTGTTGTATTCAGAGGAGCGGAGGACTCTTCTTGTAAAATATTTCTGGACGCGTTCAATTGTATTAATGTCTGAGATGTGGTATGGGTTCCAGACAGGCGAGCTGTATTCAAGAATTGGTCTAGCAAATGTTTTATAAGCTCTGGTTATAAAAGCTCTGGTTATAAAATGCTAGGAGGAGGCATGGGAGGGGCGATCAGGCAGCTGTGCTAAGCCAGACCCAGGGTGCCCCTCTTCTTCCTCCTGCATGTCCCGCTCTCCTCCCCCCCCCCAAGCTCCCTCCGGGGTCCAAAGTGGTGCCCAAAGAAGGAAAGGACCTGGAGGAGGAGGAGAGGACGGCCAATCAGCCAGTTATCACCTGTCTTTGCTGAGCCAGACCTTCGGTGCCTCCTCCCCACCTCCAGCATCCCCTGTGGCCCTTCAGCAGGGTCCCCAAAGTGGTGTGCAAGGAAAGGAGGAGGAGGAGGAGGAGGAAGATGTGGCCACGGACAGAGAGGGGGGGCATCCTCTACAGAATAACAGAGTTGGAGGGGACCTTGGAGGTCTTCTAGTCCAACCCCCCCTGCTCAAGCGGGAGACCCTGTACCGGTAGTCCTGGACTTATGATCACAATCGAGCCCGAAAACTCTGTTGATAAGCGAGAGACGCGTGCGAAGCGGGTTTTGCCCCATTTTATGACCTTTCTCGCCACCATTGTTAAGCGAGTCACCGCAGTTGTTAAGTTACGAGGGGTCCTCGGGTCTCTCTTAGCTTGCTTGTTCTCGTGCAGACGTTTCACAAGCCAACTAAGTAACATCATCAGTGCTGGAAGGGAGTGGAAGAGGAGGAGGACCGAGGGGGTCTTTGGTGCTCTCTTAGCTTGCTTGTTTTCGTGCACAGACATTTCATGACCCAGCTAGGTAACGCCATCAGTGCTTGTAAGGAATGCTTATTTGCTGTCGGTTCATATTCTGGTGTTTTTGGCTGTCTGTACGGGTGGGAGCGAGTCTTTAAGAGATTCTTTGGTTGGTCTCTTTCCTTCTTTGGCAGTTTCTTGATTGGGGTATCGTTTATTTAATCAAATTTTTATACTGCCCTATCTCCCGAAGGACTCAGGGCGGTTTACAGCCCGATAAAATACAAATATCATACAAGGTAAAACGTTAATTAAAAAACTTATTTAAATAGGCCAAAATTTAAAATTACAGCTAAAATGCTAAAACCCCATTACCTAAAAATTAATAACTAACCCCAGTTAAAATTAAGTAAAACTTTTAATCCAGTCCCGCTTGGATAAATAAATGCGTTTTCAGCTCACGTCGAAAAGTCCGAAGATCAGGCACTTGGCGTAAACCCGGGGGAAGTTCGTTCCAAAGCGTAGGAGCTCCCACAGAGAAGGCCCTTCCCCTGGGGGCCGCCAGCCGACATTGTTTGGCGGACGGCACCCTGAGAAGACCCTCTCTGTGTGAGCGTACGGGTCGGTGGGAGACATAAGGTAACAGCAGGCGGTCCCGTAAGTACCCAGGCCCTAAGCCATGGAGCGCTTTAAAGGTGGTAATCAGAATCTTTATTCGATTGTTGGTTTGTTGGTTTGTTTGTTTTTTCCCCAAAAGTTTTTATTTTCATTTTCTATCATCATATTTAATGTACAGTCATTTATCCATCACCTTTTAGTTTTCATTTGTTACCTATTCGGGCCTGCTCGCTTACCACTTCCTTCCTTAACTTAACCTTCCCTTCTCCTCTACCCTTCTCTAGCTTCTTCCACTTACCCATCCTTCCCTTTTCTACTTCCTCTCCTCCTTCCCCACTCCTCTCTTCTTCCCCTTCCTCTCCGTTTCCCCCTCTTCTTTCCTTCTCTCTTCTTTCCATCCTACTTCCTTCTTTCCCTCTCTCTCCTCCTCTCCCTTTCCAGTCCCTTATTCCCACCAGTTCAGTCTGAAGTGGTATTTGAGCAGCCCCGGATTTCATTTCAAATTCTTTTGTCTTTTTTTTTAAAATTTGCATTTATATCCCGCCCTTCTCCGAAGACTCAGGGCGGCTTACACTATGTCAAGCAATAGTCTTCATCCATTTGTATATTATATACAAAGTCAACTTATTGCCCCCCAACAATCTGGGTCCTCATTTTACCTACCTTATAAAGGATGGAAGGCTGAGTCAACCTTGGGCCTGGTGGGGCTTGAACCTGCAGTAATTGCAAGCAGCTGCTGTTAATAACAGACTGTCTTAGCAGTCTGAGCCACCAGAGGCCCTTTTTGGTTACATATCTTCCGTCGTACCTGTACATTTTTAATCAATCCATATACCATCTTCCACCCTCCTCCCGCAACCCTCCTCCCCTCCCCACCCACCCCAGGACTTCCCAGAACAAATACAGGGTATTATAACCATCGACTGTTAGTTTGTTGTTAACCTAGGAGTTATTAATCTATGCTGATCCGGGTGCTGATGGTTGGTGGAGAGAGGTTGTAATCTTTTCCTCTTTTGGGCTGGTTGATGGTCTCTTTTGCAGTCTGTAGATGTCATTCATGTCTACGTGTCTGTTGATGGCCGGCTTGACAGAGTGCCAGGCTTCCAGAAATTCCCCTGCCATTTTTGGGGATTTGGCTTGGCCTAGGATAGTCACATCTTCCCCGTTGAAACTGTGGTTAAATTGGTCTATATGTCGTAAAATTTTTAAAAAAACCTTCATCAAGTCCTCTGACTGCTAGTCGGTATCCCTGGAGGCCTTCTGCCGGTCTTCTGCCTCTTCCTTAAATTGCTAACAGTTGTCAATTTAGTAACAATTTGTTAAGTGAATCTGGCTTCCTGATTGACTTGGCTGGTTAGAAGGTCACAAAAGGGGATCACGTGACACACACACACACTCCAGGACGCTACAACCGTCATAAATGCGAGTCAGTTGCCAAGTGTCCAGATTTTGATCAGATGGCCACAGAGATGGTACAGTGGTCGTAAATGTGAAAAACTTGTCGTAAGTCACTTTTTTCAGGGCTGTTCTAACTTAGAACGGCCACTGAATGAATGGTTGAAAGTTGAGATCTTCCTTCCTTCCCTTCCTTCCTTCCTTCCCTTCCTTCCTTCCTTTCTTCCTTCCATCTTCCTTCTTTCCTTCCTTCCTTCCTTTCCTTCCTTCCTTCCTTTCCTTCCTTCCTTCCTTCCCTTCCTTTCCTTTCCTTCCTTCCCTTCCTTCTTTCCTTCCCTTCCTTCCTTCCTTTCCTCCCTTCCTTCCTTCCTTCCCTTCCTTCTTTCCTTTCCTTCCTTCCTTTCTTTCCTTCCTTCCTTCCTTCCTTTCCTTCCTTTCTTTCTTTCCTTCCTTCCTTCCTTCCCTTCCTTTCCTTTCCTTCCTTCCCTTCCTTCTTTCCTTTCCTTCCTTCCTTCTTTCCTTTCCTCCTTTCCTTCTTCCCTTCCTTCTTTTCTTTCCTTCCTTCCTTCCTTCCTTCCTTCCTTCCTTCCTTCCTTCCTTCCCTTCCTTCCTTCCTTCCTTCCTTTCTTTCCTTCCTTCCTTCCTTCCCTCCTTCCCTTCCTTCCCTTCCTTCTTTCCTTTCCTTCCTTCCTTCCTTTCCTTCCTTCCTTCTTTCCTTCCCTATAACCACCCAACTTATCTAAGTGACTCTGGATAGATTACCATTCTATGAATTATAAAACATTTTTTAAAAATTAAAACAGTAAAGAATCCCCCTAGGTTCGGATCCCAAGGATGATGGGATGAAGGTAGGTCGCTGCCCACCATGGGTCTTGGAGTCTCCAGCCTGGCAGTTTCTCAAACTTGTTGACTTGAAGATGGGTGGACTTCAACGCCCAGAATTCCCCAGCCAGCCATACTTCAATCAATCAGCATTGGAGGCAGGGGCAATAGGCATTAGATAAGAGGTCTCCAAGCTTTACTGGCTGGGGGATTCTGGGAGTTGAAGTCCGCCAGGCTGAAAGTTGGCCAGGTTGGAGACCCCTGGACTAGACAGATTTTTCAGCTTTGGAATTGATTGCTTAAGAATTCCCTAGAACAGAGTATTTCAAATTGGGGAACTTGAAGATAAGTGGACTTCAACTCCCAGAATTCTGGGAGTTGAAGTCCACCCATCTTCAAATGGACCCTTCCACTGTCGCAGGGGTCATGTGATCACCACGTGTAACCTTCCCAGCCAGCTTCCAAGATCTGCTTAACGACTGCATGAATCCCTTAACAACTCCAGCGATTCGCTTAACCACCGTGGCGGAAAAGGTCGTAGAACGGGGCAAAGCTCATTTAACAACGGCCTGGCTTCACAGCATCGGGCTGAATGGTGGTGGTTGCAAGCGGCGTTGTACCTGCGTATATTTGCACAACCAAACCTTCCGCCTTGTTCCGTTGCGGCAGGCCTCCCTTCATGCAACTGTTTGAAAAATAAGATTTTTGGAGTCCCTTTTCTTTCTTCCTACCAATCGTGGTTGCGGAGGTGTGTGTGTGGATGTGTCTGGCTGTTAATTTCTGTTTCCATTTCTGCTGGTGGTTTTTGTTTCGCCACTTTCTGTTTGTTGGTGGTTTGTTTGTTTTGCCGTTTTATGAGCTCACCTTTGGTACAGAACTTCCGTCTGCTGCAGAGCCAGCTCAGACTACTGCTATAAAACTACATAGCAAAAAAGGCTCTAAGAGTTGTAAACCTAATCTTGCGTAGCTTCTTTTCCAAAAACACCACACTACTAACCAGAGCATATAAAACATTTGCTAGACCAATTCTAGAATACAGCTCGCCTGTTTGGAACCCTCACCACATCTCTGACATCAATACAATTGAACGTGTCCAGAAATATTTTACAAGAAGGGTTCTCCATTCCTCTGTAAACAACAAAATACCTTATCCCACCAGACTTGAAATCCTAGGCTTAGAAAACTTGGAACTCCGTCGCCTTCGACAAGACCTAAGCTTAACTCACAGAATCATCTATTGTAATGTCCTTCCTGTCAAAGACTACTTCAGCTTTAATTGCAATAATACAAGGGCAACCAATAGATTTAAACTTAATGTCAACCGCTTTAATCTAGATTGCAGAAAATATGACTTCTGTAACAGAGTTGTTAATGCTTGGAACGCACTACCTGACTCTGTGGTCTCTTCTCAAAATCCCCAAAGCTTTAACCAAAAACTGTCTACTATTGACCTCACCCCATTCCTAAGAGGACCATAAGTGTATAACAAACGTGCCTACCGTTCCTGTCCTATTGTTTTCTTTCTTCTTCCTATATATATATGCTTATACCTCCTTATATTTAGTCATATATGTGTTTATATACTATATAATCTTTTTGTATGATACCTACATATATTGTTGTGACAAAATAAATAAATAAATAAATAAATAAATAAATAAATAAATAAATAAATAAATAAATAAATAAATAAAACACCTTAAGCCACCACAACTGTGTGCCTTCCTCGACTCTTGTCTTCTCACAGCTGTTTTGCAATGTTGTTGTTGTTTTTAATTTGAATTTATATCCCGCCCTTCTCCGAAGACTTCCCCTTCCTTCCTATAACCACCCAACTTATCTAAGTGACTCTGGATAGATTACCATTCTATGAATTATAAAACATTTTTAAAAATTAAAACAGTAAAGAATCCCCCTAGGTTCGGATCCCAAGGATGATGGGATGAAGGGAGGTCGCTGCCCACCATGGGTCTTGGAGTCTCCAGCCTGGCAGTTTCTCAAACTTGTTGACTTGAAGATGGGTGGACTTCAACTCCCAGAATTCCCCAGCCAGCCATACTTCAATCAATCCATATACCATCTTCCACCCTCCTCCCTCCCCACCCCAGGACGCTACAACCGTCATAAATGCGAGTCAGTTGCCAAGTGTCCAGATTTTGATCAGATGGCCACAGAGATGGTACAGTGGTCGAATGTGAAAACTTGTCGTAAGTCACTTTTTCAGGGCTGTTCTAACTTAGAACGGCCACTGAATGAATGGTTGAAAGTTGAGATCTTCCTTCCTTCCTTCCTCCTTCCTTCCTTCCTATAACCACCCAACTTATCTAAGTGACTCTGGATAGATTACCATTCTATGAATTATAAAACATTTTTAAAAATTAAAACAGTAAAGAATCCCCTAGGTTCGGATCCCAAGGATGATGGGATGAAGGTAGGTCGCTGCCCACCATGGGTCTTGGAGTCTCCAGCCTGGCAGTTTCTTGATTGGGGTATCGTTTATTTATTTATTTATTTATTTATTTATTTATTTATTTATTTATTTATTTATTTATTTATTTATTTATTTATTTATTTATTTATTTATTTATTTATTTATTTATTTATTTATTTATTTATTTATTTATTTATTTATTTATTTTATATCCCATCTTTATTGTCTTTATAAATAACTCAAAGCAGAGAACCTAATGCCCTTCCTCCTTCCTTCCTTCCTCCTTCCTTCCTTTCTTCCTTCCTTCTTTCCTTCCTTCTTTCTTTCTTTCTTTCTTTCTTTCCTTCCTTCCTTTCCTTCCTATAACCACCCAACTCATCTAAGTGACTCTGGATAGATTACCATTCTATGAATTATAAAACATTTTTAAAATTTGCATTTATATCCCGCCCTTCTCCGAAGACTCAGGGCGGCTTACACTATGTCAAGCAATAGTCTTCATCCATTTGTATATTTTACAAAGTGAACTTTTTGCCCCCAACAATCTGGGTCCTCATTTTACCTACCTTATAAAAGATGGAAGGCTGAGTCAACCTTGGGCCTGGTGGGACTAGAACTCACCATCTCTTGTTGATTGATCCAAAGGCACCCAACCATCTTTCTTTCTTTCCTTCCTATAACCACCCAACTCATCTAAGTGACTCTGGATAGATTACCATTCTATGAATTATAAAACATTTTTAAAAATTAAAACAGTAAAGAATCCCCTAGGTTCGGATCCCAAGGATGATGGGATGAAGGTAGGTCGCTGCCCACCATGGGTCTTGGAGTCTCCAGCCTGGCAGTTTCTCAAACTTGTTATTTCCTGACTTGGTTGCATAAGGAGTTCTCTAAAAAAAAATTAGAACTGCTTATTTGCTTGAGATCACAAATGTTTAAACGTATTCCCCATTTCCTGAATGGATTTTCTTTCTAATTTTCGTTTCATTTGCTAGCAAGGGGAAAACCCCACAAGTTAGATTGGTTTCTATTCGTCATAGTTATCTCTGTGTCATCCTGGCCATTTCTACTCAGGGCAGGCAATTTTACACAGAATTTCAGGTTTATTTATTTATTTATTTATTTATTTATTTATTTATTTATTTATTTATTTATTTATTTTATATCCCATCTTTATTGTCTTTATAAATAACTCAAAGCAGAGAACCTAATGCCCTTCCTCCTTCCTTCCTTCTTTCTTTCTTTCTTTCTTTCTTTCTTTCTTTCCTTCCTATAACCACCCAACTCATCTAAGTGACTCTGGATAGATTACCATTCTATGAATTATAAAACATTTTTAAAATTTGCATTTATATCCCGCCCTTCTCCGAAGACTCAGGGCGGCTTACACTATGTCAAGCAATAGTCTTCATCCATTTGTATATTTTACAAAGTCAACTTATTGCCCCAACAATCTGGGTCCTCATTTTACCTACCTTATAAAGGATGGAAGGCTGAGTCAACCTTGGGCCTGGTGGGACTAGAACTCACCATCTCTTGTTGATTGATCCAAAGGCACCCAACCATCTTTCTTTCTTTCTTTCTTTCTTTCTTTCTTTCTTTCTTTCTTTCTTTCTTTTTTTCTTTCTTCCTTTCTTTCTTTCTTTCTTTCTTTCCTTCCTATAACCACCCAACTCATCTAAGTGACTCTGGATAGATTACCATTCTATGAATTATAAAACATTTTTAAAAATTAAAACAGTAAAGAATCCCCTAGGTTCGGATCCCAAGGATGATGGGATGAAGGTAGGTCGCTGCCCACCATGGGTCTTGGAGTCTCCAGCCTGGCAGTTTCTCAAACTTGTTGACTTGAAGATGGGTGGACTTCAACTCCCAGAATTCTGGGAGTTGAAGTCCGCCATTTGTATATTATATACAAAGTCAACTTTTATTGCCCCCAACAATCTGGGTCCTCATTTTACCTACCTTATAAAGGATGGAAGGCTGAGTCAACCTTGGGCCTGCTGGGACTCGAACCTGCAGTAATTATAATTGCAGGCAGACTGCATTAGCCTGTTGAGCCACAAGAGGCCCTTCCGCAGCTCAGGGGGAATGCTATATGTTCACGTTTGTGTACACTAGAAACTTGCAATCTGTGAATCTAACCAGAAATGCAATACAGGTAGTCCTCGACTGATGACCCTAATTGAGCCGAGAATTCCTGTTCTGCTAAGTGAGACAGTTGTTAAGTGAGTTTTGTCCCATTTTACCACCTTTCCTGCCACAGTTCTCAAAGAGAATCACTGCAATTCGTCACACGGTTGTTAAGTGAATCTGGCTTCCCCATTGATTTTGCTTGTCAGAAGGTCGCAAAAGGGGATCCCATGATCCCAGGAAGTGCAACGGCCGTACGTACACGCTAGTTGCCAAGCATCTGAATATTGATCACGTGATCCTGGGGATTGCTGCAACGGTCATAAGTGTGAAAAATGGTCATAAGCAGTGGTGGGATTTAGCCAGTTCGCACCACTTCGGGAGAACCGGTTGTTAAGTTCCTGAGCTGTCTGGCAAACTGGTTGTTGGAAGAAATCATTGGGGCAGAGAACCGGTTTGTTAAATTACTTGAATCCCACCACTGGTCATAAGTCACTTTTTCAGGGCTGTTCTAACTTAGAACGGCCACTGAATGAATGGTTGAAAGTTGAGATCTTCCTTCCTTCCTTCCTTCCTTCCTTCCTTCCTTCCTTCCTTCTTCCTTCCATCTTCCTTCTTTCCTTCCTTCCTTCCTTCCTTCCTTCTTCCTTCCTTCCTTCCTTCCTTCCTTTCCTTTCCTTCCTTCCTTCCTTCTTTCCTTCCTCCTTCCTTCCTTCCTTCCTTCCTTCCTTCCTTCCTTCCTTCTTTCCTCCTTCCTTCCTCCTTCCTTCCTTCTTCCTTCCATCTTCCTTCCCTTCCTTCCCTTCCTTCTTTCCTTTCCTTCCTTCCTTTCTTTCCTTCCTTCCTTCCTTCCTTTCCTTCCTTTCTTTCTTTCCTTCCTTCCTTCCTTCCCTTCCTTTCCTTTCCTTCCTTCCCTTCCTTCTTTCCTTTCCTTCCTTCCTTTCCTTCCTTCCTTCCTTCCCTTCCTTCCTTCCTTCCTTCCCTTCCTTCTTTCCTTTCCTTCCTTTCTTTCTTTCCTTCCTTCCTTCCTTCCCTTCCTTCTTTCCTTTCCTTCCTTCCTTTCTTTCCTTCCTTCCTTCCTTCCTTCCTTCCTTCCTTCCCTATAACCACCCAACTCATCTAAGTGACTCTGGATAGATTACCATTCTATGAATTATAAAACATTTTTTAAAAATTAAAACAGTAAAGAATCCCCCTAGGTTCGGATCCCAAGGATGATGGGATGAAGGTAGGTCGCTGCCCACCATGGGTCTTGGAGTCTCCAGCCTGGCAGTTTCTCAAACTTGTTGACTTGAAGATGGGTGGACTTCAACGCCCAGAATTCCAGCCATACTTCAATCAATCAGCATTGGAGGCAGGGCAATAGGCATTAGATAAGAGGTCTCCAAGCTTTACTGGCTGGGGATTCTGGGAGTTGAAGTCCGCCAGGCTGAAAGTTGGCCAGGTTGGAGACCCTGGACTAGACAGATTTTCAGCTTTGGAATTGATTGCTTAACCCCTAGAACAGAGTATTTCAAATTAGAACTTATATGACTTCAACTCCCAGAATTCTGGGAGTTGAAGTCCACCCATCTTCAAATGGACCCTTCCACTGTCGCAGGGGTCATGTGATCACCACGTGTAACCTTCCCAGCCAGCTTCCAAGATCTGCTTAACGACTGCATGAATCCCTTAACAACTCCAGCGATTCACTTAACCACCGTGGCAGAAAAGGTCATAGAACAGGGCAAAGCTCATTTAACAACGGCCTGGCTTCACAGCATCGGGCTGAATGGTGGTGGTTGCAAGTAGTGTTGCACCTGGGTATATTTGCACAACCAAATCTTCCGCCTTGTTCCGTTGCGGCAGGCCTCCCTTCACGCAACTGTTTGAAAAACAAGATTTTTGGAGTCCCTTTTCTTTCTTCCTACCAATCTTGGTTGCGGTGGGCGGGGGTGTGTGGATGTGTCTGGGTGTTAATTTCTGTTTCCATTTCTGCTGGTGGTTTTTGTTTCGCCACTTTCTGTTTGTTGGTGGTTTGTTTGTTTTGCCGTTTTATGAGCTCACCTTTGGTACAGAACTTCCGTCTGCTGCAGAGCCAGCTCAGACTACTGCTATAAAACTACAGCAGGCTCTAAGAGTTGTAAACCTAATCTTGCGTAGCTTCTTTTCCAAAAACACCACACTACTAACCAGAGCATATAAAACATTTGCTAGACCAATTCTAGAATACAGCTCGCCTGTTTGGAACCCTCACCACATCTCTGACATCAATACAATTGAACGTGTCCAGAAATATTTTACAAGAAGGGTTCTCCATTCCTCTGTAAACAACAAAATACCTTATCCCACCAGACTTGAAATCCTAGGCTTAGAAAACTTGGAACTCCGTCGCCTTCGACAAGACCTAAGCTTAACTCACAGAATCATCTATTGTAATGTCCTTCCTGTCAAAGACTACTTCAGCTTTAATTGCAATAATACAAGGGCAACCAATAGATTTAAACTTAATGTCAACCGCTTTAATCTAGATTGCAGAAAATATGACTTTTGTAACAAAGTTGTTAACACTTGGAACACACTACCTGACTCTGTGGTCTCTTCCCATAATCCTAAAAGCTTTAACCAAAAACTTTCTACTATTGACCTCACCCCATTCCTAAGAGGACCATAAGGGGCGTGCATAAGCACACAAATGTGCCTACCGTTCCTGTCCTATTGTTTTTCTTTTCTTCTTCCTATATATATATATGCTTATACCTCCTTATATTTACTCATATATGTGTTTATATACTATATAATCTTTTTGTATGATACCTACATATATTGTTGTGACAAAATAAATAAATAAATAAATAAATAAATAAATAAATAAATAAATAAATAAATAAATAAATAAATAAAACACCTTAAGCCACCACAACTGTATGCCTTCCTCGACTCTTGTCTTCTCACAGCTGTTTTGGAATGTTTTTTTTTTTAATTTGAATTTATATCCCGCCCTTCTCCGAAGACTCAGGGCGGCTTACATTGTGTAAGGCAATAGTCTTCATCCTATTTGTATATACAAAGTCAACTTATTGCCCCCAACAATCTGGGTCCTCATTTTACCTACCTTATAAAGGATGGAAGGCTGAGTCAACTTTGGGCCTGGTGGGACTTGAACTTGCAGTAATTGCAAGCAGCTGTGTTAATAACAGACTGTCTTAGTCTGTTGAGCCACCAGAGGCCCCTAAACATACTAACACTAAACATACAACATTTTTTTCTTTTTTTCAAAGGAGAGACTACAGGATCAAACTTGTTATTTCCTGACTTGGTTGCATAAGGAGTTCTCTAAAAAAAAAATTAGAACTGCTTATTTGCTTGAGATCACAAATGTTTAAACGTATTCCCCATTTCCCTGAATGGATTTTCTTTCTAATTTTCGTTTCATTTGCTAGCAAGGGGAAAACCCCACAAGTTAGATTGGTTTCTATTCGTCATAGTTATCTCTGTGTCATCCTGGCCATTTCTACTCAGGGCAGGCAATTTTACACAGAATTTCAGGTTTATTTATTTTATATCCCATCTTTATTGTCTTTATAAATAACTCAAAGCAGAGAACCTAATGCCCCTTCCTCCTCCTGTTGTTCCCACAACAACAACTACCCTGTGAGTTCGGTCTGAGAGAGAGGAACTGCCCAAAATCTTGCTTTCGTGCCTTAAGTGAGACTAGAATTCACCTTTTTTTTTTATTTACATTTATATCCCGCCCTTCTCCGAAGACTCAGGGTGGCTTACAGTGTGTAAGCCAATAGTCTCATTCTATTTGTATATTTACAAAGTCAACTTATTGCCCCCAACAATCTGGGTCCTCATTTTACCTACCTTATAAAGGATGGAAGGCTGAGTCAACCTTGGGCCTGGTGGGACTAGAACCTGCAGTAATTGCAGGCAGCTGTGTTTTAATAACAGGCTTCTTACAGCCTGAGCCACACCGCGGCCCATCTCCTGGTGAATGGCTCGAAGTCACACAGCCAGGTTTCATGCCTAAGGCAGTATTAGAACTCACGTCTCCTGGTGATTGGCCCGAAGTCACACAGCCAGATTTCATGCCTAGGGTGGGACTAGAACTCACCATCTCTTGTTGATTGATCCAAAGGCACCCAACCATCTTTCTTTCTTTCTTTCTTTCTTTCTTTCTTTCTTTCTTTATTTATTTATTTATTTATTTATTTATTTATTTATTTATTTATTTGTCACAACAGTATATATAAGCATAAGCATGAAATAACTATACGATATATAAGCATATATATAACCATAAGTATGTAATAACTATATGAAATTGGATACAATCAAAGGGAACATTAGGACGTTGGTGCTCATATGCCCGCCCCTTACAGACCTCTTAGGAATGGGGTGAGGTCAACAGTAGATGGTCTTTGGTTAAAACTTTGGGGATTTTGGGAAGAGACCACAGAGTCAGGTAGTGCATTCCAGGCCTTAACAACTCTGTTACTGAAGTCATATTTTCTGCAGTCAAGATTGGAGCGGTTCACATTAAGCTTAAATCTATTGTGTGCTCGTGTATTGTTGCGATTAAAGCTGAAGTAGTCTTCGACAGGAAGGACATTGTAACAGATGATTCTATGAGTTAAACTCAGGTCATGTCAAAGGCGGCGGAGTTTATGCCTAAGGCAGGACTAGAACTCACTGTCTCCTGGTGATTGGCCAGAAGTCACCCAGCCATCTTTCATGCCTAAGGCGGGACTAGAACTCACTGTCTCCTGGTGATTGGCCCGAAGTCACACAGCTAGATTGTAACTAGAACTCACCATCTCTTGCTGATTGGTCCAAAGGCACCCAACCATCTTTCATGTCTAAGGCAGGACTAGAACTCACTATCTCCTGGTGATTGGCCAGAAGTCACCTGTCTGGCTTTTGTACCTAAGGCGGGACTAGAACTCGCGTCTCCTGGTGATTGGCCCAAAATCACCCAGCCGACTTTTATGCCTAAAATGTCTTGGGGAAAACCTGTTTAGCGGCAAAGCTGCACGTTGTAGAAATTATAAAAAACCACACGCCACAAAATATCTCACTTTAGAATCCAAAGGTTTATTAGAATTTAGAGCCTAGCAAACACAAAGTGCTTACATTAATCGCATTGCAATAAGCTTCAATCGGACGTTCAACTTTTCTCTTTTCGTACATGCCGTTACCATGTACTTCCCCATTTCCCACAGCTCCAACTCCTCTCGTCCTGAAATATCAGGAAGTACGGCATGGGGAAAGAGGAACCACACGCTAAGACCCTCATGCCAGCTACCATTTCATCAGACGCACTTGCTGCGTCTAAATTTTCTTTAGATTTGCATCAGGTCAATTAATGTCAACATGGAACCCATCGCAGCCCCTCCCCAAAACCTTACCAGCTAACAGGGCACGTGAAGAATACAACATCAAGGAAATTGCGGGTCTCCGTTCTATTTTTTCTCACAGGTAGAACTAGTGTTAATGGTAATCTGGGTTCACAACGAAAATTGTGGACTGTTGAGCAGAGTACCCTACGCATGAAAACGACTTGAGACTGGTTGTATACAATTACGGTCACTTGCAGACAAACTGGGGTTTGATATTCCTTTACTTTTAGGGAAAAGGCAAAGTCGTAGTCCAAAAACAATTCCAGGTCATACACTTATAAAGCCAGTCAGGGATGTTACAAATATCAAGTCTTCTTACTTCTTACCAACGTAGACTTGCACAACAAACAAGGTCTTCTTTCAGTTCGGCAAAACACAGTTCAATTCACAACAGTCAGTATCTTGAGGAATCAGTAATTAGCCATGATCAAGCAACGATCATAAAGCTCAAATATATAGTTGCAGCATGTCATTAGGTTATAATGCTGTAGCGTCCCTGTAGATTCCCCGCGAGCCATAATTTAGTAGTCCTTTTATACATTGGCTACAGAGCTCAACCAATCAGGATGCTGGCATATTGCAGCACAGCCTTAAAGCAATATGATACCTTCCTTACTGCAAACATACATAGTTAGTTTATATATTGCCTGGCCAACTAGTTAGGCAAATGACAATTCCCTGACAACTAGAACTCACCATCACCTAGTTTCTCGTCTTGTGCCTTAACCACAGCAACAAACTGGCTCTATGCTATGATTTAAGTTCAACAGCTTCGAAGCAAACTTGTGTAAAGAACAAATGTTCCATGTCAAATTCCTTTTTCCACTACCTTCTGCTTCTCCTTGGAGCAATTAGATACCTCTCTTTCCATTGGCACATATTGTAATAACCAGATATATAACCATTGTTATTTATCTGCATGGCGTTCCCTCTTTTTCTGCAAGGATTTTCACCTTCCCTGTTTTATAGGTACCCTATTTAGAACTAGAATTTGGGGAGGGGGGGGAAAAGACCATAGGATTAGGGAAAATAGTTAAAGCAACACGCTAGGATTGCCAATAAATAGAGCAGTGTTTGTTAACTTTGGCAGCATTAAGACATGTGGACGTCAATTCCCAGAATTCCCCAGCTAGCCTTTTGAAGTCCACATGTCTTTAATTCTGCCAAAGTTGACAAACATTGAAATAGTTGTGAATGTCCAGGATTTTATAAAAACAAGGGCATGAAAAGCAACCCCAAAAGGAAAACAAAACACTTTTAAAGAACTTCCACGGCTCGTACACCTAAACAAGAATCAGGAAATGCTTCGCAAAGGCTCAGAAATAATGCATCCATCGGCCACTTCCTTCTACGTGTCTGAAAAACATTGCTGAGCAAGACGACTGGATAGAGAGCGAAGCCGATCTCTAAAGGAATGAGATTTCTTCCAGTTTCATTTGGCCTCGTTCCTTTGGGCGAAGCTAAGTGAAGACCCACCCAAGGGTTTGGGGTTTGGGATTGAATGGTTGCGATGACTTCTCCAGTTTCTAGACGTCTACAATTTTAATCAAGGTTTGGGCCAAGCCGGCATTTCAGAACACTTGGGGTTGTTTAAGGATGAGCCAGCTATGTGCTGCAGCTACCAAAAAAGCCAATGCGGTCCTAGGTTGCATCAACAGAGGGATAGAATTAAGATCATGAGAAGTGATTGTACCAGGGGTAAAATCCAGCAGGTTCTAACGGGTTCTGGAGAACCGGTACCAGAAATTTTGAGTAGTTCAGAGAACTGGCAAATACCACCTCTGGCTGGCCCCAGAGTGGGGTGGGAATGGGGATTTTGCAGTATCCTTCCCCCAGGAGTGGGAAGGGAAAGGGGATTTTGCAGTATCCTTCCCCTGCCACCCCCACAAGCCACGGCCACAGAACTGGTAGGGGAAAAATTTGGATTTCACCCCTGGATTGTACCGCTTTATACTGTACTGGTGAGGCCACACTTGGAATACAGGTGTCCGTTTTTGGTCACCACAATACAAAGAAGATGCTGAGATTCCAGAAAGAGTACAGGGAAGAGCAACAAAGATGACGGAGTCTGGAGTCTAAAACCTACAGTGAAGAGTTACAGGAATTACGTACGTTTAACCTAATGAAGAGAAGGGTTAGGGTGACATGATAGCGGTCTTCTAATACTTGAAGAGCTGTCACAAGAAGAACAGAACAGAACAGAACAACAGAGTTGGAAGGGACCTTGGAGGTCTTCTAGTCCAACCCCCTGCTCAAGAAGGAAACCCTTATACCATTTTAGACAAATAGTTGTCTAATCTCTTCTTAAAAACTTTCAGTGTTGGAGCATTTATAACTTCTGGAGCCAAGTTGTTCCACTGATTAATTGTTCCAACTGTCAGCAAATTTCTCCTTAGTTCTAGATTGCTTCTCTCCTTCATTACTTAGAATAGAATAGAATAGAATAGAATAGAATAGAATAGAATAGAATAGAATAGAATAGAATAGAATAGAATAGAATAGAAAGAATAGAATAGAATAGAATTTATTGGCCAAGTGTGATTGGACACACAAGGAATTTGTTTTGGTGCATATGCTCTCAGTGTACATAAAAGAAAAAAGAAAAAAAAAACCTTCATCAAAGGTACAACATTTACAACACAAATGATGGTCATAGGTTGCAATTTAACCTTTAATGATAGCAACAAAAAGTTACAGTCATACAGTCATAAGTGGAAAGAGATTGATGATGAAAATGATGAGAAGATTAATAGTAGTGTAGATTTAGTAAATAGTTTGACATCATTGAGGGAATTATTTGTTTAGCAGAGTGATGGCCTTCAGGAAAAAACTGTTCTTGTGTCTAGTTGTTCTGGTGTGCAGGGCTCTATAGCATCATTTTGAGAGTAGGAGTTGAAACAGTTTATGTCCAGGATGTGAGGGATCTGTAAATATTTTCACGGCCCTCTTCTTGATTCATGCAGTATACAGGTCCTCAATGGAAGGCAGGTTGGTAGCAATTATTTTTTCTGCAGTTCTAGTTATCCTCTGAAGTCTGTGTCTTTCTTGTTGGGTTGCAGAACCAAACCAGACAGTTATAGAGGTGCAAATGACAGACTCAATAATTCCTCTGTAGAACTGAATCAGCAGCTCCTTGGGCAGTTTGAGCTTTCTGAGTTGGCGCACAAAGAACAGTCTTTGTTATCCTTTTTTGATGATGTTTTTGATGTTAGCTGTCCATTTTAGATCTTGCGATATGATAGAACCTAGAAATTTAAAGGTTTCTACTGTTGATACTGTGTTGTCTAGTATTGTGAGAGGGTTAGGGTTAGGGTTAGAGTTAGGGTTAGGGTTAGGGTTAGGGTTAAACTTACCATTTATTACTTCTTGTCCTGTGTTCTGGTGCTTTGGAGAAGAGGTTGACTCCCTCTTCTTTGTGGCAGTTCCTTAGATATTGGAAGACTGCTATCATGTCACTCCTAGTCCTTCTTTTCATCAAACTAGATATCCCCTACTCCTGCAATCGTTCTTCATATGTTTTAGCCTCCAGTTCCCCTAATCCTCTTTGTGGCTCTTCTCTGCCCTCTTTCTAGAGTCTCAACATCTTTTTTGTATTCTGGTGATCAAAACTGGATGCCGGATTCCAAGGGTGGCCTTACTTAGGGGATCACATGACCCCGGGACACTGCGACCGTCATAAATACAAGTCAGTTGCCGATCAATGGTTAAGTTTAAAAAATGTCCCTTTTTCAGTGCTGTTGTAACTTTGGTCACTAAACGAACTGTTGTAAGTTGAGGATTGCTTGTATAGATATATAAAATATATTTTTTAAAAAAGAATAAAAATGACACAAACTTGGAAAGAGAAAAGTAACGAAAAAAAAGAATAAGTAAGTTAAAAAAAGTGCAAAGAGAAATCGAACAGAAAGAAAGAAAAGAAAAAGTTTCAAAGAAGCAGGTTCTGGTTTTCTTAACAGCACTTCGAAGTATATTTGTAATTTACCCGATCTCTCGAAAGCTGCAGCATAATTTCCTTCCTTCCCTTGTCTGTCCTTTCTAATCATCAAACCTGTAAGTTTATTTTTAAAGGCACTAAAATGTGAAGACATTTGAGATACTGTATGCACCACAGAAGAATGGCTGGTGAAGATAACACAAGTTTATTTTTTTTCTTTGTTCAGCCCAAAAAACCTATCCGGGGTTTCAGGTCACTAATAATTGTGTTTATTGTCACTTCTCTAATCAATTCAGTTCTGCCAACTGTGCTAATTCTGTTATCTTCACAAGCCATTCTTCCGTGGTGCATACAGTATCTCAAATGTCTTCACATTTTAGTACCTTTAAAAATTTCACCAAAGTTTTATTTTATATACTATAACTGTCTGGTTCGGTTCTGCAACCCAACAAGAAAAACACAGACTTCAGAGGATAATTAGAACTGCAGAAAAAATAATTGCTACCAACCTGCCTTCCATTGAGGACCTGTATACTGCACGAATCAAGAAGAGGGCCGTGAAAATATTTACAGACCCCTCGCATCCTGGACATAAACTGTTTCAACTCCTACCCTCAAAACGACGCTATAGAGCACTGCACACCAGAACAACTAGACACAAGAACAGTTTTTTCCCAAAGGCCATCACTCTGCTAAACAAATAATTCCCTCAACACTGTCAAACTATTTACTGAATCTGCACTACTATTAATCTTCTCATAGTTCCCATCACCAATCTCTTTCCATTTATGACTGTATGACTATAACTTGTTGCTGGCAATCCTTATGATTTATATTGATATATTGACCATCAATTGTGTTGTAAATGTTGTACCTTGATGAACGTATCTTTTCTTTTATGTACACTGAGAGCATATGCACCAAGACAAATTCCTTGTGTGTCCAATCACACTTGGCCAATAAAAATTCTATTCTATTCTATTCTATATATTAAAAAAATCTTCCATAATTATTTTCTAATTGTCTATCCATTATTCCCTGGAAGAATTTTCATTTTCATGTTTAATGTTGTACGTTCTAATGGATTGGAATATAGGATATTGTGTTATTTTTTTAAAAAAAATATTCTGATTTTATGGAATGTTGCTGGGAGCTGCCGAGGGCTGTTACGCATAAAAGTTTTCTGAAGAAAAAAACTAAAAACGAAATGACTATGTCGATTTCCTGCTGTCTGCTAATAAATTCACATGCCCGTGTGGGTGAAGGATGCTGTCTCACTGGGGTAACACCCATAGATTGCGACATCCTCTTGGCCTCCTGTGTATTTTAACTTTTGTATTTATGATGGAAATTTGTTTTTAATTCACTTGTTAAGATTGTACACTGCCCAGAGTCACTTGCTGAGATGGATGGCCATACAAATGGAATAAATAAATAAACACAAGATACGATTTTGCAAAGTTTAGTTATTAAGCCTAGCAGAAAATAAATGGCTTAGTTGATATGTATTTATTTTGCCTTTTATTTGTTTTATTTGCTGGAATTCCTGGTGTCCTTTACTGTCTGTTAAGAAAGGATCCCAGATCTCTTGAGAAGAGTCAGAGGGAGAGAAGGAGGGAGGGATGAAACTATATGGATTTCTGGAAATTATTGAATAATAAAGAAACAAGACCCTTAATTGGATTTTGCAAGTCTATATGCATATGGAAAAGTAAAAGTTTGTGTGTGTGTGTGAGAGAGAGAGAGAGAGAGAGAAAAGATAGCTAGATGATGGATAGATATTGATAAACATATAGAAATGATAATAAGATATAAATAGAGAGATGATAGATTGCTAGATGATACACTGATAGAGATTAGATATAGTAGATTGTAGGTAGGTAGGTAGGTAGGTAATAGAAAGGTAGGTAGATTCTCATAATTCTCATAGTAACAGAGTTGGACGGGACCTTGGAGGTCTTCTAGTCCAACCCCCTGCCCAGGCAGGAAACCCTACACCATTTCAGACAAATGGCTATCCAACATTTTCTTTAAAAAATCCAGTGTTGGAGCATTCACAACTTCTGCAGGCAAGTTGTTCCACTTCTTGATTGTTCTAACTGTCAGGAAATTTCTCCTTAGTTCTAAGTTGCTTCTCTCCTTGATTAGTTTCCACCCATTGCTTCTTGTTCTACCCTCAGGTGTTTTGGAGAATAGCTTGACTCCCTCTTCTTTGTGGCAACCCCTGAGATATTGGAAGACTGCTATCATGTCTCCCCTAGTCCTTCTCTTCATTAAACTAGACATACCAAGTTCCTGCAATCATTCTTCATATGTTTTAGCCTCCAGTCCCCTAATCATCTTTGTTGCTCTTCTCTGCACTCTTTCTACAGTCTCAACATCTTTTTTACATTATGGCAACCAAAACTGAATGCAATATTCCAAGTGTGGCCTTACTAAGGCCTTATAAAGTGGTATTAACACTTCATTTGATCTTGATTCTATCCCTCTTTTTATACAGCCCAGAACTGTGTTGGCTTTTTTGACAGTACCTGTGCATTTTGGTTTTTTGGCCTAAATGTAGAAACTTCCTTTTTTCACTGTTGAATTTCATTTTGTTAGATAGTGCCCAATGTTCAAGTCAGTCAAGATCCTTCTGTATCTTGAGCCTATCTTCTGGAGTGTTGGCTATTCCTGCCAGCTTGGTGTCATCTGCAAATTTGATGAGTTCCCCATCTATCCCCTTGTCCATGATCGATAGATAGATAGATAGATAGATAGATAGATAGATAGATAGATAGATAGATAGATAGATAGATAGATAGATAGATAGATAATAGAAAGGTAGGTAGATGATAGAAAGGTAGGTAGATGATAGATAGATAGATAGATAGATAGATAGATAGATAGATAGATAGATAGATAGATAGATAGGTAGATGGATGGATGGATGGATGGATGGATAGATAATAGAAAGGTAGGTAGATGATAGATAGATAGATAGATAGATAGATAGATAGATAGATAGATAGATAGATAGATAGATAGATAGATAGGTGGATGGATGGGTGGGTGGATAGATAGATAATAGAAAGGTAGGTAGATGATAGATAGATAGATGATGGATGGATAGATAGATAGATAGATAGATAGATAGATATATATATATATATATATATAGAGAGAGAGAGAGAGAGAGATGGGTGGGTGGGTGGGTGGATGGATGGATGGATAGATAGATAGATGATAGAAAGGTAGGTAGATGATAGATAGATAGATAGATAGATAGATAGATGGAGGGAGGGTGGGAGAGAACGGAACAGATTCGATTCGATTCTCTGGCTATATTTCTGTTTAGCTTTCCACCACTAAAGACTCGGGAATATTTCGATTTTAGCTGCCGGCATTTATACTCCTAAAAGAAGCGACTTGCTTCGTTCTTCAGTTTTACCCAGCTTGGCTCGTGTCTGAACCGTGACGATTTTTTGGGCTGCCTCGCTTTTGCCAAAGAGCCCGACCGAAGAGGTTATTCAAGAGGAAAACCTCGTCTTGCAGGGCGGAAATCAAAAAGAAGCGAAAAGCTGTTTTTGTTTTGTTTGTTTTTTTTGCTTTTTGCTCTTGATCAGCTGTCAACGGAAAAAAAAAAAAAAAACCCTAATCGCTAAGTTTTGGTTTCCATTTCTCTTTCCTTTCGTCATTTCATCATGAGTTTCGCGCATCGCAGCTCCGTTGCCGCCCTGGTGCGATAGGCTGATCCTTTGCTGTTTCTAGGCGAGGTTTTTTGGGCTTTTTTCCTTCCTCCGAGCCAAACAGCCTGCAGTTCGCAACCACATAATTTAAAAAAAAAAAAGGGGATGGGGGTGGGGAGAGATAGAGAAGACACCGTGGCCAGGGAAGATATTTTGGGGGGGGGGGGGGAGAATCGTGGCTCACTGTACGGAACCAAGAATGACAATATCAAGAGGTTTTTTTTATTATTTCATTTGTCACAACAGTATACAAACATCAACATTATTTTTTTTTGTCACAACGGTATACATAAACATCGTCATAAATAAAAAACAAGATATCATGAAAGAAATATATGTAGATATAAGTAAAAAACGTGGAACAACTCTGTTAATTTGATATAATGAAGGGAACAATAGGACAGGAACGGTAGGCACTTTGTGCTCTTATGCACGCCTCTTAAAACATAAAACAACAATATAAAACATAAAACAATACATCATATAAGATATACATACATATATATATATATATATATATATATATATATATATATATATATATATATATATATATATATGTTTTCTGAGGTATATATATATATATATAGGTCTTTGGTTATTCAGGTTTTCTCTCGTGTAAAATTGGAAGTGTCTTGGTGACGTTTCGACGAAGTCTTATTCATCATCTTCAGGCTTCAGCTTTGTGCTCTGGGAGCAAGCTGAAGCCTGAAGATGACGAATGAGACCGTCAAAACATCGCCAAGACACTTCCAGTTTTACATGGAGAAAACCGAATAACCAAAGACCTATATAAAAACCTCAGAAAATATATATATTTCAAATATATATATTTGCTCCCAGAAGCACGAAGCTGAAGCCTGAAGATGACGTATGAGACTTCGTCGAAACGTCGCCAAGACACTTCCAATTTTACGCGGGAGAAAACCCGAATAACCAAAGCAAAAGAATGCAATAACTATGTTAATTTGATATAATGAAAAGGAACAATAGGACAGGAATGGTAGGCACATTTGTGCTCTTATGCACAAATATGAAGACCTTGGAAGTCTTCTAGTCCAGGGGTCTCCAACCTTGGTCCCTTTAAGACTTGTGGACTTCAACTCCCAGAGTCCCTCAGCCAGCAAAGCTTAAGGTCTGTTTTTTTTTTTTTTGGTCACAACAGTATACGCAAACATTGACATAAAAACAACAACACATCATATAAAACATATATATAGGCTAAAATATGTATAAAATATAAAATATAGGCTAAAACATGTATATATATAAGCAAAAGTATTAATTTGATATAATGAAGGGAACAATAGGACAGGAACGGTAGGCGCTTTTGTGCTCTTATGCACTTATAGTCCGCTTAGGAATGGGGTGAGGTCAATAGTACACAGTCCATTCAAGATTGAATCTTGATTGCAGAAAATATGACTTCTGTAACAGAGTTGTTAATGCTTGGAATGCACTACCTGACACTGTGGTCTCTTCTCAAAATCCCCAAAGCTTTAACCAAAAACTGTCTATTATTGACCTCACCCCATTCCTAACAAGTCTGTAATGGGCGTGCATAAGAGCACAAACGTGTTCACTGTTCCTGTCTTATTGTTTTCATTATATCCAATTAATATAGGTATTACATACATGTTTATATATATATAGGCTAAAACATGTATATATATATATATATATATATAGGTCTTTGGTTATTCAGGTTTTCTCTCGTGTAAAATTGGAAGTGTCTTGGTGACGTTTCGACGAAGTCTTATTCATCATCTTCAGGCTTCAGCTTTGTGCTCTGGGAGCAAGCTGAAGCCTGAAGATGACGAATGAGACTTCGTCAAAACATCGCCAAGACACTTCCAGTTTTACATGGGAGAAAACCCGAATAACCAAAGACCTATATACAAACACCCGCAAAAACCTCAGAAAATATATATATTTCAAATATATATATTTGCTCCCAGAAGCACGAAGCTGAAGCCTGAAGATGACGTATGAGACTTCGTCGAAACGTCGCCAAGACACTTCCAATTTTACGCGGGAGAAAACCCGAATAACCAAAGCAAAAGAATGCAATAACTATGTTAATTTGATATAATGAAAAGGAACAATAGGACAGGAATGGTAGGCACATTTGTGCTCTTATGCACAAATATGAAGACCTTGGAAGTCTTCTAGTCCAGGGGTCTCCAACCTTGGTCCCTTTAAGACTTGTGGACTTCAACTCCCAGAGTCCCTCAGCCAGCAAAGCTTAAGGTCTGTTTTTTTTTTTTTTGGTCACAACAGTATACGCAAACATTGACATAAAAACAACAACACATCATATAAACATATATATAGGCTAAAATATGTATAAAATATAAAATATAGGCTAAAACATGTATATATATATAAGCAAAAGTATTAATTTGATATAATGAAAGGGAACAATAGGACAGGGAACGGTAGGCGCTTTTGTGCTCTTATGCACGCCCCTTATAGTCCTCTTAGGAATGGGGTGAGGTCAATAGTAGACAGTTCAATCAAGATTGAATCTTGATTGCAGAAAATATGACTTCTGTAACAGAGTTGTTAATGCTTGGAATGCACTACCTGACTCTGTGGTCTCTTCTCAAAATCCCCAAAGCTTTAACCAAAAACTGTCTATTATTGACCTCACCCCATTCCTAACAAGTCTGTAATGGGCGTGCATAAGAGCACAAACGTGTCTACCGTTCCTGTCTTATTGTTTCCTTTCATTATATCCAATTAATATAGGTATTACATACATGTTTATATATATGCTTATATATTATAGAGTTATTTTCATGCTTATGCTTATATATACTGTTGTGACAAAATAAATAAATAAAATAAAATAAAAAAATAAATTGGGATGAGAAAGGGTGAAGACAAGATGGTTGGCTGTGAGGATTTTGAATATCTCAGCAATTTTGAATATCTTAAAGGTAAAGGTAACCCTCGCACATACGTGCTAGTCGTTCCCGACTCTAGGGGGCGGTGCTCATCTCCGTTTCAAAGTCGAAGAGCCAGCGCTGTCTGAAGACGTCTCCGTGGTCATTTGGCCGGCATGATTCAATGCCAAAGGCGCAAGGAACGCTGTTACCTTCCCACCAAAGGTGGTCCCTATTTTTCTATGTGCTTTCGGACTGCCAGGTTAGCAGAAGCTGGGACAAGTAACAGGAGCTCATCCCGTTATGCAGCACTAGGGATTTGAACCGCTGAACTGCCGACCTTTCCATTGACAAGCTCAACGTCTTAGGCACTGAGCCACCGTGTCCCTTTTGAATATCTTAGCAATTAGCAAGTCTTAATATCTTAAAACTTTTTAGGTTTTCTGACCCATTTGGAGATAACCTGAAACCTTTTGAATGTTAAATGGGACTTTGATTTACTTTTGCTTCCAGGGGAGGAAGCCCTGGAGAGAATTTAAGAGAATAACAGTGTTGGAAGGGACCTTGGAGGTCTTCTAGTCCAACCCCCCCTGCTCAAGCAGGAGACCCTATCATTTTAGACAAATGGCTGTTCAGTTGCTTCTTGAAAACCTCCAGTGATGGAGCATAGTGAGTGTCTGTAATAAAGTAAGGAGAAGAATAGCATAATAAGAGTTGGAAGGGACCTTGGAGGTCTTCTAGTCCAACCCACTGCCCATTCTGGATAAATGGCTGCCCAATTTCTTCCTGAAAACTTTCAGTGATGGAACACCCACAACTAATGCCATCTTCAATAGAATAGAATAGAATAGAATAGAATTTTTATTGGCCAAGTGTGATTGGACACACAAGGAATTTGTCTTGGTGCATATGCTCTCAGTGTACATAAAAGAAAAGATACGTTCATCAAAGTACAACATTTACAACACAATTGATGGTCAATATATCAATATAAATCATAAGGATTGCCAGCAACAAGTTATAGTCATACAGTCATAAGTGAATAGAATAGAATAGAATAGAATAGAATTTTATTGGCCAAGTGTGATTGGACACACAAGGAATTTGTCTTGGTGCATATGCTCTCAGTGTACATAAAAGAAAAGATAGGTTCATCAAGGTACAACATTTACAACACAATTGATGGTCAATATATCAATATAAATCATAAGGATTGCCAGCAACAAGTTACAGTCATACAGTCATAAATGGAAAGAGATTGGTGATGGGCACTGTTAAGGCACTGAGCACAATAAGGCACTGAGAGGTCTCTGTTCCAAGTCTGCTTCATCAGAAAAGTTTTTTTTTTCTTCATTTTATGAGTAACTTACAGAGCATTTCATCAGATGCAGTAGGTGGAGAAGCAGGAGTGGGGTGGAGTTTAAACTGTGAGGAGAAAGGGCAGAGAAGAGATGGTTGGGTGGGTGTGAAGATTTTGAATATCTTAGCAATTTTGAATCGCTTATCCATTAGCAATTCTAATGTCTTAAAACTTCTTGGGTTTTCTGAGCCCTTTGGAGATAAGCTGAGACTTTTTGAATGCTAAATGGAACTTTAATTTTGCTTCCAGAGGAAGAAGCCCAGAAGAGAATTTATTTATTTTTATTTATTTATTTTATTTTGTCACAACAATATATGTAGGTATCATACAAAAAGATTATATAGTAAATAAACATATATGGGTAAATATAAGGAGGTATAAGCATATATATATATATATAGGAAGAAGAAAAGAAAAACAATAGGACAGGAACGGTAGGCACGTTTGTGCGCTTATGCACGCCCCTTATGGTCCCCTTAGGAATGGGGTGAGGTCAACAGTAGAAAGTTTTTGGATAAAACTTTTAGGATTATGGGAAGAGACCACAGAGTCAGGTAAAGTATTCCAAGCACTGATGATTCTGTTACAGGAGTCATATTTTCTGCAATCTAGATTAAAGCGGTTGACATTAAGTTTAAATCTATTAGTTGCTCTAGTATTATTGCAATTAAAGCTGAAGTAGTCTTTGACAGGAAGGACATTACAATAGATGATTCTGTGAGTTAAGCTTAGGTCATGTCGAAGGCGACGGAGTTCCAAGTTTTCTAAGACTAGGATTTCAAGTCTGGTGGGATAGGGTATTTTGTTGTTTTCAGAGGAATGGAGAATGGAGAATTTAACAGAATAACAGAGTTGGAAGGGACCTTGGAGGTCTTCTAGTCCAACCCCCTGCTCAAGCAGGAGACCCTATCATTTCAGACAAATACTGTAGCTATCCAGACTCTTCGTAAAAGCTTCCAGTGATGGAGCACCCACAACTTCTGGAGGTAACTTGTTCCACTGGTAAATTGTTCTATCAGGAAATTTTTCCTTAGTTTTAGGTTGTTTCTCTCCTTGATAAATTTCCATCCATTGTTTGTTTTCCTGCCTTCAGGTGCTTTGGAGAATAAGTTGACCCCACTCTTCTTTGTGGCAGCCCTTCAGATGACACATTATCCTTTTTTCCCCTCCAGATTGGAAGTGAGATCCACCCAGGCTGATTCCATCTTATAAAATTGTGCCATTTAATTCATTATTTCATTTCCAGTTCCCTTTGTTTTCTTGCTTCATATTGTAGGAAGTTAGCACCCACCCACCCTCCTAGAAAAATGAAATGTCTTAGGAAATATTAAAAAGGGCAAAATATTATATTTCCCTGGATGAGAAATGGAGAAACATGTTTTAAGGACAAAGCAGCTACCTTTGTCAATGGGCCATTAAGGCCTCAGCCAAGCTCACTCATTCCCCCCACCTTTGTCAATGGGACCATCATCTGCAACACAATAGGACCCACCTAGCAACAGAAACTCACCACATGGCACCTGGGAAGATTACATCAGCCAGCAAGGCTAGCTAAGACCCCCACCCCCGGGAGTCTGACAACCAATCAGAATACTCTTCTTGTGCCCAAGGAAATTCAAAGCTCAGAGAAAGCATAAAGCCAGGGCGCGCACAGCTTCCCTTCCCTTTTTCTGTTCAGGAACTCAAGCCATGTGAACCTGACCACCATTAAACCATCTTTCCAAGCAGCCTCCATGTTTCTAGTGTCTTTATCCCCACTTGGAACTGAACCCAGATGGATGTTTTCTTCCAACAATACTATAAATTGAATTCTAAGTTATGGCTGTAGGAAGCTAGCACCCACCCCTCTCCTAGAAGAATGAAATATTTTAGGAAATATTAAAAAGGCAGAATATATTTCCCTGATTGAGAAAAGGAGAAAAATGTTTTAAAGACAAAGCAGCACCCACCTTCCTGCCTGCCCCCCAAACCTTTGTCAATGGGCCAGAGACAGAAACTCATTCCCCACCACCACCTTTGTCAATGGACCATCATCTGCAACACAATAGGACCCATCTAGCAACAGAAACTCACCACATGGCACCTGGGGAGATTACATCAGCCAGAAAGGCTAGCTAAGACCCCCACCCCCTGGGAGTCTGATAACCAATCAGGATACTCTTCTTGTGCCCTGGGAAGTTCAAAGATCAGAGGGCATAAAACCAAGGTGCGCTCTGCATCTCGTCCCTTTTCTGTTCAGGAACTCAAGCCATGTGATCCTGACCACCATTAAACCATCTTTCCAAGCAGTCTCCGTGTTTCCAGTGTCTTTTTCCCCACTTGGAACTGAACCCAGATGGATGTTTTCTTCCAACACCGCTTACTGAGGACTGTAAAGCCCTGTGAAGTCTAAGGGCTAAGTCCTTATTGGTATAAATGCAGGTGTGAATCCTTGTCTGCAGGGTGTGTTTCCCATTATTCTTATGCACCTCCCCCCAATATGCTGAGCCCTGATTTTTAGTTCTGGGTCCTGCATTCTGATTCTAGTTTGCAGACAGGTGTTGTGTGTGTGTGTGTACCTTTTTGCCTCCAAATACATAATCCTGCACAATGCTAATAGTTTCAGTGAGTAGGAGTCCAAAGTTCTCCAAATCTGATTTGGGGCTTGAACCAAAAGATGGAAAGGACTCGTTCCTGTTTGAGAAGTAAACAAGAGACCGGCTGAGAGGTCATAGGGGTAGATGTGAATCGAATATAACCTTATCTAAGGTAGATAAAAGTTGGCTTTTTCTGGTGCAACTCATGTATGTGATTGCCACTCAAAAGCAACCTTTTGAGGCAAACTCAGGTGGTCAAGGCTAAAACTCAAGGTAAATTCTAGGCTGGTAGTAAGGGGTCAACCTACCTAAAATACAGGTGGCCCTCGACTTAACAACAGTTCGTTTAGTGTCCGTTCAAAGTTACAATGGCATTGAAAAAAAGGTAGAGTAGGGAACTAGAGGAAAAACTGTACTGGACCCACGTAATTCTTACTAATAGAGAAGGAGCTGAAGATGTTAGAATCTTGGACGAGTGACTACGTCATATTGGAATTCAATATAGTGCAAACACAAGCAATAGAACATAATCCAATCAGTGTCTTAAACTTTAAAAGAGCTGATTTTAGCAAAAAGAGCCTATGAAAAATTCCATGGATGAAAATCCTAAAGGGGAAAACAACTCAAGAAGCGTGGGAAACATTGAAAAATACAATCATAAAAGCCCAGTCCAACACAATACCACTTAAAAAGTAAAACAAGAAAGCCAAGAAGAAACCAGCACGGCTGTACAAAAATCTCTCTGATAAACAGAAAGCCAAAAAGGACCAGAACAAAAAATGGAAAGAGGGATACATAACTAAGGCAGAATATCAGCAGTTAGCCCAAATCTGCAAAGATGCAGTCAAGAAAGCAAAGGCTCAAAATGAACAAAAACTTGCAACAAAAGTCAAAGATAATTTTAAAAAAGTTTTTTCAACATATAAATAACAAGAAAAAAGTGAGTTCACTAAATAGAGAAAATGGCAAGGATCTAACAGGCAGCTGAGCTCATTAACTCATTCTTTGCATCAAAAAGAAAAACTACAGCCAAAACTACACAAAACTACACACAAAAAGAAACTATAGCCCAACCTACCAAAAACATAACTTGTAAAAGACAGACTAGAAATAAAAATTAAAATATTCAAGAAAATGGTAAGAAAACACCTGTCTGGTCTTGATGAACATAAATCACCAAGACGTGATGGATTATATCCAATAATTCTGAAGGAACTGGCAAAGGTCATCTCAGAACCATTGCACCACATCTTTCAAGAATCCTGGAGCACCGGAGAACTACCAGAGAACTGGAAAAGATCTGATGTGGTTCCCATCTTCAAAAAAAGAGGGGGGGAAAAACAGACCCAGGAAACTACAGACCAATCGGCCTTAACATCAATACCCAGGAAGATACTGGAAACAATAATAAAAAACCCAGATCTGTGGACATGTAGAAACAAATGAAAACATGCATACATCTGAACTACTGTTGTTTCTCTGTGTCGTATATGTGGGTATATACATAATTTTGTATTTATTTATTTTGTCATTTTATGTAGTGTATATTGGAGATGGTGACCCTTTAAGACCTGTATGCAACAAAATTTCATTTTTAATGTTTGCCAATTAGTATATATTCAAAGTGACAATAAACCTTTCTCTTCTCTTCTCTTCTCTTCCATTCCATTCTTCATTCTATTCTATTCTATTCCATTCCAAATATTCTATTCTATTCTATTCTATTCCTATTATTCCTATTCCATTCCTATTCCACTGTACTCCAACTATTCTATTCTATTCTATTCTATTCTAATTCTAATTCTAATTCCATTCTGCATTCTATTCTATTCTATTCCATTCCATTCCATTCCATTCCATTCCATTCCATTCCATTCCATTCCATTCCATTCTATTCACAAGTCATAGCTAGTAGCCAGCATGGGTTGTTAAAAGCAGATCATGGCAAACCAATCTCATTTCATTCTTTTGAAATTGGTTAATGCGAGACCATTGTGGTCCACATACGTACCCTGAATGAATCCAAAATGGGTCAGCCTTGGTCAATGCCCCAGTGTGGTTGGGCACTTGGGTACTTCCCTTTCTGCTGGGCACCGATTTGAGGAAGAGGAATGTTGTGGTTGTGGTAGCCAGAAGAGGAAGCAACTTCAGAAATCAAACCTTGAGCACACTTCATCCTTTCTTGGAAATGAACAAAGGATGTGGCGGTTGCCAACAATTATCATGTGCCAAGATGGGGCGATTGCAATTTGTGTTGTGGATTAGGCACCAATGGACTCCAGCTGGTCGTCTTTTTTTTTTTAAGTTTTTTATTTTATAGGCAAACATACATTTAAAACATCAGCAATTCCTTCCGTGTGACGTCTCAGTGTTTCCTTTCTGGCTCCATCATTTTGTTGTTTCTTCTTTCTTCACTTCAATTTAAACTATTACCATTTTTCCACAAATACATTATTATCATTTTCTTACATAATTATCCATTACTTATCTGTACCTTTCTTCTAACCAATGGTAAAATTTATCCCATATGTTAAAAATATTCTGAATCCTCTCTTTCTTTAATCATCGAAGTTAATCTGTTCATTTCTGCACAATCTAAAATTTCTCTGCTTTCCAATTTTGCACAAAAACAATTCTTGCTGCTGCAATTACATGTATAATCAAATAAATATTTTCTTTATTAATTTTATCTGGTAGGATCCCCAATAAAAACATCTCCGGTTTTAAATCAATATGTTGTTGGTTTATTTCTTCTAACCAACCCTTTATTTTCTCCCAATGGTTTTTGGCTTCTGGACATGTCCACCACATATGATATAATAAGATCTTGGTAACTGATGACATTTCCAAAATTTAGCTGATTTATCTTTAAACATTTTTGCCAGTGTCTCAGGTGGCATATGCCATCTATAAAACATTTTATATTGATTTTCTTTATATGTCGTGGACATTGTTAATTTGTAATTCCTCTCCCATAACTGTTGCCATTTGTCTAGGTCTATTGAATATCCAACATTTTTAGCCCAAGCTATCGTAGTTTCCTTTACATGTTCTTCTTCTAACTCAATCCCCAACAAAAAGTTGTAAGTTTTTTTGATTATTTTGTCCTCCGTTCCTGTGAGAATCCTATCCAGCTCAGTCTTTTCTAAATAAAAACCATAAAGTTTAACATCTTTCTGATATCTTGCTGGTCATCTTTGAGGAACCTCAGATCTCATTTAAAGGAACTGAGAAACTGGGAGAATAGTTACCAGAGTAACCATCTCCATTTTTCTCTTAGTGAAATTATCCTCGAGTTGCAACCTGCCATTGGGAAATGGCACTTCTATCCCTAAGCGATGTGTTTGTTAAGTGAGTGGCACCCGATTATAGGAGCATTTTGCCGCAGCTGCAAATCACATGGGTTGTTAAACGAATCCGGGTCCCCCACCCTCCGTTGAATTTGCTCATTGGAAATCCCACTGGGAAGGTGGCAAATGGCAATCACCTGCTCCCAGGTTGTTGCAAAACCATTGTTAAATGTATGTTGGTTGACAAAGGCCCCGATTTTGATCATGTGACCGTGGGGGACAACTGCGACAAGTCCGGAGGTGGGCTTCACATACTGCCCTGGGACTTATCAAGTCCTATATAATCGCCGGTTTTTTGATGCTGCGCACGCTCACCTTTTCGGTTCCGGGCGAACCGATTGTTGCAATATGTGACGCCCACCTCTGAGTACTGCCCTCTAACCAGTACTGCCCCAGCTGTACTTTTCCACACCGGGCCACCCCAATGAAGCTATCGAAGTGCTGTCCCGGTGTTTGGAAGCCGTACGGGTCTGGATGGGGAGAAACAGGCTCAAGCTCAATCCCTCCAAGACGGAGTGGCTGTGGATGCCGGCATCCCGGTACAGTCAGCTGAGTCCGCGGCTGACTGTCGGGAGCGAGTCATTGGCCCCGATGGAGAGGGTGCGCAACTTGGGCGTTCTCCTGGATGAACGGCTGTCTTTTGAAGACCACTTGACGGCCGTCTCCAGGAGAGCTTTCCACCAGGTTCGCCTGGTGCGCCAGTTGCGCCCCTTTCTAGACCGGGATGCCTTGTGCACAGTCACTCACGCCCTTGTGACGCCTCGTCTGGACTACTGCAATGCTCTCTACATGGGGCTCCCCTTGAGGGGCATCCGGAGGCTACAGTTAGTCCAGAATGCAGCTGCGCGGGTGATAGAGGGAGCCCCTCGTGGCTCCCGAGTGACACCTATCCTGCGCAGGCTGCACTGGCTACCTGTGGCCTTCCGGGTGCGCTTCAAGGTGTTGGTGAACGTCTTTAAAGCGCTCCATGGCATAGGGCCGGGTTATTTACGGGACCGCCTGCTGCTACCGAATACCTCTCACCGACCCGTGCGCTCTCACAGAGAGGGACTCCTCAGGGTGCCGTCGGCGCGACAGTGCCGTCTGGCGACGCCCAGGGGAAGGGCCTTCTCTGTGGGGGCTCCCGCCCTCTGGAACGAACTCCCCCCAGGACTCCGTCAACTTCCGGACCTCCGAACCTTTCGCCGCGAGCTTAAAACTCACTTATTCATCTGCGCTGGACTGGGTTAGTTTTTTAAGTCTATGGGTTTTTAATGGGTTTTTATTTTTAAATTTTAATTGTGGCCAATTTAATAAGTTTTTTAATTGTATTTTAATCATATTTATAGTGTATTGTGTATTTTTTACCTGGCTGTGAACCGCCCTGAGTCCTTCGGGAGAAGGGCGGTATACAAATTTAAATAAATAATAATAATAATAAATAATAAATAATAATAATAATAACCACTGCGCCACGGTGATGGTGAAAAGGAAGTGACATCATGAGGACGTCTCCTCCTAAGATGCTTAAGTCAATTGTCTTCATTTGAACAAGAGGAAGAGTTGAAAGTCTTACAGAACTTGGTACTCACAAGCCTCACTTTGATCTAGATCAGTCCACCCTGAAAAAAAAAGAATTTCTGCTCAATAACTTGACAGCGTGAGTCACCTGTTAACGCTGGGATTTTTGAATTCATTCAGAAACTATTTGCAGCTCTTTTCAAAAATCAGAATGCTTTCTAATGCATCTCAATCCCTCACCTAGTGGCTGTAGGGCAGAGGACACTATTCCGACCAAATGTTATTATTATTTTTTTGACAATAAATCTTTCTTTCATCTGAACGTGAGACGGTAAATGGTAAGAGAAGCAGAAAAGACCCTGAGGAAGAAAACGGGAAGTGAAAAAAGAAAGGAAGAATCTACTTCAAGATCTCCAGCCTAAATTGGAATGCTAAAGGACACCTGTGTATAGGTAGTAACTTAAAGTAAAATGATTAAAATTAAAACCAGAGTACAGGTCGTCTTAATTTATGTCCATTATTGGGCCCGATGTTTGCGTTGCTAAGTAAGGCATTACGTGAATCATGCCCCATCTTATGACCTTTGCCACAGATAAGTGAATTACTGCAGTTGTTAAGTGAATCATGCAGTCTTTAAGTGAATTACTGCAGTTAAGTGACTCATGGTTATTAAGTGAATTACTAGCTGTTAAGCAAATCATGCAGTTAAGTGAATTACTGCAGCTGTTAAGTGAATCATGCAGTCTTTAAATGAATCATGCAGTCTTTAAGTGAATCTGTCTTCCCTCATTGACTTTGGTTGGCTGAAGCTTGCTAGGAAGGTTACAATTGACAATCCCCCTATTTATGATAGTTGCAGCATCTCGGGGTCACATAATCGCTCTTTGCAACCTTCCCAGCTGGCTTCCGGCAACCAGTCAGTGATTGTAGCTGGATTCACTTAACAACAGTGGGAAAAAAGCACCAAATCAGGCATGTCTTATTTAACTGCCTTTCTTAGCAATGGTCCCAATTGTGGTTGTTGAGGACTAGCTGTATTAAAATTCTGTACTACAAGAGATCTCAATATCCGGGTTAAATTAGGGTTTCCCAACCTTGGCAATTTTAAAACCAGTGGACTTCAACTCCCAGAATTCCCCAGGCAGCATGGCTGGGTAGGGAATTCTGGGAGTTGAAATCCACAGGTCCTAAAATTCCAAGGTTGGGAAAACGCGACAGAATACAGGTAGTCCTCAACTTACAACATCAATTGAGCCCAAATTTTTCTGTTGTTAAGTGAGATGGTTGTTAAGTGAGTTTTGCCCCATTTTACATTTCTTGCTGTGGTTGTTAAGTGAATCACTGCAGTGGGTCAGTTAGTACCATGGTTGTTAAGTGAATCTGGCTTCCCCACTGATTTTGCTCATTGAAAGGTCGCAAAAAAGGGGGATCCTACACTGCCCCAAGTATGAACCAGTTCCCAAGCTTCTGAATTTGGATATCAACCTGAGGCTGCTACTAAAGGTTGTAAGTATGGAAAAATGGTCATAAGTCACTTTTTTCAGTGCCATTGTAACTTTAAATGAACTGTTGTAAAACTGTTGTAAGTGAAATGGTGTAGGGGGTTTCCTGCCTGGGCAAGGGGTTGGACTAGAAGACCTCCAAGGTCCCTTCCAACTCTGTTATTATGTTATGTTAAGTCGAGAGCTACCTGTATTTCTCAATTGCAGGAACCTCTAGTACGTTATTGGAAAATTAAACTGTAGCACAACTCTGCAATACTCCTTACCAAGTCAGAAGGCTACAAGAGCCAACAAAATAAGACAGAAACACAAGGCCCATGGGACGGATCTAGCCTATGTGGACAGATCTGGCCCAGGGGCCGCCCTGGAAAATGTAACTTCGGCCTGGTGCAAAGAGGAAACATCAGGCCAGCGTGGCTTCGGCCCAGGCTGCCCGGGGCGAAGAACAAACACGCCAACAGTTTGGGGAGCGGCGTCAAGCTGGCCACGCACCCCCTCCTGAGGTCAACTACAGCCCTGATGGGGCCCTCAGTGAAATTGAGTTTGACACCCCTGCTCTAAATGTCCTCGCCAAACGATGCCAACAAATCTGGAGACCACCACGCAGGTTAACAGATTGGAAGAGAGTCCACCGACATTCCAATAGTACAAAAAGGAGACTTGATGTACCTTTTGTGTGTGTGTGTGTATTTCCAACTCCACCTGGAAAATGCCCAAGCTGAAAAATGTGACTTTCTGCAAGAAAGGCCTCCTTCGAGGTCAAAGGCTTAGTTCAGCCCACATGCAAAATCTGGTCCAGAGAAACTGACAGACTGGCATGAAAAAAAATTGGTATTGGCTTCGGCCAGGATTTTTAAACAGTTTATTCTTTCCTTATCTCATGCCTGTCCTCTCTTTGGCCGTTTCCTGCTTTGTTTAATCTTGCATGATGTTGCAGAATACAAAAGTCAGTAGGATGTTGGGTTATGTATTACAGGTATACAAATTTGAAGATGTCAGCTTAATGTACAGGAGAATCTAAGCCGGTGTTTCTCAACCTTGGCCACTTTTAAGATGGGTGGGCTTCAATTCCCAGAATTCCCCAGCCTGCCATTCAACTCCACCCATTCCCCATGCTGGCTGGGGGATTCTGGGAGTTGAAGTCCACCCATCTTAAAGTGGCCAAGGTTGAGAAACACTGCTCTAAGCTATAAACGATGGGTAAACGCCACACAATTTTCAGCTGGCTTGGAGAAAAAATTTCAAACAAACCGATTGGAGCTCAAATCCGTGATCTTAAGATCGCCAAATCTCCGTGCCCGTGGCACAAGAACAGGGCAAAAAGCCGCAACGACAGGGCAAGCTTGAAAAAACAAACTTTAATGTTACCCAAGAGTCTTGATTCCGCCATTTCTGATATAGGCCCAAACTCACAGCGCGAGAATCCGAGCCCTCGTAGCTTCCGACAGATGATTCTTTCCCCAAGGGCGGCATCTTCTCACATCCTCAAGCATCAAGTCCCTCAAGTCAGCTGGAACAACCAGGAGCTTCCATTTTTCACCCTTGTTTTTGGCAAAAAAAAAGTCCTCTTTTTGCAGCCTAAAGTGCTGATGCACTGGGGGTGAGTGGGGGGAGGATAAGGCTCGGTAGCCATGGAGGACAGACCCACTTGTGGGGGGGGGGAGGGAATCCAGCATAGGTGGTCCAACTTTAAAAGTTTTGGCCAGATCTTCCTCCTCAGAGGCGGAGATGCAAGCAGGGAGCTCGGCGAATTGATGCTCTTAAACTGGGAATGAATCTGCCCACTACCGAAGTCCTCCTGCCTCCTTTCTTGTTTTTTAAGCCGTTATTCCCCCATCCCATGCGCCTCTGGCCCAGGGCTCCTTCTCCATTTCACCCTCCCTCTCCTCTTCCTTCTCCCTCCTGGCAGAGAAACAGTCCATCATCTTCCTAAGCCAACATGCAGGTAACTGCCTGTGTTGGGGCCCCCCCACACTTCTGCCAGCCCGGAAATATTTAAAAGAACGTTGTCTTGCTGCCTAATCCTTCGGCCTGCCTGGTTTTGGTTAATTGTTTCATTCTTCGAAACCTGTCTTGGCTGCCTCGGTTCCCCAGAACTGGCTAGAGACTAGTACTTACAAGCTGGGGTGTGTGTGTGCAAAGATTATAGCTTTTAATGGATCCCAGGAAACGGGGGAGGGTGTCTTTTTCCTGCCCCATCAATGATGTTCTCTCTTCATTTCGTCTTCTCTCTTCGTCTTTCTTCCCTTTTAAGATGTCAACCTCCCTATTCCGTCATCAGCCGATCTGTTTTCCCTTCTCTTTTCCCAGCGCCCTCTTCTTCTTCGTCTCCGTCTTCTCCTCCGAGGGATATGGACGCGTAAGCCCGGAGCACTCCCCCCAAAATGGACCAACGTCCGCGTTTCATTTCTGCTGAGTCTCGTCCGCTACGGTGGTTACCTCGATGGTCGTGTGCTCTTCCGCGGCCGAAGCGCCTTCCATCACACTGGACGGCAAAGCCAGGATGGTGCTGCCCCCGGGAGACATCTGCGTCACGTTCTGGATGGCCGTGCCGAGCCCTGGCAGGGTCAGCAGCTGGAAAGGGCTCACCACTTTGACCACCGTACTGCTGTCCTGGATGGCCGCGGTGCTCAAGACGGTGAGGTTGGAGGCTTCGGGGTGGATTTCCACCGTGTTGGGGAAGGCGGAACCTGCCGACGCCAAGATGGTGTATCCGCCCAGCAGCGGGGAGGCGGGAGAGCCGGCCGACGTCACCTGGGCGGTGGCCTTTCCGAGGGCAGACGCCGGGAGGGCAGAGAGCACTTTGCCGATGGGCAGACTGGCCAGCTGGGTGATCGGCACGCCTGGAGCCAGGGCGATCTGAGCCGACTGAGTCAGGACTTGGGAGGTGATGGCCGGGGGTCCTGAAGTGGCCCGGGTCAGCCTGGGCCGTTTCAGAGGAGAGGGGATGGAGACGGGAGTCAAGGTCATGAGCACATTGTTGAGGTGCTGGGATTTGTGCTTCAGCTCCTTGGCTCTCTTGCGGTGCTCATCGCACTGTTGCTCCAGAGCTGGAGATGGAAAAAGGGAACGGGACAGGGAGAGAATACGATTAAGGCCACGGGTGGCAGGCAGGATGCTGGCAAAGTCAAAAGGCTAAGCTAGACCGGACATGGCCTCACTCCCTTACACTGCACAGCGTCTAATTATTTGCACTGCAAATAATTCCCTCAACACTGTCAAACCATTGACTAAATCTGCACTACTATTAATCTTCTCATCGTTCCCATCTCCTCCCACTTATGACTGTTACTTTGTTGCTTGTATCCTTACGATTTATACTGATATTGTTTCCTGATTGCTTATTTGTAGCTTATGACTATCATTAAGTGTTGTACCTTGTGATTCTTGATGAAGGTATCTTTTCTTTGATGTACACTGAGAGCGTATGCACCAAAGACAAATTCCTTCTATATCCGATCACACTTGGCCAATAAAAAATTCTATTCTATTCTATTCTATCTTTAACAGAGTTGGAAGGGACCTTGTAGGTGATCTAGTCCAACACACACTCACCCCGCCCAAGAAGAAGACCCTATACTATTTCTGGCAAATGGCAGTCCAGTCTCTTCTTGAAAGCTTCCAGTGATGAAGCTCCCACAACTTCTGAGGGAAAGCTGTTCCATGGGTTAACTGTTTTCACTGTTAGGAAATTCCTCCTTATTTCTAAGTTGAATCTCTCCTTGATCAGTTTCCAGGCATTATTCCTTGTCTGGCCTTCGGGTGTTTTGGAAGTGCATCTAAGAGAGAAGGGGTTACTCCAGGTAGCCCTTGACTTACGACCTCAAGGGAGGCAAACATTTCCGTTGCTTAGCGAGACAGTGAAGTGAATTTTGCCCCATTTCAGCACCTTCCTTGCCACGGCCGTTAAGTGAATTGCTGTGGCAAGGCTCCCTTAACAACTGTCTTGCTTAGCAATGGAAATTCTGGGGCTCCGTTGAGGTTGTAAGTCGAGGATTACCTGTACCTTATCGGGTGACAGAGCAGGAGGAGAGAAATAGGACCTGGGAGACGGTACCTGCTAAGTCTCGTGTGTACTGCTTCCTGGAACGGTCCATTTGGCACTTGTGGCTGGCCAAAACTTTCTTCACCAGGTCCAGCATGCCAAAGTTCTGGACTGTGTTGTTCAGCAGGATGGCATCTAACGGAAACACAGGATGAAGAAGCAAAACATCCTAATGGCCAACATTTTATATATATATATATATACATATATATATATACATACATATACATACATATATACATACATACAAATTTGTTTTCTGAGGTTTTCACGGGTGTTTGTATATAGGTCTTTGGTTGTTCGGGTTTTCTCCCGTGTAAAATTGGAAGTGTCTTGGCAAGTCTCATTCGTCATCTTCAGGCTTCAGCTTCGTGCTTCTGGGAGCAATGTGTGATCGCAGCTATTTCTTCCTTTTAACTGATAGTGGGGTTTGAACTGATTGGGTGGGAGCTTGGCTGTGCTCTGATTGGCTGGGGTTTTTCTGTGCTCTGATTGGCTGGGGGTGTGTCCTGTGTTGGTGGGGGCTTGGTTGTGCTCAGTCTAATCTGTGCTGCAGGGGGATTTGAGCTGGTGAGCTGCACTGCTGCTGTTTGGCTTCGTGTTCGTGGTCGTGCTACATCTTCGTAGTGGGTGTCAGTCTGCTGCATGTATGGATTGGAGAGGTTTGAACAACCAAAGACCTATATACATACAAATATATATATTTGTTTTCTGAGGTTTTCACGGGTGTTTGTATGTAGGTCTTTGGTTGTTGGGTTTTCTCCGTGTAAAATTGGAAGTGTCTTGGCGACAGTTTGACGAAGTCTCATTCGCCATCTTCAGGCTTCAGCTTCGTGCTTCTGGGAGCAATGTGTGATCGCAGCTGTTTCTTCCTTTTAACTGCTAGTGGGGGTTTGAACTGATTGGGTGGGAGCTTGGCTGTGCTCTGATTGGATGGAGGTTTTTTTGTGCTCTGATTGGCTGGGGGTGTGTCCTGTTTGGGTGGGGGCTTGGTTGTGCTCAATTTAGTCTGTGTTGCAGGGGGATTTGAGCTGGTGAGCTGCATAGCTGTTGTTTGGCTTTGTGGTGGTGCTACATCTTCATCGTGGGTGTCAGTCTGCTGCATGTATGGATTGGAGGGGTTTGAAATGGCTAATGTTGCAGCTGCGGTCTGGCTTCTGGTCCTTGGTCGTGCTTCATGATCAGTGTGGGTTTGGGTCTGCTTTCTGGGTGGTCCCTAACACGAGGAATGACACCAGACCCACACTCACGAGGTCCACACAGGATGTCACCACCGCACATCCACCCATAACCAAAGACCTACATACAAACACCGTGAAACCTCAGAAACATATATATATATATATATATATATATATATATATATATATATATATATATATATATATATATATATATATATATATATATATATATATATATATATATATATATATATATATATATATATATATATATAAATGCGATCACACATTGCTCCCAGAAGCAAGCTGAAGCCTGAAGATGACGAATGAGACTTCCGAAACGTCGCCAAGGCACTTCCAATTTTACACGGGGGAAAACCCGAACAACCAAAGACCTATATATATATATATATATATATATGTTTGTTTTCTGAGGTTTTCGCGGGTGTTTGTATGTAGGTCTTTGGTTATTCGGGTTTTCTCCCGTGTAAAATTGGAAGTGTCTTGGCGACGTTTCGACGAAGTCTCATTCGTCATCTTCAGGCTTCAGCTTCGTGCTTCTGGGAGCAATGTGTGATCGCAGCTATTTCTTCCTTTTAACTGATAGTGGGGGTTTGGACTGATTGGGTGGGAGCTTGGCTGTGCTCTGATTGGCTGGGGTTTTTCTGTGCTCTGATTGGCTGGGGGTGTGTCCTGTGTTGGTGGGGGCTTGGTTGTGCTCAGTCTAATCTGTGCTGCAGGGGGTTTTGAGCTGGTGAGCTGCACTGCTGCTGTTTGGCTTCGTGTTCGTGGTCGTGCTACATCTTCGTAGTGGGTGTCAGTCTGCTGCATGTATGGATTGGAGAGGTTTGAACAACCAAAGACCTATATACATACAAATATATATATTTGTTTTCTGAGGTTTTCACGGGTGTTTGTATGTAGGTCTTTGGTTGTTGGGTTTTCTCCGTGTAAAATTGGAAGTGTCTTGGCGACGTTTGACGAAGTCTCATTCGTCATCTTCAGGCTTCAGCTTCGTGCTTCTGGGAGCAATGTGTGATCGCAGCTGTTTCTTCCTTTTAACTGCTAGTGGGGTTTGAACTGATTGGGTGGGAGCTTGGCTGTGCTCTGATTGGATGGGGGTTTTTGTGCTCTGATTGGCTGGGGTGTGTCCTGTTTGGGTGGGGGCTTGGTTGTGCTCAATTTAGTCTGTGTTGCAGGGGATTTGAGCTGGTGAGCTGCATAGCTGTTGTTTGGCTTTGTGGTGGTGCTACATCTTCATCGTGGGTGTCAGTCTGCTGCATGTATGGATTGGAGGGTTTGAAATGGCTAATGTTGCAGCTGCGGTCTGGCTTCTGGTCCTTGGTCGTGCTTCATGATCAGTGTGGGTTTGGGTCTGCTTTCTGGGTGGTCCCTAACACGAGGAATGACACCAGACCCACCTCCACGAGGTCCACACAGGATGTCACCACCGCACATCCACCCATAACCAAAGACCTACATACAAATACCCGCGAAAACCTCAGAAACATATATATATATATATATATATATATATATATATATATATATATATATATATATATATATATATATATATATATATATATATATATATATATATATATATATATATATATATATATATATATATATATATAAATGCGATCACACATTGCTCCCAGAAGCAAGCTGAAGCCTGAAGATGACGAATGAGACTTCCGAAACGCCGCCAAGACACTTCCAATCTTACACGGGAGAAAACCCGAACAACCAAAGACCTATATATATATATATATATATATATGTGTGTGTGTGTTTTCTGAGGTTTTCGCGGGTGTTTGTATGTAGGTCTTTGGTTATTCGGGTTTTCTCCCGTGTAAAATTGGAAGTGTCTTGGCGACGTTTCGACGAAGTCTCATTCGTCATCTTCAGGCTTCAGCTTCGTGCTTCTGGGAGCAATGTGTGATTGCAGCTGTTTCTTCCTTTTTAACTGCTAGTGGGGGTTTGAACTGATTGGGTGGGAGCTTGGCTGTGCTCTGATTGGATGGGGGTTTTTTGTGCTCTGATTGGCTGGGGGTGTGTCCTGTTTGGATGGGGGCTCCAATCCATACATGCAGCAGACTGACACCCACTATGAAGATGTAGCACGACCACGAATACGAAGGCAAACAACAGCAATGCAGCTCACCAGCTCAAATCCCCCTGCAACTCAGACTAATCTGAGCACAACCAAGCCCCCACCCAAACAGGACCCACCCAAACAGGACGACAGAGAACGAGGTGGCTGGATGGAGTCACTGAAGCAGTCGGTGTGAGCTTAAATGGACTCCAGAGGATGGTAGAGGACAGGAAGGCCTGGAGGAATGTTGTCCATGGGGTCGCGATGGGTCGGACACGATTTCGCAACTAACAACAGCAACAACATATATCAAAAATGGTGTATGGAGACAATTAGGGCAATACAATTATTGTTTTTAATTATTTTTGTACAGGTAGTTTCTGACTTGCAACAGTTCATTTAGTGACCGTGCAAAGTTACAACGGTGCTGAAAAAACTTACGACTGTTTTTCACACTTACAACCAGTGCAGCCTCCCCAATCCCCATAGTCACATGATCAATATTCAGAAGCTTTGTAACCGACTAATATTTATGACGGTTGCAGTGTCCTGGTGTGCCAGTGCAGAATGCACTGGCTGCCTGTGGCCTTCCGGGTGCGCTTCAAGGTTTTGGTAACCATCTTCAAAGCGCTCCATGGCTTAGGGCCGGGCTACTTACGGGACCGTCTACTGCCACCGATTGCCTCCCACCGACCCGTGCGCTCTCACAGGGAGGGACTCCTTAGGGTGCCGTCCGTCATGCAGTGCCGACTGGCGACACCCAGAGGAAGGACTTTCTCTGTGGGGGCTCCCACCCTCTGGAATGAACTTCCCCCAGGATTCCGCCAACTTCCTGACCTTCGAATCTTCCGCCGTGAGCTTAAAACACATCTATTTATCTGCGCAGGACTGGACTAGAATTTTAATTTTAAATTTAATTTTAATGGGGTTTTTATCATTTTAATTGTAATTTTAAATTTTGGCCTATTTAAATAAGTTTTTTAATTTAGTGTTTAATCTTGTATTATATTTGTATTTTTATCGGGCTGTAAACCGCCCTGAGTCCTTCGGGAGATAGGGCGGTATAAAAATTTGATTAAATAAATAAATAAATAAATAAATGTGATCCCCTTTTGGGGCCTTCTGATAAACCAAGTCAATGTGGAAGCCAGATTCATTTACTAGCATAACAACCGTGGCGACTCACTTAACAACTATGGCAAGAAAGCTCATAAAATGGGGCAAAACCCACTTAACAGTCCCCCCCCCCGACTTTGCTTGTTGAAAGCTGGCTGGGAAGGTGACAGACGGTGGTCACGTGACCCTGGGACACTGCAATCGTCACAAACATGTGCCAGTTTCCAAGCACACAAATTTCGATCACGTGACTACAAGGGATACCACAACGGTCATAAGTGTCAAAAATCGGTAATTGTGAGAACCGGTCATAAGTCCCTTTTTTCAGTGTCACTGCAACTTCAAACAGTCACTAAACAAATGGTCGTAAGCTGAGGACTATCTGTGATCGCAGCTGTTTCTTCCTTTTAACTGATAGTGGGGGTTTGAACTGATTGGGTGGGAGCTTGGCTGTGCTCTGATTGGCTGGGGGTTTTTCTGTGCTCTGATTGGCTGGGGGTGTGTCCTGTGTTGGTGGGGGCTTGGTTGTGCTCAGTCTAATCTGTGCTGCAGGGGGATTTGAGCTGGTGAGCTGCACTGCTGCTGTTTGGCTTCGTGTTCGTGGTCGTGCTACATCTTCGTAGTGGGTGTCAGTCTGCTGCATGTATGGATTGGAGAGGTTTGAACAACCAAAGACCTATATACATACAAATATATATATTTGTTTTCTGAGGTTTTCACGGGTGTTTGTATGTAGGTCTTTGGTTGTTCGGGTTTTCTCCCGTGTAAAATTGGAAATGTCTTGGCGACGTTTCGACGAAGTCTCATTCGTCATCTTCAGGCTTCAGCTTCGTGCTTCTGGGAGCAATGTGTGATCGCAGCTGTTTCTTCCTTTTAACTGCTAGTGGGGGTTTGAACTGATTGGGTGGGAGCTTGGCTGTGCTCTGATTGGATGGAGGTTTTTTGTGTGCTCTGATTGGCTGGAGGTGTGTCCTCTTTGGGTGGGGGCTTGGTTGTGCTCAATTTAGTCTGTGTTGCAGGGGGATTTGAGCTGGTGAGCTGCATAGCTGTTGTTTGGCTTTGTGGTGGTGCTACATCTTCATCGTGGGTGTCAGTCTGCTGCATGTATGGATTGGAGGGGTTTGAAATGGCTAATGTTGCAGCTGCGGTCTGGCTTCTGGTCCTTGGTCGTGCTTCATGATCAGTGTGGGTTTGGGTCTGCTTTCTGGGTGGTCCCTAACACGAGGAATGACACCAGACCCACACTCACGAGGTCCACACAGGATGTCACCACCGCACATCCACCCATAACCAAAGACCTACATACAAACACCCACGAAAACCTCAGAAAACATATATATATATATATACACACATACATACACACATACATACACACATACATACATCCAGAAATCCACTCATCTATCTTATTTGCAGTGGTGGAAGGAAAGGAAAATGTAGGAATTTTCATCTATGTAGGCCCCAGTTCTCCAATTCCTCCTTCAAAATGGAGCAAATGTATAGCAGCCTTAGCGCTTCGATTTTAAGCTTTCTTGAAGCGGAAAAGTGAAACAATGATTTTTACTTTTCATACTCTATAAAGGCTGAAAAGTTGAGCGCCAAAGAATTGAGGCCTTTGAACTCTGGTGCTGGAGAAGACTCCTGCGAGTCCCTTGGACTGCAAGGCGATCCAACCGGTCAGTCCTAGAGGAGATCAACCCTGACTGCTCTTTAGAAGGCCAGATCCTGAAGATGAAACTGAAATACTTTGGCCACCTAATGAGAAGGAAGGACTCCCTGGAGAAGAGCCTAATGCTGGGAAAGACTGAGGGCAAAAGAAGAAGGGGACGACAGAGAACGAGGTGGCTGGATGGAGTCACTGAAGCTGTAGGCATGACTCCAGGGGATGGTAGAGGACAAAAAAGCCTAGAGGAATGTTGTCCATGGGGTCGCGATGGGTCGGACACGATTTCGCAACTAACAACAGCAACAACATATATATCATGGTCACCTTTGTCATGGTCAGATCACTCTCTCCTTCGCCTGGACTTTCTGACTGCCACCCAACACCGCAGGGAGACGGAGCCAATACGTTGGTTCCGTCCCAGGCACCTGATGGACCCGGAGAGGTTCTGGATGGAGCTTGGGCCGTTTCCTGAGGGTCTGGCTCACGGCACGGCTGAAGAACTAGTCGCGGCCTGGGAACGGGCCGCGGCGGGGGCTTTAGACCATGTCGTGCCTTTGCGGCCTCTGACCTGGCGCAGGTCCCAACCGGCTCCTTGGTTCTCCGAGGAGCTGAGGGGGATGAAACGCCGGAGAAGACGCCTAGAGAGTTCTTGGAGGTCCAGTCGTTTGGAGGCTGATCGGAGACTAGTTAGGTCCTATAATAGGACCTACCTAGTGGCACTGAGGGAAGCGAGACGTTGCTACGTCTCCTCCCTCATTGCGTCGGCAGATAACCGCCCGGCCGCCCTATTTCGGGTGACTCGTTCCCTCCTTCAACAGGGGGAGCGGGATGACCCATTGCAGAGACGAGCTGAGGAGTTTAGTGGTTATCTATACGATAAAATTGTTCAGCTTCGGTCTGGACCAAAATTGGGTAGATCCGGGTGAGACGTCGGAGGGCGGTCTTGTTGAGATTGTTTGGGATTTATTTATTATTTATTTATTTACATTTATACCCCGCCCTTCTCCGAAGACTCAGGGCGGCTTACACTATGTTAAGCAATAGTCTTCATCCTATTTGTATATTATATACAAAGTCAACTTATTGCCCCCAACAATCTGGGTCCTCATTTTACCTACCTTATAAAGGATGGAAGGCTGAGTCAACCTTGGGCCTGGTGGGACTTGAACCTGCAATAATTGCAGGCAGCTGTTGTTAATAACAGGCTGTTTAGCAGCCTGCGCCACTCAAGGACCCACTCAAGGATGAGTTTGACCCTGTGGCTCCTGAGGAGATGGACAGGTTGCTGGGTAGGTTGAACGCCACCACGTGTTTACTGGACCCGTGCCCCTCCTGGTTGGTACTGGCCACTCAGGAGGTGACACGAGGCTGGCTCCAGGAGATTACGAATGCTTCTTTGGTGGAGGGGGTCTTTCCGGCCGCCTTGAAAGAGGCGGTGGTGAGGCCCCTCCTCAAGAAGCCTTCCCTGGACCCAGCTGTTTTAGGTAATTATCGTCCAGTCTCCAACCTTCGTTTCGCGGCGAAGGTTGTAGAGAGTGTGGTGGCATGTCAATTACCCCAGTACCTGGATGAAACTGTCTATCTAGACCCGTTCCAGTCCGGCTTCCGGCCCGGATACAGTACGGAGACGGCTTTGGTCGCGTTGGTGGATGATCTCTGGAGGGCCAGGGATAGGGTTATTCCTCTGCCTTGGTCCTATTAGACCTCTCAGCGGCTTTTGATACCATCGACCATGGTATCCTGCTGCACCGTTGGAGGGATTGGGAGTGGAGGCACCGCTTATCGGTGGTTCTCCTCCCATCTCTCCGATCGGTCGCAGACGGTGTTGACAGGGGGGCAGAGGTCGGCCCCGAGGCGCCTCACTTGTGGGTGCCGCAGGGGTCGATTCTCTCGCCTTCTGTTCAACATCTATATGAAGCCGCTGGGTGAGATCATCAGTGGTTTCGTGTGAGGTACCAGCTGTACGCTGATGACACCCAGCTGTATTTTTCCACACCGGACCACCCCAACGGTTATCAAGTGTTGTCCCGTGTCTGGAAGCCGACGGGTCTGGATGGGGAGAAACAGGCTCAAGCTCAATCCTCCAAGACAGAGTGGCTGTGGATGCCGGCATCCCGGTACAGTCAGCTGCAGCCGCTGACTGTTGGTGGCAGTCATTGGCCCCGGCGGAGAGGGTGCGCAACTTGGCGCTCTCCTGGATGAACGGCTGTCCTTTGAAGATCATTTGGCGGCCGTCTCCAGGAGAGCTTTTTACCAGGTTCGCCTGGTTCGCCAGTTGCGCCCCTTTCTAGACCGGGATGCCCTATGCACGGTCACTCATGCTCTCGTTACCTCTCGTCTGGACTACTGCAATGCTCTCTACATGGGGCTCCCCTTGAGGTGCACCCGGAGGCTCCAGTTAGTTCAGAATGCGGCTGCGCGGGTGATAGAGGGAGCCCCATGTGACACCTCTCCTGCGCAGATTGCACTGGCTACCTGTGGTCTTCCGGGTGCGCTTCAAGGTTTTGGTGACTATCTTCAAAGCGCTCCATGGCATAGGGCCGGGATACTTACGGGACCGTCTGCTGCTACCGAATACCTCTCACCGACCCGTGCGCTCTCACAGAGAGAGACTCCTCAGGGTGCCGTTGGCCAGACAGTGCCGGCTGGCGACACCCAGGGGAAGGGCCTTCTCTGTGGGGGCTCCCACCCTCTGGAACGAGCTTCCCCCAGGACTTACCCAACTTCCCGACCTCCGAACCTTTCGCCGCGAGCTTAAGACACATCTATTTATTTGCACAGGACTGGACTAGATTTTAAATTCAAATTGGTTTTAATAGGGATTTTATTATTTTTATTATTATTTTAATTATTTGACCAATTATAATAAATTTTTAATGGATGTTTTATTTGTATTTATATGTATGTTTTTATCTGGTTGTGAACCGCCCTGAGTCCTTAGGGAGATAGGGCGGTATAAAAATATGAAAAATAAAATAAAAATAAATAAATAATCAAAAATGGTGTATGGAGACAATTAGGGCAATACAATTATTATGTTTAAATTATTTTTGTACAGGTAGTTTCTGACTTGCAACAGTTCATTTAGTGACCGTGCAAAGTTACAACGGTGCTGAAAAAACTTACGACTGTTTTTCACACTTACAACCAGTGCAGCATCCCCAATCCCCATGGTCACATGATCAATATTCAGAAGCTTCGTAACCGACTCATATTTATGACGGTTGCAGTGTCCTGGTGTGATGTGATCCCCTTTTGGGGCCCTCTGATAAACCAAGTCAATGGGGAAGCCAGATTCACTTACTAGCGTAACAACTGTGGTGACTCACTTAACAACTATGGCAAGAAAGCTCATAAAATGGGGCAAAACCCACTTAACAGTCCCCCCCCCCGACTTTGCTTGTTGAAAGCTGGCTGGGAAGGTGACAGACGGTGGTCACGTGACCCTGGGACACTGCAATCGTCACAAACATGTGCCAGTTTCCAAGCACACAAATTTTGATCACGTGACTACAGGGGATACCACAACGGTCGTAAGTGTCAAAAGTCGGTAATTGTGAGAACCGGTCATAAGTCCCTTTTTTCAGTGTCACTGCAACTTCAAACAGTCACTAAACAAATGGTCGTAAGCTGAGGACTATCTGTAAATAAATTTTAAGAAAACAGTGAAATAATAACCGTATTTTTTGGAGTATAAGATGCACCTTAGTTTTTGGGGAGGAAAATAAGAAAAAAACTGATTGGCAGGTGGATCCTCCTCCCGGAATACCCCCAATCAGCTGTTCCCAGAGGTGAATTTTAGCAACAGGTTCCTTGGTTGTGAGCTCTGTGCCTTGCTTTTTTTTTTTTTTGGCTTTTTTTCCTGCTCTGAAATGCTGTTTCAGAAAAAACTTTTTTTCCTGCCTCTGAAAGCCTCTGAAACAGCTTTAGAAAAAAAGCCTTTGAAGCTCTGTTTGGGAGATTCTTTTTTTTTTAATATACAGAAATTTTTCTTTTTCTTTTAAGACAAAACACATATACATGATAACATTTTCAATCCCAGTATTGTGTGTCGGGGGGGTGTGTGATTACCAATCTCTTATGCCTTCACAATTTACAAATATCCTTAATTTATCTAATTTTATATCGCCACCATCTTAAAATTAACCAATGGCTATAACCTTTATTTTTCTCATTCCATATGCATATCCGCTAATGAATATTTTATCTGGTAACATCATTCATTCTATCGTTCTATACCATTCATTTTAATATTTCAATTAATAGTATTCTTTCTCCAATCTTTACTAACATATCTTCCCTTCTAGCCATTGATAAAATATATCCCATATCTTATAATATTGCTTTTCTTCCTGTTCTCTTATTTCAAATGTCAATTTACTCATTTCAGCACATTCCATTATTTTCCTAATTATTTCGTTTTGCAAAGGTATTTTCTCACTTTTCCAGTTTTTAGCAAACACTATTCTAGCTGCTCTTATGATATTTACCATCAAATATATCACTTCTCTATTATAAATTTCTGGTATGATCCCAAGTAAGCTCTATTTAGGGGCTTTTTTTCTGAAGCTCTGTTTGGGAGCTTCTTTTGTGGAGCTCCATTGCTTTATTTCTGATGCTTTTTTCAGCCTCTGAAATCTCTGTTTGAGAAGCTGGGCGAGGCAACATTTGGAGTATAAGACGCACACAGATTTTCACCCTCTTTTTTTGGGGGGGGAAAGGTGCGTCTTATACTCCGAAAAATACGGTACTTTGCAAGGTAAAAAGCGTTGCGATATCCAGTTCTCACCGTTCAGCTGTAAAGGGAGTTCCTGGATCCTTTGCTGCAGGCCCTTCATAGCTTCCATGAATTCCAAACTGAATTCCTGCACGACTTCCTCCAGCAACCCGGCGTCTCTCAGGCCTCGCCAAAAGGTGAAGGCGTCATCTGAAGTCGAAAAGGAGAGACGTCTTGACAACCCAAAGGTGCTTTTTTTAACCCCCCCAAAGGCAAAACGGACTTTCCTTGCTTTTCCTTCGCTTCGCTTCTCTTCCAAAAAGGTTCTTCTTTGGCTCTGACTGAATGGTGGGGAACAGAAGGATTTACGGGTAATGCTCCAGTTATGGAGCCTGCCAATTCCATTCGTAACTCTAAGGACATATCTAATCTTTTGCCAAGGTAATTAGTTTTTATATTTGTAATTGTTTTTATATTCCTGTTTTTAACTCTATTGCAAAATAGAGAATTGCCTTGGGACAGTGAGATGGATGGCAGATATATTTAATAAATATATAAATGTATCTCAGGTACATCCCCTGAGACCTGGACTTTTAAGACCGGGTGGTGGGAGAGTAAAAGAATGGCAAGATGACATCATCTAAACCAGGGGTCTCCAACCTTGGCAACTTTTGAGCCTGGAGGACTTCAACTTCAATTCTGGGAGTTGAAGTCCTCCAGGCTTAAAGTTGCCAAGGTTGGAGACCCCTGACCTAAACCACCAATCTCCCCCCCACCCACTCAAAAAAAATTCTCACTATCAGCCTCTCTTCAGCACTCGGAGGAGTCTTTTTCCATTCCGCTTAAACTTGCCAAAAATTTGACCTAAAAACTTGCTGCAAGAGCTCTTCTCTTGCTCTGTGGCCTTGTATAGAGAAAGATGACACATCTATTTTTTGTTCCTTCAAAGCCTTTCAGGTTTTGCACTGAACTTCCCATGGGAGGCTCTAAGGGCAGACCTTAGGAGCTTCACCTCCAATAGCCGTGGTCCACTCGGTGGTATCCTCGCAGGTTTCTATGGTGATGGTGGCAGGTGATCCGTTGACTGCAATTAAAATCGAGCAACAATGATCATTCGACCCTTAAAATCTCTTACTCTGATAATAATAAAAAAAAACATTCTCAATTTTCCTATACATTGGACGGTTATAGCTAGGGAAAAAAAAGCAGAAAGCAATTCTCCATTAAGCATTTCTAAAACCAGGATTAAAATGCTCAAAGATTTTGAGGCTGTGTTTGTTTAATTAAGCCATGCAGATTTTGAAAATAATTCGGAAGAATCCCATTGGACCTCATGTGAAAGTAGTACCTTTCTGTGGTTATTTAAAGCAGGGGTCTCCAACCTTGGCAACTTTAATTTAAGAATACTGGGAGTTGAAATCCTCCAGGCTTAAAGTTGCCAAGGTTGGAGACCCCTGATTTTAAAGTAGGTGGTGTTTTTTTTAAAGGCTTCCGTATGAGCCTGAAAAGACATCACAGCCTTAAAAATCAAATTAGCCTTCAGAAGTGAACTTATAGCTGTGTGACCCACGGGTGGAATTCACTTACCGGTTCGCAAATGTGTGCATATGTGCACACTCTGCTCACAGATGCCATCTTTCACGCATGTGCACGGTGTCACATGCATGCACAGAGCGTCGAAAATGTGGAAAAATGGGACGTCATGACTGGCTGGGGGACTGGCTGGGGGATTCTGGGAGTGAAAGTCCACCAGGCTTAAAGTTGCCAAGGTTGGAGACCCCTGGACTAGACGCATGGAAACCTTGCTGCCTTTGAAACTTTCATCTATCAGAAACTGTAAATAATTCAGACAAGAAATCTTAAAGGAAAATAGGAGGTATTTTGACATATTGCTGTATGAGATATTTAGCCTATCATCAATGGCCGGATTTGGAAGACAGCACAAAACCATCAAGCGGCAAGATAAAAAGTAGCCAAAATTAAAGCTTATTGAAAGAGAACAAAGCCGATTGAGGTTTCTTGTCTCACATGTATCATGAATCAAAAAGCTGTTAACGGGCTCTGAAAAACTAGCTGGAGCTCTCAGCACACTCCTATTTCTCTTTCACCTCCTTTGAATTCACCTAAAGCCACAGCATGTTCAAAATGCCCACAAAGAAAGCTGAAGGAGGAAACTGGTTAAATCAAGAGTATTCGAATGCACCAGCAGGCAGTGCTTTAGAAGGGGTTGAAAAGGGTTCAGACCAGTGTTTTTCAACCTTGAGGACCTGAAGGATATGTGGATTTCAACTCCCAGAATTTCCCATTCCGGGAATTCTGGGAGTTGAAGTCCTCACATCTTCACGTTCTGGGAATTCTGGGAGTTGAAGTCCTCACATCTTCAAGTTGCCAAGCTTCTGGTTCAGACAGATGGGATTGCTGAATGACCAGCAAGCCCTCCAAACTGCAGCAGGCGGATAGATCTGGCAGCCATTTCTGATGTTGAATATCTATAGAAGTTTAAACCACTTCAGGGAGAAAAAAACCTCACTGGTTTTTTAAAGAAATGGTAAACGGGGTGGTGGGATTCAAAGAATTTAACGACTGGTTCACCCAGGGTCAGGTTGTGGGAAACATGGTTCAATCGCCCCTTTCTAGACCGGGATGCCTTGTGCACAGTCACTCACGCCCTTGTGACGTCTCGTCTGGACTACTGCAATGCTCTCTACATGGGGCTCCCCCTGAGGGGCATCCGGAGGCTACAGTTAGTTCAGAATGCAGCTGCGCGGGTGATTGAGGGAGCCCCTCGTGGCTCCCGAGTGACACCTATCCTGCGCAGGCTGCACTGGCTACCTGTGGCCTTCCGGGTGCGCTTCAAGGTGTTGGTGAATGTCTTTAAAGCGCTCCATGGCATAGGGCCGGGTTACTTACGGGACCGCCTGCTGCTACCGAATACCTCTCACCGACCCGTGCGCTCTCACAGAGAGGGGCTCCTCAGGGTGCCATCGGCGCGACAGTGTCGTCTGGCAACACCCAGGGGAAGGGCCTTCTCTGTGGGGGCTCCCGCCCTCTGGAACAAACTCCCCCCAGGACTTCGTCAACTTCCGGACCTCCGAACCTTTCGCCGCGAGCTTAAAACCTACTTATTCATCTGCGCTGGACTGGGTTAGTGTTTTAATGGGTTTTAATGGGTTTTAGTTCTAAATTTTAATTGTGGCCAATTTTAATAAGTTTTTTAACTGTATTTTAATTTGTATTTATAGTATTGTATTTTTACTTGGCTGTGAACCGCCCTGAGTCCTTCGGGAGAAGGGCGGTATACAAATTTAAATAATAAATAAATAAATAAAATAAATAAATCTGACCCTGACAGAAACGGTTGTTAAATTAAACACCGCCCCCACCCCATCAGTGGATCCTGGCAGCTGCACTGCAATGGAGAAACGGGCAACAGAACGGCTGGCACAAGGGAAGGAGGAGCAGGGAGAAGAAAGAGGGAAAGCAACCTTCTGCTTCCCTTGTGCCAGCCACTCCATTGCCCGTTTCTCCATTGCAGCACTGTGCAGCGACCAGGATCCACTTTGATAGGAGGGGGATGGTCATTTAACAACCGGTTCACCCGAACTGGCGCATACCGGCTGAATCCCACCACTGCGTGAATGGCTGGTGAAAATTAAAAACTGCCCTTACAGTGTCTCAACTGCGGTCTGTTCTGAGGTTTTGCTTCTCTACGTACCGTCTGCAGAGGCTGGAGTGAGAGGCGTGTACTCTGCTGAAGTCTGGCTGCTGAGAGAGACTCTGGCTCCGGTCAGATCGATTTTAGTGCTGCGGCACGTATTCGAGCAAACTTTTGTGTGCTCGTAGAAATCCAGCTTGCCTGAATCCATGATTTTCCTAAAACGATAGAACAGAATATGTGTAGCACAGGGTTGAACTGTGGGGTACTTGGTGTTCTCTGAGCTTGGTAGGTTTCTCATAGACATTTTTTACCCAACTAGAGAGTGGTGCGGAGGCCTAGAGCTGGAGCTCTCGCCTCACAATCAGGAGGCTGTTCGATCCTAAATAGAGGCAGATATTTCTTTCTCTGGGCACAATGAGAATATAACTGTTGAACAAAATTCCGCATTGGCGACAGGAAGGGCATCCGGCCAGTAAACACTCTGCTAGTTGCCTAGACTCCACCCTGCAAGGGATTATGGGGTTGTTGAAAGAAGATGATGATTTTTTTACCCAACTAGGTAACATCATCGGGGCTAGAAGGGAATGGAGTGTCAAATGGTGTGACTAGCGAACCCAAGAAAAGTAGATATTCTCGGGAACTTTGTAATCCCAAAAGCAAAACTTTATTGGAAACACCATTTCGGCACTGAAGAAATAAAACCAGCTCTGAAGTTTTCCCTACATAGTTAAACATTGGTCTCCCCTTTGTACCACCCAGTGGTCACGCTGTCCAATTATGAATCGGTCTTTTGTTTTGAGAACAGTTCATTTCTTTGTCAGACACCTGCAGTAGTGACCTTGGTGGGTTCTTAGCTCACGGGGTTTATTCTTGGATCGTCTGCATTCCTTCTCACCCGTCCCTACCCCTAGTTCTTTGGCAAGTTGAATAGCGATAAGTTTTCAAATGGTTCAAAAGCGGTGATTAACCTTAGCATGATCCCGTTCATCCGGATTGCCCTCTTCCAGTCCTTCAGGGTGGACTTGCCAGCCAAATGCACAAATTCCTTAGGACTTATCAAATGATTGTCATACTGCAAGGAGAGAGAGAGAAGATGTAACATGAAGAGGTTGCATCTTATCTGCAACTATACTGCAATAAAGTAATGGCAGGCAGAGATGGCTTTGGGGAGACAGGGAGGGGGGAGGGGAGGAGGGGAGAGCCAAGAGTAGTCAACAGTCAGGTAAGAGTCAGCTGAGCCCAGAGAAGGCATGAAGGCCTGGCAACCATCTCAGAAGAGACCTTCCCTAGTTTCTTGGGACATAAAGGTGAGGGGGAAGAGATGTACTTTCAGACCTGTGAGATTCTGTTCATGTACCTTTACAATAAAGTAGAATTAGTTCATCTGAGTGTGCTTCCTGCCTGGACGATCTCAAAAGGATGTCACATATTGGGAGGGAGACCCATTTCCTCCTTGTGTGGCTTCCATAGACTCTGCTGGAATGGCAACAGCACTTATATACCGCTGATATACCACTTCACGGTGCTTTCCAGCCCTCTCTAAGCGGTTTACAGAGTCAGCCTCTTGGCCCCCAACCGTCTGGGCCCTCATTTTAACAACCTCGGAAGGACAGAAGGCTCAGTCAACCTTGAGCCTGGTGAGATTTGATTTGCCAAATTGCAGGCAGCCGGCAGTTAGCAGAAGTCGCCTGCAGTACTGCATTCTAACCACTGCGCCACCAAGGCTGATCACATGGTACAGTGCCAATGTGGGAAGCATCTCTTATGGGATGGATTGCGAAGATCATACGGGGAGAAGAGGGTTAACAGAAAGGCTCATGTCTGCATCACACAGACAGAGACTGAATAGGGAAAAGAGTGCTGCTTCTGATTGGCTCTACCCTAAACTCCTGCCCTGGTCCTCCAGAGCTGGCTGCTCGGCGTCGGATAGACTTGGGATGCCGGATCTGGTTCAGAATTTGAACTTCAGTCCACAAATAACAGAACAACAGAATTGGAAGGGCCCCTGGAGGTCTTCTAATCCAACCCCCTGCTCAAGCAGGAGACTACAACCTTTCAGACAAGTGATTGTCCAATCTCTCCAGTGCTGGAGCAACCCACAATGTCTGAAGGTGGAGTGCATGAAGACACACAGCCCTGTTCTAGGCTTTTAAGAACAATCTTGAAAAAGTACATATGCTGGAGGTTGTTACTGGACTAGAATGACAATCTCTCCCCCGGCTCCATTGTATTACGGTTTAACTTATCTCAGGGATCTGCAAACTTGGCTCCTTTAAGACTTCTGGACTTCAACTTCTGGGAGTTGAAGTCCACAGGTCTTAAAGGAGCCAAGTTTGCAGATCCTTGACTTATCTAATTTCTGTTGATTTAAATATTTAATGTTTTGTTACTTCTGCTTTTAGGATGTTGTAACCCGCCCAGAGTCATTTGAGATGGGCAGCATGTATATTTAACAATAATAATGGGTGTTTAGGATGCAAACTGATAAGCATTTGTCACAAGACACCCCAGACTTAACAATTGCTGATAAGAATGACAAAAAAGTTTGTATTGTATAGTGGAAGTAGTAATACCTGGAAATAAAAGACAAAGAACTGGAGAAAATCACAAAATACAAAGACTTGCAAATACAAATAAAATGACTGGGGCAAAAGAAATGGAACAATCGTACCAATAATGGTAGCTGCCTTGGGCGCAATCCCAACACATCTGGAGCACCACTTGAATAAAATCACTGGCATTGACAAAATCCCCATCAGTCACTTACAAAAAGCAGTTTTACTTGGGAACAGCTTACAGCCTGCAATTATGATTTAACTTTAACACCATCCACCTTTGCTGATCCCAAAGGTCCTTGGGAAGGACTTGGAGAGGTGGACAAAAACGACAAACCCAGAAACATCTGGCTGACTATGCCACCAACCATAATAATATCGGTAACACCATCAAACATCCACATCTGCCGATCCCAGGTCCCTGGGAAAGACTCAAGAAGCAGATAAAAATGCCACTTCTGGTCTAAACATCTGGCTGACTGCGTGACCAACTATAATAGTAATATCTGTAACACCATCCAACATCCACATCTGCCTATTCCAGGTCCTTGGGAAGGAATCAAAAGATAGACAAAAATCCAGCCTGAAGATCTGGCTGTCTGATCTGATCATTTGATGAATCGTTATAATAATCTCACCTGCACGCACTTCACATTGATGCCCGGGCAAACAAACTTCCGCCATATAAGGTTCGCTTTGCTGTCACCGCAGGTGATGGGATAAGCCATCTCAGCTTCCAGGCACTCCTCTCCTTCCGCCATCTTCACTTCAAGGTGAGGAATCAAAAAGGTTTTAATTAGAAAAAGATTACACAGCCAGGGACGACTAATGGCAGTGATGATGGTTTAAAGGCGGAAAAGGTATTACCCATATTATCAAATCCTTCCCCCATCTATGAAATTCTGTTCATAGCAACGGGGCCTGTCGCAGAAATAACGGTACACCTGATCTTTTCAAACCATGGTTTGTTGTTGAAGAAACTGGAATAGCTAAGTTTGGATATCACCCTAAAATGAAAACCAAATAAAATGCACTCTCAGTGCTGTCTTGCCATCAGAATGACTTTGAGAATAGAGGGGGAAGGATTTTAGTTCGTTAAGTTGTAAGTTTTTTGTCTTTTTATTTTATAGGTAGAAAGCAAGGCACAAGGGAAACACGCAAACAAAAGGAACAAACAGTTTCAGCCATTTCTCAACATCCTGTTGTTGGCATTTTAGAGCCGGTTCGTGGGTTGCCCCAAGACTGGCTAAGGAAGTTCAAATGTGAGCCAAGAACTTAAGTGGTTGTCTTTGGGCTGTTGTGGGGATAAAATCTGGGAAATACAGGTAGTCCTTGACTTACAACCATTTTTAGTGACAATTTGTAGTTACTGAAAAAAGTGTCTTATGACCGTTTTTCACATTTATGACCCTTGCAGCGGCATCCCCATAATCATGTGGTCAAAATTCCGAATTGGCTCACATTTATGACGGTTGTGGCATCCCAGGGTCACGTGATCCCCTTTGGTTACCTTCTGACAAGCAGTCAATGGGGAAGCCGGATTCGCTTAACAGACACATGATTCACTTAACAATTGTGGCAAAAAAGGTTGTACAGTGGGGCAAAGCTCACTCAATTACTGCCTTGTTTAGCAACCTAACTTTTGGGCTCCATTGTGGTCGTAAGTCAAGGATCAGCTGTGCTGCCATGCCTTGAGCTCTCTGAGAAAGAATGGGCTATATACCAGTGGGGGGGGGTGTTTTCAAAATTTTGTACCACCAGTTCTGTGGGTATGGCTTGGTGGGCGTGGCATGGCTTGGTAGGCGTGGTAGGGGAAGGATACTATAAAATCTCCATTCCCTCCCCACTCCAGGGGAAGGATACTGCAAAATCCCCATTTCCTCCTGATCAGTTGGGACTCGGGAGGCAGAGAATAGATGGAGCGGGGCCAGTCAGAGGTAGTATTTATCAGTTCTCCGAACTATTCAAAATTTCCACTACCAGTTCTCCAAAGTACTCAAAATTTCTGCTACCGGTTCTCCAGAACTGGTCAGAACCTGCTGAAACCCACCTCTGCTATAGACGATGACAATAGAAATATCAACAAGTAAGATGTAACTCTGCAACCAGAGCAACGGTCAGGCTCCAAAAATCAAGAAAGACTCGTGGCGATTGAACTGAGCTGTGTGTCAGGGTTGCAAGTGACACCCCCAGCAGAAGTAAGACTCCAAGGCAGGCATTCTCCTCAAAATTCCGTTTTATTAGAGATGTCATATTGGCACATGAGAGATGGATGGATGGATGAAATGGACAGAAAGAGAGATGGAAGGAAGGAATGATGGGAAGAAGGAAGGAAGGAGTGGATGGAGAGATGGGAAGGAGGTAGTGGACAGAAAGAGATGGAAGAAAGGAGTGATGGATGGAAGGAAGGACGGACGGAAGGAAGGAAGGAAGGAAAGAAGGAAGGAAGGAAGGAGTGGATGAAAAGAGAGATGGAGGGAGGGAATGGACAGAAAGAGAGATGGATGGAAGGAGTGATGGGAAGAAGGAAAGGAAGGAGAGATGGGAGGGAGGGAGGGAGGGAGGAAAGACGAGATATAGTACAGAGATAGCTTTGGTCGCGTTGGTGGATGACCTCTGGAGGGCCAGGGATACAGGTTGTTCCTCTGCCCTGGTCCTGTTAGATCTCTCAGCGGCTTTTGATACCATCGACCATGGTACCCTGCTGCACCGGTTGGAGAGTTTGGGAGTGGGAGGCACCGTTTATCGGTGGTTCTCCTCCTATCTCTCTGACCGGTCGCAGACGGTGTTGACAGGGGGGCAGAGGTCGGCCGCGAGGTGCCTTACTTGTGGGGTGCCTCAGGGGTCGATTCTCTCGCCTCTCCTGTTCAACATCTATATGAAGCCGTTGGGCGAGGTCATCAGTGGCTTTGGGGTGAGTTACCAGCTGTACGCTGACGATACGCAGCTGTACTTTTTCACCCCGGACCACCCCAACGAAGCTGTCGAAGTGCTATCCCGATGCCTGGAAGCCGTACGGGTCTGGATGGGGAGAAACAGACTCAAGCTCAATCCCTCCAAGATAGAGTGGCTGTGGATGCCGGCACCCCGGTACAGTCAGCTGCAACCGCAGCTGACTGTTGGGGGCGAGTCATTGGCCCCAACAGAAGGGGTGCGCAACTTGGGCGTTCTCCTGGATGGACGGCTGTCGTTTGAAGACCATTTGGTGGCCGTCTCCAGGAGAGCTTTTTACCAGGTCCGCCTGGTTCGCCAGTTGCGCCCCTTCCTTGACCGGGATGCCTTATGCATGGTCACTCACGCTCTTGTCACTTCTCGTCTGGATTATTGCAATGCTCTCTACATGGGGCTATCCCTGAAGTGCACTCGGAGGCTTCAGTTAGTTCAGAATGCAGCTGCGCGGGTGATTGAGGGAGCCACACATTGCTCCTGGGTAACACCGCTCCTGCGCAGTCTGCACTGGCTACCTGTGGTCTTCCGGGTGCGCTTCAAGGTTTTGGTTACCACCTTTAAAGCGCTCCATGGCTTAGGGCCCGGGTACTTACGGGACCGCCTGCTGTTACCTTATGCCTCCCACCGATCTGTACGCTCACACAGAGAGGGTCTCCTCAGGGTGCCGTCCGCCAAGCAATGTCGGCTGGCAGCCCCCAGGGGAAGGGCCTTCTCTGTTGGAGCACCTACCCTCTGGAACGAACTTTCCCCTGGTTTGCGTCAATTACCTGACCTTCGGACCTTTCGCCATGAATTGAAAACGCACTTGTTTATCCAAGCGGGACTGGCTTAATTTTTTTAATTTTTTGAATTTTAATAATTTTAATTGGGGTATTCTTATGAATCTTATGGGTCAAATTTGACGGTTTAAAATTTTCGGCCATTTATAGAATATGTTATTTTAACTTTTGTTTTAAATTTGTATATTGTACTGTTTTTAATCCAGCTGTACACCGCCCTGAGTCCTTCGGGAGAAGGGCGGTATAAAAATCTAAATAATAAATAAATAAATAAATAAATAAAAGACAGATGGGAGGAAGGAAGTGGAGATGGAAAGGGAGGGAGGAAGGAAGGAAGGTGTTGTGTCTCGTCCGATCTCACCACAGCCGGGGCCTTCTTATCTGCTTCCGAACACGGAGGAATGTCCTAATATGCCTCCCGGCCCCAGCCCTGGCTCCATGCCCAGACAGGCTGAAGAGGAGGAAGTATCTCCAGCCCCCAGCTCTGGCTCCATGCCCAGGCAAACGGAGCAACTAGACCCCTCCCCCTCCTCCACAGCATGTGAGCCTGAGGGAAGTCAATTGCCAACAGCTGCAGACTGGAGTGACCCTCGCGTCAGAAGACTTGATAGACGGAGGCAACAGAAGGAAGGGAGGGGCAGGCCTGGATAAGTGCTGAGTCATGGAGCCACACCCCATGACCTATATAAAGGACCTGCTTTCTGGCATTCTCTGAGTCAGGCAAAGTCTAAACATATCTTGCTGAAGTCACTTTCTGGTCTCCTGCCTGCCCTGAGGACTTTGCTAGGACTTTGGCAGAGCTGCAGAGGCACGCCTGATTCGGATTTCCCTGACCCGGCCGTCAGCGGAGGAGTGGGACACGACAGAAGGGAGGGAGGAGAGCAAGGGTGGGTGCTACTTACCTTTACTACTGGCTTGTATTGTGCCTGCGTGTGTGAGCGGACGTGTTAGCGGGTGGAGCCTCTCGCCGGTTTTACTACTGGTTCTATAGAACCGGTCCGAACCGGGGGCAACCCACCACTGAAGGAGAGATAGGAGGAATAAAAGGAAGGAGAGGAGAAGGAAGGGAAGGCGGAATGAGGGATAGATGGAAGGAGTGACAGGAGGGATACAGGGGGAGGCATGCTAATGCCCATCTGAACTGAATCATCTTATAGCTTTTAAGTGCCTGGCACTTGGTGCCCAGTGCCAATGTTCTCTCCTCCTGGGCTCTTCTCAAACATGCTGAAATCACCAGGGGCCACGCCCACTCTCCCCTCCCAGCTAGACCAACATCCTGATTCCCCACCCTTACCTAAAAGGGCTTCCTTCAGGTGGGCAGAGGCAGTGAAAGCTGCGGCAGCCGCGGCAGCTGCATTCTCGGTCTCCAAGGTGTCTTCGTTGAGGTCACTGCTGGTCGGAGAGGAAGGGACAGAGAGTGAAGAAACAATGTGAGTGAAAAGGCTCCTTTTTATCCGTTTTCCTCTACAAAGTTGACCCGGCTTCTCCATGTTGGCTTTCTTTTTGTAAAATGAATGGCATGTAGTATGTCCTGTGTTGTTGTTCAGCTGAGGTTGTGTTTGCCTACTTGTAGGAACTGCTAAGGACCAGGTGATCTTTTTTACTATGCCCCGATAGGTTAAACCCCAGAATTCAAACAGAATGAGCAGGTAGTTCTCGGCTTGCAACAGTCCATTTAGCAACTGTTCAAAAGTTACAACGGCACTGAAAAAAGGGACTTTTTTCACACTTACGACCATTGCAGGATCCCCATGGTCACCTGATCAAAATTCAGGTGCTTGGCAACGGGTTCATATTTATGACAGTTGCAGTGCCTCAAGGTCACGTGATCCCCTTTTGCCACCTCCCGACAAGCAAAGCCAATGGGGAAGCCAGACTTACTTAACAACCATGGGTAACAACAAATGCAATGATTCACTTAACAACCGTGGCGAGAAAAGTCGTAAGATGGGACAAACTCACCTAACAAATTGTTTCACTTAGCAACAGAAATCTGGGGCTCAATTGTGACTGTCACTCAAGCACTACCTGTACTTTCTTTTTCACATGACTGTGTATGACCAGTAATTTAACACTGAAAGCAGCTATTTACGACCAATCGTATTTATGAGTGTTGCAGCAGCATTCCCACTGATCAATTCAGCCTAGGATTGCATTGGTTTTTTGGCTGCTGCCACACACTGTGGCTCATATTTAAGTGACTGTCCACTTGAACGCCAAACTCCCTCTCACAGTTATGGGCATTAAACCACGTTTCACCTAGTCTGTACCTATACATCTGGTATTTCTTGCCTAGGTATAAAACCTTACTTTTATCTACGCTGAATTTTATTTTCTTAGGTAGGGGCCAGTGTTCAAGTCTGCCAAGATCTTTTTGGATCTTGAGCTTGTCTGTCATATCCTTTTGTGTTTCTTCTTGTGAAAAAGCAAAGAGCCCCAGTCCATTATCAGGTATACATAAGCATCGATACGTAGGAAACTCAAAGCTCCTGGCCGCTAAAAAAAGATTGGATAAGACAGATCAGGAAGCTGCGTCTTTTCATCACCTGGCTGCCTAAAGACAAAGACCTGACATTTAAGCACAGAGGCACCATCTTCCTCTCAGCATCTGCCAACTGAAGATTACAGCACAAGGTACTGTATGTGACGCTCATTTGCTTTGTCTGCCAAAGTCAGCATCTGTTTCATATGTTGTTTCAGATTTATGACAAGGGCACAGCAGTGCACCCTGGCTGCAAACCAAGTCTCAGGAATATCCATTCTCGCTCACCTACTGGTCAAACAGGTCTCTTAACTTGCAAGGGGAAAGGCCTGGCACTTCCCAAAGATTTTAAGATGCTGCTAGTTCAGATTAAAAGCAAAATGTTTGTTTTAGGCTTTCTGGAAGGCAGGTACCATCTCAGAAATAAGACTTGGGGTAATTGTAATGTTTGGGATGCTTTATTAAGTGTGTACATTAAAGGCTGCCTGGAATCCACCTAGTCTGCCCGACTGCTCATTTTCCCCCCCCATATGGCAGGCTTGGATGAAGTCAGCTGCAATTTTCAGCAGGTGCCACAAATTTTACAACTTCTTTTTAAAAGAGATTAAGTTCCAAAGGTTTGTTGTTGTTTTTTGGTAAAGGCTATTTTATTTTTATGTATTTGTATTCTCCCTTTATTTTTACAAATAATTCAAGGTGGTGAATATACCTTATCCAACATACCTTCCTGCTTCTATTTTCACCACATCAACCCTGTGAGGTGGATTGGTCTAAAAGTGACTGGCCCAAGGTCACCCAGTCGGTTTTTATGTCTAAGGCAGGACTAGAAATCACCTAGTAATTGACCCAAAGTCACGCAAGTGGCTTTCATGCCTAAGGCGGGACTAGAACTCACCAGCCCCTGGTGATTGGCCCAAAGTCACCCAGCCAGCTTTCATGCCTAAGGCAGAACTAGAACTCCACCTGCCACTTTCTAGCCTGGAGCCTTAACGACTAGACCAAACTGGATTTATAAAGCCTGCCTGTTACAATTTTCAGCAAAGATTTGAAATCTTAAGATCCCTGGTCCCTTATATTAGGTTTAATTTACAGAAGCCAGTTGGAAAATCAGGATAGAAGTGTTTAGACCAGTGATAGTCAACCTGGTCCCTAACGCCCACTAGTGGGCGTTCCAGCTTTCATGGTGGGCGGTAGGGGTTTTTCCGATACTGAAGCACTTTCCTTTTTTTTTAATTTGACTTTTTAAAAAATTTTCATAGCGTTATTGAAAAACATTTTCATTAGGCTTTCATAAAATTCCCCGTGACAATTTAAAGTTCTGAAAATATATTATTTGTATCGCCCGCACATAAGTTTAATTCACGTTACGTAAGTGAAACTAAATGGCGCTATAGTGCGACCGCAAACAAAAAAGCCTTGTCCCAGAATAGCTCGCGCATCTCCCCCACCACCACCCAGCTGTAACAGACAAGCAGAGCTGGTAGCCAGCGCCCCCCCAAACCCAATCCACGATGCGCGAGAGGCATGCGTATACGACGATACACGGCGCATTACTGTGGAACCGGTGGGCGGTTAGAAAATTTTACTACTAACAGAGATATAAAAGTGGGCGGTAGGTATAAAAAGGTTGACTACCCCTGATATACATTATCCAACATACCTTCCTGCTCCTATTTTCATCACATCAACCCTGTGAGGTGGGTTGGTCTGAAAGTGACTGGCCCAAGGTCACCCAGTCATTTTTCATGCCTAAGGCAGGACTAGAACTCCACCTGCCACTTTCTAGCCTGGAGCCTTAACGACTAGACCAAACTGGATTTATAAAGCCTGCCTGTTACGATTTTCAGCAAAGATTTGAAATCTTAAGATCCCTGGTGCCTTATATCAGGTTTAATTTACAGAAGCCAGTTGGAAAATCAGGATAGAAGTGTTTAAACAAAGAGACCAGCTTTACACAGGAAGCCAATCTTATCTATTGAGAAGCCCTACAGATTAGCTCTGCATCTGATTCTTTTAGTGCCCAGAAATATGGAATGCATAAAGAACTGTTAAGTGGAAGCAGAAAATCTGGATGGATCTATTTCTTTCTCATCTTTATTTCATGAGAGGTTCACAACACTTCTGTTTTTTATTTTAAAAAAGGATGTTAGCTTCTTCAATTTGGGAAACCAGAGAGGCTCATTATTCAGAGAAACCCACCTAATCCTATTGGACTCCTTTTGGTGTGGGCTGTTTCTATGACAAAATTTTCTGCCAGGAAGTCACACTCAGAGAAGAAAATACTGACGAAACAGCTTTGCTCCCTAAAACTATTTTTATCTATCACTGAGGAAAATTGTTGCCAATCCAAATCTGAGAAATTACACTGAAGGAATTGAAGCAACAAATAGACAGGTAAACTTCGACTTATGACCACAACTGAGCCCAAATTTATGTTGTTACATGAAACATTTTTCAAGTGAATTTTGCCCCATTTTATGACCTTTCTTGCCTCGGTTGTTAAATGAACCGCTGCGGTTAATAATATGTAGAGATTCTATCATCCAGATCAGGTGCTTTTTCAGGAGGCAACTGTACTTTCTTGTTTTTTTCTTTGAAGACGTTTCGTTTCTCATCCAAGAAGTTTCTTCAGCTCTGACAGGATGGTGGGGAATGGAAGGATTTATATTCCTTGCAGACAGCTGGTCGTTTGCATCCTTTTAGAGAGATATTGAGGCCACTTGGAGGTTTATCTGTGTCCTCAGGGTCACCTGAATGGTGCAAATGGTTCCTGTAGTCTGCAATTTTTTTCTCTGGAAATCCATTCCTATTCCCATACCATTCAAAGGATGTTCAAGGCAGGACTAGAACTCACCATCTCCTGGCGATTGGCTCAAAGTCACCCAACCAGCTTTCATGCCTAAGTCAGGATTAGAACTCATCGTCTTCTGGTGACTGGTCCAAAGTCAGCCAGATGGATTTCATGAATTAAGGTGGGACTAGAACTCACCACCTCTTGGTTGACTGGTCAAAAGTCTCCCAGCCGCTTTCATGCCTAGATGGGACTAGAACTCACTAGAATTTGCTTCTAGCCTGAGGTCTTATCTACTACCCCAAGCTGGATCTCAAATCTCAGCAATGAAGGAGGCGGATGTTAAATGATGACTTGCCCCAGGTGTCAAGTATTCTAGGTACACCACTAGAGTAGCTCCAATTGTGAATCTATGCGTCCTACCAGCTAAATATTTCATCTTGTGACTTACCCATGCTGGGACAGATTGGTGGTAACTAGGACGGTCTTCACTTCCTCCACACCGCTGCCATCAACCACGTTATCTGGAGTTGTTACCACGACAACTTCCTCCATATGCATGCTCATATCTTGTGCCGCCATCATTAAGGAAACTTTATCCTGTAGAAGGAAAAAGGAGCAAAAGAATTATAACTCTACTCATCTACTCTGAATGTATTTTATCATTTTTAAACAGGATCAAAAGCATCTTACAGAGTAGTACAGGTAGTCCTCAACGTACGACCACAATTGAGCCCAACGTTTCTGTTGCTCAGTGAAACATTTGTTAAGTGAATTTTGCCCCGTTTCACAACTTTTTGTGCCACAGTTGTTAAGTGAATCACTCTCAAGTTAGTAAAATGGTTAAGTGATTCTTGCTTTCCCATTGATTTCGCTTGTTGGAAGGTCACAAAAGCAGATCTCTTGACCCTGGAACACGGCAACCATCATAATTATGAGTCAGTTACCAAGCATCTGAGTTTTGATCACATGACTGTGGGGATGCTGCAACGGTCATGTGACCGTAAGTCACTTTTTTCAGTGCCATTGTAACTTTGAACGGTCACTAAATGAATTGTTGTAAGTTGAGGACTTACCTGTAGGTGGACTACTGTTGGGTGCTGATAGCTCTGTTCCTCCAGTTTTAGCGGATTATTTTTTGCAGTCTGCAAATCAGGGTTTTATATCTCTGTATACTATGCTATCACAGCTATTTCAGCTTAATTAAAGAAATCACAGTGAAACAAACCATGCTTAGCACTAATAAATACAGTGAAACATTAAAAAACACTAGACCTGATCAGTTGGGGTGAATTGATTCTTCATAGAATTGTTACGCAGGTATAACATCCCAGCAAATGCGTGTGCAGAAGGAAATGGTTTTTCTCCCAAGGACTGCAGGCATCTCAGCTAACTGCCATTTCATTTCCTTACGGTCCTATTTGAGATCCTTCACAGGTAATTTCACAGGAAAAGGACAGTAAGTGGATTTACACATTTTACTAAGATGCAAGGATATTGGCATGACTGGACTTTACTGCAGTGTGTTCAACCCAGCCCCAAGGCACGTGAGAATTATTCTTGCAGCACCAAGACAAAGCAAGCATCTAATACCGTTTCCCCGAAAATAAGCCCTAGCATGTTTTTACATGTGCACCCCCAAAATAATCCCTACTTAAGCATCTGCACAGTTGGCCACCCCCCGCATTCTGTATGATTCCTCAGGGTGCAGCCGACACGAGGTGAGGTGAGACGGGGTGTGTGTGGAGCTGCCCCACAGACCCCACACTGACTTACCTCAGGCCCCCCACAGCCAGGCCATCCATGCCCCAACTGTCTCATGGCGGAAGCACCAGCAACCATGTGCAGCAGGAGCCCATGTCGCCGCCAGCCACTTCTGCTTGCTCACAGCCGCAAGGGAGGCCGAGCAACGTGGAGGTGCTACAGCCGCAAGGCAGGTATTGGGGGCTTGGGTGGCCTGGCTGTGGGGGGCCCTGAGGTAAGCCAGTGCAGGGCACGTGGGGCAGCTCCACCCCGACTCACAGTGGCAGCACTGGCACGCCACGTGACCTCCTGCCACGTCGCCAGCAAGCAGAAGTGGGCCTCCTTTTGTACATGGAAAAAAATAAGACACCTTCCCAAAATAAGCCCTAGTGCTTATTTCAGAACCCAAAAGAAAGCAAGACCTGGTCTTATTTTCAGGGAAACACGGATAGGAAAAATAGTGATTTCCAGAAGTGCTACAAAACATTTGCAACATAAACTGACCATAAATGTGAAAAATGGTCATAAGTCACTTCTTTCAGTGGTATTGCAATTTTGAACGGTTACTAAATGAACTGTTGTGAGTCAAGGATTACTTGTACATACTGCATGGTTTCATTCTTGTCCCCCTTTGCTTCACTTCCAAAGTTTATTCCTTTAAAAGGACATCCTATTGATGTCCTTATTCTCAAATTTTCAAGTGCAGGATTTAATATTATTTCATATTTAATAATAATTAAATCATGCAGGACTAAGTATTTCCAAGTTAAGCAGCTGCTGCTTAGACAAAAGCTATTATAACACCTGGGGCTGCTAGACTGATTGATAATTTCATTTGCTACATTTATCTTACTATCCCATTTGTTCCTTCTTGCTGTTCCAGTTCATATCCTGAAAAAATGTTGATTTCTAATTTTTTTTTTTAAATGGGTACAACAAAACACAATTATTACTCTTGTCCCACATTCAATAGCGAAAGGCACTTAAGGGAACACAATCATATCCCTGAAGGTATCAGGAACGGTGGTATAGGACTGCAGAACACAATTTGTGTTTTAAAAGTTACATAAGATTTTTTTTAAAAAAATACACATGAATGCAGCTATGTGGGAACAGGTTCTTATGAGCATCCTTGCCTTCAACTGCCTGAAAGTACTGATAAGTCTTCTCGCCTTTTGGAAGAGTTTGAAAACCTGGATCTGCCAACTCGCAGGGGGCTCACAGAGAAACATGCAACCAATAGAAGAGAATACTTGTAACTCATGGTGGAACTAAGGGGTCCTTGATACTCTGAGCTTAGTGGTTATCTTGCAAATGTTGCATTACCAAACTAGGTAACATCATCAGTGCTAGAAGGGAGTGAGATTTGTGGAGAGGTGGAGGAGGACTGTAGGGTCCTTGGTCCACTCTGATCTGGTTTTCTTGCAGATGTTTAATTACCAAACTAGGTAACATCATCAGTGCTAGCATGCAACCTTTGTTAATGCCTTGAAGGCTCTTCCTCCTGGTTTTTTTAAACTTTTATTATTCTAACCTTAACAACCTCCTTTTAGTAAGATATATTTTATATGGTTTTAATGTTTTTAATAGTATACCACCCAGTCACTCTTTGATAATCAGTCAAAAATAACTAGCAAATCAAGCAGAGCTGGTATGTAAAACAAGCATGGATCTCCCAACATGAAAAGCCTAAATGTTGACTTATGTGTCAACTTGTTTTTATGTTGTTTTTACACTTTTAAATTGGTTGTTGGTTGTTTTACTGTTCTTTTATGTACAGTATTGTAAGTCTTATTATATGTACGCTGGCCAAAGTATGTGAGATAGGCAGTTACACAAATGTGATTAAATAAACATCAACATCCCATTTCAACTACTAATAGATAAACTGGTATTTTATTCACTGCGTCTGTTTTTTTTTTAAATGTGTGGCTTAGCATTTTGTGAGCACTGCACATGGCAGAAATAACACTGCAAATGCTGAACACAAAACAAGGCATTCTGGCAGAATTGTCTTCAGAAGATGCTTCCGGAAAATCCTATGCATGCTTACTAATAACCCTCAACTTACAACCATTTGTTTAGTGACCAATCAAACTTACAATGGCACTGAAAAAATGACTTATGACCAATTTTTGCAGGTACAACCGTTGCCCCATCCCCATGGTCATGTGATCAAAATTTGGCAACCAATATATATTTACGATGGCTGCAGTGTCCCAGGCTTACATTAGGGATCCCCAACCGCTGGTCAGCGGACCAATGCCAGGCCGCAGCCCATTCGGAATCATGGTGCTGGGTAACGGCACGCATGTGCAACACTATATTTGTGAAAGTGGCAAGCCTGCACACATAAAACCATCCCCTCTCCCTGCCGCGTTCCGCTACTCCACCAAGCTAGAAAGATTGGAAACCGCTGCCTTACATGATTGCTATTTCCAGGCAGCTTCTGACAAGCAAGCTCCAAGGGGGAAGCCAGATTCACTTAGTGACTGTGATTAACAACTGAAGTGATTTGCTTATCAACCATGGCAAGAAAGATTGGAAACTGAGGCATAACTCATTTTACAACACCTTGCTCAGCAATGGAACTTCTGCTCGCAATTGTGCTAGTCGTTAAGGCCTTCCTTTGAACTCCCCAGCTGATCTTATTTTCAAAACCGTGGGATGAACCTGCTCCCAAGTAGAGGCAGAAACCTTGCAGAACTCAACAGAATATATGTATCTGAGCATAAACACAATTACATTCTGTTATCTATAACTGTCTGGTTCAGTTCTGCAACCCAACAAGAAAAACACAGACTTCAGAGGATAATTAGAACTGCAGAAAAAATAATTGCTACCAACCTGCCTTCCATTGAGGACCTGTATACTGCACGAATCAAGAAGAGGGCTGTGAAAATATTTGCAGATCCCTCGCATCCTGGACATAAACTGTTTCAACTCCTACCCTCAAAACGACGCTATAGAGCACTGCACACCAGAACTAGACACAAGAACAGTTTTTTCCCGAAGGCCATCACTCTGCTAAACAAATAATTCCATCAACACTGTCAGACTATTTACTGAATCTGCACTACTATTAATCGTTTCATAGTTCCCATCACCCATCTCTTTCCACTTATGACTGTATGACTATAACTTGTTGCTGGCAATCCTTATGATTTATATTGATATATTGATCATCAATTGTGTTGTAAATGTTGTACCTTGATGAACATATCTTTTCTTTTATGTACACTGAGAGCATATGCACCAAGACAAATTCCTTGTGTGTCCAATCACACTTGGCCAATAAAATTCTATTCTATTCTATTCTATTCTTTCTGCAATCTGAGCTTGCAAAAAGCAATTGAACATTCTGGAAATTGCTTCTGAATCCATCATGCACAACACAGGTGAACACAATCTTGAAATAGGCAGGGGTAAATACAAGCATATGGGATCCAGGCCCCAGGAGGTAAATTCTGATGGCTCACAACGATGGCAACCATAAAAAAAAGAAGAGAAACTGTTTCTTCGCTGTATCTAGTCCCAGCTTTGATTGTCATATTGATGCTCCCATGGCTGTTTTTTCCGGGGAGTGGAAGGGGGAGACCCTTCCAAGCCACCCCGAACTGTGATATGGTCAGTACAGGTAGTCCTCAACTTATGACCACAATTGAACCCAAAATGTATGTTGCTAAGTGAGAAATTTGTTAAGTGAGTTTTCTCCCATTTTACGACTATTCTTGCTACATCTGTCAAGTGAATCACTGCAATTGTTAAATTAATAACACTGCTGTTAACTGAATCTGGCCACCCCATGGACTTTGCTGGTCAGAAGGTCGTGAAAGATGATGCCATAAACCAGGGACACTGCAACCGTTGTAAATATGAACCAGCTGTCCTGAAGCATCGAAATGTAAATCACCTGATACATTACGGATGCCGCAAAGTGTGAAAAAGGGGCCTCTGTGGCTCAGACTACTAATGCAGTCTGTTATTAACAGCAGCTGCCTGCAATTACTGCAGGTTCTAGTCCCACCAGGCCCAAGGTTGACTCAGCCTTCCATCCTTTATAAGGTAGGTAAAATGAGGACCCAGATTGTTGGGGGCAATAAGTTGACTTTGTATATAAATATACAAATAGGATGAAGACTATTGCTTGACACAGTGTAAGCCGCCCTGAGTCTTCGGAGAAGGGCAGGATATAGATGCAAATTAAAAAAACAAAAAACGGTCATCAGTCACTTTTTTTCAGTGCCGTTGTCCCTTTGAATGGTCACTAAACAAAACGGTTGTAAGTCGAGGACTACCTGTAGGCAAATTTGATAAATTAATAAAAATAAAGCGCATTGTGAATTTTAAATTTAAGGAGCTGGGCTGTATCTACGCTCACCTTCCATTGTCAAATTGATGCCTCCACTGGGTTTTTGTTTTTTTTGAGGGGGGGGAACCTTCAAAGCTTCCCCAAACAGCTACGACCATAAATATTTATATTTATTAAATATAAATTTAATAAAAAAAAAGCGCCTGTGAATTTTACGTTTAAGTCCTTTCTCTTCTCTCAGTTTATAAATCAGCCATCCTTCCACCACTCTCGCCCTTTGGGGGGTTGAGGGAAGCTGGCTAGAGCGCCCCACTCCTCCCATCCCGCATGGGCTTTGTAGTCTTTCCCGCCGGAAAAGCCCCGCTTGGTCACCATCCAAGCCAGAAAAATCCCACAAAAAAGAGACCATTTTTTTTTTGTTTTGTTTTAACAAGGGAAGCCGCGGCTCTTCCAAGATCGGGTGCCCTCCCGGCCCTTCCACCACACGGGAGTCCGACAGGCGCCTCCCCGCGCACTCCCATCATCCCCAGCCGCGCCGCCGCAGGGCTGTAGGACGGTGTGTGTGTGTGGGGGGGGGGGAAGGACAAACGCCTCCCATCCCCAGGAGGAGGGGTCCGGGGTCCCGAGACTCCAACGCCCATCCGCCACTGCCAGCGGGGCGGCGGGGTCCCAAGCAACCTCTGAGGCGGCGCGCGTGAGGGGACGGTGGGAGGGGTGGAATTAAGGAGAGCGAGCGGGCCAGCCGGCCGCGCGCACGCGCACTCGCGCTCTCCCCTCGGCTAAGGCCAAAAGGGAGTGGGGGGGAAAGGCGCGCTCTCCGCTCTGTGAGGCCAGGGAGGGGGAGGGGCTGAGGCGCCAGCGAGCGCGCGAGGGGGGGGCGAGCGGGGGAGACGGCCGAGCGCGCCGCTCCGTCGTCGTCGTCGCCGCCGTCCGCCCGTCGTTGCCGTAACGTCCTGACGCTCCGCAGGGATCCGCTGACAGGCAGGCAGGCAGGCCGGCCGGCCGGCCGTCTGGCGTCACCAGGGGACGGTTTCGGGAACCCCTCGCCCGCTTACCTCAGCCGCGGCGGCCCGAGCTCAGGTTCCAGCGCCGGCGGGGAAGGAAAGAGGGAGGCGAGGGAGGAGGAAGAAGCCGCAGCGGCCGCCTCAGCGCCGTCTGTATATATGTGTGTGTGTGTATGAGGGAAGCTGCGGCGCGCGCGGCCTCTGCTCGCTGCTGCGCAGGCGCACTGCGCCCCTGCTGCCTTCTCCCTGCTGCGGCGCCGGGGCTGAGGCGAGGGAGGGAGGGGGAGAGGGAGAGGGGGGGCAGGGCTCCCACCCGCCACCGGGGCTTTTATTGGGGGAGAGCTGCCGGTCGCCTCCCCTCAGAAGCATCAACGGTACCCCACGGCGCATGCGCGGGGCGCTGAGGGGCTTAACGCCCCCCCCCCTTCAACGAGCCCCTGAGGGAAAGTAGCCGCAGGGGTTCCTCCCCCCCCAAAACGTCTGCGGACTCCAACTCCCATCATCCCCATCATTCGGCGGGCTAGGCCGGCTTATACCGTCGTTTAAAAAAAGAAAAGGAAAAAAAAAATCCCAAAGGGCCTCTATATGAGGGGTCTCCAACCTTGGCCACTTTAAGCCTGGAGGACTTCAACTCCCAGCTTTGCTGGCTGGGGAATTCTGGGAGTTGAAGTCCTCCAGGCTTAAAGTGGCCAAGGTTGGAGACCCCTGCTCTATACGATGGGTTTAGGTTGCTTTGCAACTGGGAGTGGAGTGGAGAGGGGACCACAAGGAGATGACAAGGCTTGAACTTCCTTGAGGAGTGGGGGGGGAGAACATTCTGGTAGGAGGCGTAAGGTTGAAAGTGACATGGATATATATGGTAGGTAGTCCTCCACTTAAGACCACAATTATAATAATAACAATAACAGATCCTTGGAGGCCTTCTAGTCCAACCCCCTGCCCAGGCAGGAAACCCTACACCACTTCAGATAAATGGTTATCTCTTCTTAAAAACATCCAGTGTTGGAGCTTTCACAACTTCTGGAGGCAAGCAGTTCCACTGATTAATTGTTCTAACTGTCAGGAAATTTCTCCTTAGTTCTAGGTTGCTTCTCTCCTTGATTAGTTTCCACCCATTGCTTCTTGTCCTACTTTCAGGTGCTTTGGAAAATAAGTTGACCCCCTCCTCTTTGTGGCAGCCCCTCAAATACTGGAATAATGCTATCATGTCTTCACTACTCCTTCTTTTCATTAAATTAGACATACCCAGTTCTTCCTATGTTTTAGCCTCCAGTCCCCTAATCATCTTTGTTGCTCTTCTCTGCACTCTGAATTCAACATTTCTGTTGTTAAGTGAGACGTTGGTTAAGCAAGTCTTGCTCCATTTTACCACCTGTCTTGCCACAGTCGTTAAGTGAATCACTGCAGTTGATAACTTACTAGTCCACTCGTTAAGTGAGCCTGGCTTCCCCATTGATTCTGCTTGTCAGAAGGTCGCAAAAGGGGATCATATGACCCCGGGACACTGCAACCGATATGAACCGGTTGCCAAGCGTCTGAATTTTGCTCACATGATCATGGGGTTGCTGCAAAGGTTGCAACTTTGAAAAATGGCCATGTCACTTTTTCCGGTGCCGTTGTAACTTTGAACGGTCACTAAATGGACCTGCTATAAGTTGAGGGCTACCTGTACCTGTTTTTGTCAAGTCAAAATCCAACTCTCTGTTACTAGAAAACCCAACCTTGGTTTAATGCAGGTTATACTCATGTTAGTTGTGAAGTCGTGTCTGACCCATCTCAACCCCATGGACAACGTTTCCCCAGGCCTTCCTGTCCTCTACCATCCTCTGGAGTCCATTTAAGCTCCCACCGACTGCTTCAGTGACTCCATCCAGCCACCTCCCTCTCTGTCGTCCCATATTTTTTTTTTTGCCCTCCATCGTTCCCAGCATTAGGCTCTTCTCCAGTGAGTCCTTCCTTCTCATTAGGTGGCCAAAGGATTTGAGTTCCATCTTCAAGATCTGGCCTTCTAAAGAGCAGTCAGGGTTGATCTCAGAGTTATACTCATATATAGGCTTTATAGAGATGAATGACAGTAGGGAGATCGGACTCCACCCTCCATATGCCTCGCCAGAGAGAAAATAGCCTGGCCTAGTGGAAAGCGTGTCCCACAATGGGGCCTTCCTCCCCAATTTCTTTGGGGTTGGACACCAGATCCCATCATCCCCTGGCCATGTTGAGTATACTGACTAACATTGTTGCATTATTTTTTTAAAAAAAAAAACACCAGATGCAGACTCGTCTCGTCAGAAATGTGGGAAATAGAAAAGGGGAAATTATTAATTTAATTATTAATTTTTTTTGAAAGCTTTAATAAAGCATAGATGTCTATAGTTCTAGAACCGGGCCACATTAATGGCAGAGGTATTTCCAGCCAGCAAGTCATTCTGTGTGCAAGTTGGCCCCAGGTGGCACTGTAAAAGGTTGAGTAGTTGTTTGAATGTCCTCATCTTAAGGGAGTCCCAAAGGTGCTTTTTCCAAGAGGCAACTGGACTTTCTGTTTTTTTCTTTGAAGACATTTCGCTTCTCATCCAAGAAGATTCTTCAGTTCTGACCATTCCCCACCATCCAATGCAAAGCTTCTTGGATGAGAAGCGAAATGTCTTCAAAGAAAAAACAGAAAGTCCAGTTGCCTCTTGGAAAAAGCACCTTTGGGACAACCGTGACCTGGGTGACGGAGAATCTCCATAGACATCCTCAGGGATAAACGTTTTCACATGAACTCTTTAGTTGAAGCCAGACCAGCGTGCAAAGATGTTTGTTTAAATGTCTCCAGACTGTCCACTCCTCCTCCGTACCTCAGACAGCTCCTCAAGAGGTTCTGTCCAATTAAGATGTTTTACTTGAGATTACTATCTTTTTAATCGTTCTGTTTGAGGTATAATAGTCACCTATGCAAGGGTGGGAAAGGAAACCACCAGGAAATCCCAGAACTGGGAATTCCCCTGAGTAGAGGAGGGAAAACGTTGTGGAAGGAGGAGGCAGAGATAATCACAGCCCTATGATTGTCAAGCAGGTGACAGAGATGCACCCATGTCATCGACCAGAGGGATCCAGCTCTTGGCTGTTATAAAACCAACCTGCATTTAATGCAGATTATATTCATATAGGCCTGGTTCCTTTATAGGGATGAGACGAGGGAGCTGGGGATTAATGTAATAAATAAATATTAAAAGGGTTTATGGGATTGGTTTTTTTTTCTCTCTATTTCAGTTCTTGGCAGCTGATGTCTGTCTTTTTCTGTTGTTGTGTATAAAATCATTACATTGTATAGTAGAGGGGAAAAAATGACAATCCCCTAACCAGGGCTCTCCAAACTTGATACTTTTAAGACTTGTGGACTTCAACTCCCAGAATTTCCCAACCAGCATGTTGCCATGTTTGGAGACACCCCCTCCCCCACCCCCACACAGCTTCAGATCAATTTTCCTCTCTCGGCCTCCTGCACAGACTGGTGATTGTGTAGAAACATGCAAAGAGGCAGCACTATGCACGGTATGTTGACCTGAAAGAAAGGCAAGATGTAAATATCACAAATAAATATTGATGGACATATTTATTGCAGTCTTTTTTGTACTGGGTGTTTCCATCTGTAAAGGGCTGTTATGAGATCCTTCCGTTTGTCAAAGAACGAATAAAGCAGAACCAAAGGAGGTTCAATTCTGTTTCCCAGAAACTCTGTGCGTCTTGATATTGCTGGTGCATCTGTTATGGAGGGATCATGTCATTGCTGTCTTGGGGGGCTGGGAGGGGTGATTTCATGGGCTCTCACATCTATGAATCTGGAGACGTTCTGCTGGTTTAAAGTTTCACATACATACCCTCGAAGCTATTCTCCATTTGCTAATGACCAGTTCTTCAGATCCCTCCAGGCTCCGTGGCAACCAAAGGGAGCAGAAATATGTATTTTTGTTCTTGGTTGCCAGTATGTGACCTTTCCTCTGAAATGTTATCACTTTACCCCTTTTGTCAAAATAATTTGCTGGTGAGAAACATGTACAGATCAAGGTTGTTTCTGATTTTTCCTCTTAGCACTACTTTTGTTTCACTACACCTCTGCTACTCTTCTCCCCTCCTCCCAGCCACTTCCTATACCATCCTGTCAAATGATTGTGTCTGCTTTTGCCTTCTTCCCCTTTTATTTCTTCATTATTATTATTATTATTATTATTATTATTATTATTATTATTATTATTTTATTATTATTATTATTATTATTATTATTTTTAAGGGCTTAGTACAACACAAGAAAAAAAGGTCTTGGAACCTTAGGCTGGAAGGTGAAATAGGCTCGGTTTTGTTAAGCAGGGCCTTTGTAAAATATGAGAAGCCTGAATATTTGGAATAACTTTTTCCTTTGGAATCTTCATTGCTCTGAAAATCCACTCTTTTTCTGGGCTTATTTTGCAGTGGCATATTGACTTGCGTGCAGCTGATGATAGTGGAGGAAATGAAGTGGGTTGGCAGAAGCTATGACCCTCCTATTTTGATCAATATCTTAAATTATGATTTTAAAAAGAACTGGGAATAAATTTTGGCTCTGGGTATAACGGAGGAGGCAAATACTGGAAGAGGAGAGAATTGGAGGTGGTGGCTGCCACTTAGTGATAGAGGAAGAAAAGCATGATCACCCCTCTGGTTATGCCTATATCTGTGACAACAGTTAGAAGCAAACCACCATCTCACTGTCTCCTGGTTTCTGGAGCAGCAGCTTATTATGATCATTTTCTTCCAAGATAGTGTTCTCTGTCACTTCTTCAACCATTACCTGCTGGTAAGAATTAGGTTCAGGATAGCAGTTCCCCTTGGGGGTTTTTAACAAGAGATTGGGCAACCATTTGTCTTAAATGATGTAAACAGCGTCTCCTGCCTGAGGATGGGGTTGGACTAGAAGGCCTCCAAGGTCCCTTCCAACTCTGTTATTCTATTATATTAAATTCTTGACTCTTGGCAGAGGTAAATGTTTAGCTGAGGTCAGTATTGCCAAAATTCCCTATAGCAATAGCATTTAGACTTATATACCGCTTCACAGTGTTTTCCAAAGCTAGCCTATTTGCTCCCATCAATATGGGTCCTCATTTTACCGACCTCGGATGGACAGAAGGCTGAGTCGGCCTTGAGCAGCCTATGACTGCTATTGCAGGTCTCTTTGAAAGACTGATTATGTAAAGCACAAAAGATTCATTTTTTTATCTTCTGCCTTCCCAGGCCATCTATTAATGAGTATCATTTTTATTTATCTCTCTTATTCTTACCAAGACATTTGCAAAAGCACCTAAGGGTTCCAGTGCCTAAATTTCTATGCGAATTGGGTTGTTGTTGTTTTTTCATTACATAGATGGAACATACACCCACACTTTCTGCTGAGTTTTTCTCTTTTCAGTAAGTGGAAGCATCCAGGATGAATCACGTCTCCTCATATATGAACATAGTCGCTTTTTCGCTTGCTCTTGCTTCCTAAAAACGACAGCTTGTGATCAGAGCTTATAATGTGGACTTTGCAGCATTGCATAACATCTTACTTTTTTTTGTGTGTGCATTTATATCCCGCCCTTCTCTGAAGACTCAGGGCGGCTTACACTATGTCAAGCAATAGTCTTCATCTATTTGTATATTATATACAAAGTCAACTTATTGCCCTCAACAATCTGGGTCCTCATTTTACCTACCTTATAAAGGATGGAAGGCTGAGTCAACCTTGGGCCTGGTGGGGCTTGAACCTGCAGTAATTGCAAGCAGCTGCTGTTAATAACAGACTGTCTTACCAGTCTGAGCCACAGAGGCCCCTACTTTATGCTTTTATTACCAATTTCCTTGGCAATGGGCATGCTAAAAAGATTATAACCTGTAGACCAGTGGTCTCCAGCCTTGACAACTTTAAAGCTGTAGACCAGGGTTCTCCAACCTGTTGCTGGATGCTGTAGACGAGGGGGTCTGGTATAGACCAGGGGTCTCCAACCTGTAGACCAGGGGTCTCCAACTTTGACGATATTAAGACTTGTGGACTTCAACTCCCAGAATTCTGGGAGTTGAAGTCCACAAGTCTTAAAGTTGCCAAGGTTGGAGACCCCTGCTGTAGACTGTACTGATATTACAGTCTCAGTAGGCGTGGCCCACAATCAGAAATTCTAGGGGTTTGATAGAAGAGAGTAAGTGTAGCTCGGGGTTGAATTGTGGGCTGCTTAGTGCTGTCTTGAGCTTGGTGGTTTTCTTGCAGATGTTTCATTGCAGGTAGACCTCCACTTAAAACCGTAATTGAGACCGGAATTTCTTCCATGAATTAGTATGGGCCTCCTCTTCCTCAGCCTCTCCCTCCTTCCCTTGGATAGATGTCTCCTCTGACCAAAACATCCCATCCTATTGTCCCAATGGTGCTTTTCCAAAAGGCAACCGGACTTTCTTGGCGTTTTGCCTTGAAAACATTTTGTTTCTCATCCAGGAAACTTTTTTAGTTCTTTTTGGCTGAGAAGAAACAATGTTGCCAAGATTGAGAAACACTGTTCTTACTCCTTTGAACCGATTACATTATATAATATATATCGCCTAATTGGGTGTCTTCTGTGTATCGGGTTATTAAAAAATACTTCTGGGGAATGTTTATCAACAGAGCAAATCCATGAAGAAATAGAAGTTCCTTCCCCCCTTCCCCAGTTTTTATCAATAGATTTTATTTTTGTTATCCCAGAAAGCCACTTGAAAACAACTATCGTTGAAAAAAAAATAATCAATAGATAAATAAAAATGGTGAGTTGTGGTTTCATACCAAGTTTATTTCTCGTTTTTCCTCATTAATCACTTCTTTTGCACAACAACAACCTCAAGTTGACGATGAAATGCATGTGAAATTAAAGGAATCAGATTAGGCTCAAGTATGAAAAAAATCCATTCATGACACCGTTACACTTCCTTCCTTTTCTGCATCTTTGGAAAGACAAAAAAAAGCAAAACAAAACAGCACACACTGCACCCTAAGAAGAAGCGACTTTTATGAAAGGCCAACCACATTTAAACTAGACTTCAGGAGAAAACAGGAGGACAGTCCTGGGGAGGATGAAATACCAGAAAAAGTTAAGTTTGCTTGCCGCACAGGTGTTTTTGAGAACTTCCTGTAAGCTGAGCTTGTGCTGCAGGGAGACAACCCTTGTTACAATGATACGCAATATAAGTTTAACTAGCGATGCTCATAGTAGAACATTTAGAATACACCTGTAAGAGAGAAAAGAGTTCCATTTTACATCGGAAGGTGTGGCACACTTTGGCTGCTAACATTTTGACAAGTTTTTCTTTGTCCCTTCAGTTCTAACTAGATAACTTCCGGGACTTGTGGCCTTCACAGCAGAAGAATTGTGATGAGAGCTGTTCCATCTGTCTAATGGAATATAAATTCCAGCATCTTTGAATCTTCCTTCTTTTTTTCCCCCCCGGATATCAATCTTCTCTCTGGCTTTCAACCATCATTGCTCTCTTTTTTGTCAGGTACAGTTTGTAGAAGATGCCCACTCAGGGCCATTAATGAGTCCATATAGGCTAGAACTGGTTATTAATACAAAATCTGCTGTGGAATATCATCAGTAGCACCATAAACACGCCTTCCTTGCCTCAGCCTCCAGGGTTTTTTCGTGTGTGTGTGCGTGCGTGTGGTTTTTGCTACATGCACTTGGATGATGTCACGGTTGGCAACTCTTAATACACACAGGCACATAACCACACCTTGCAGCATCGGCTTTGGAGGCATGGCGCCAGTAGCATCAGGCAACCAAGAAAATATCTACAGTTAATGGAAGATATTAACTGAGGAGCAGCAGCGAGAACCACCATGGACTGCACTGCTCAGAAAATAGCCATACTGGGCACCAAAAGAGGAGATAACATTTATTCTTAACACTGGGTTTGTTTCACAAGGCAGCAATATAACACCATCCCAAAGGAAAACCAAAGTTACTGTAGGCACCAACATACATTTGTATCAGAGGACTTAAGGTTTGACAACGTGGCGGTTCAGGCAGATTCGTTGCTTTCTTAAAATAGGTGTGAGATGTTAGCCCATTAACGTAAGACAAAATTATTGTTGTCTTCTTTTGGGCTTAATAATGCCAAAAAGATTTATAACTAACTTCAAAGTTTTTACTTCCATACAAAGAACAGATTTCGGTAATTAAGATACAGAGACAGAACAGCTCCCAAAGTTTTCGGTTCCCAGGCCACCTTCTTTACTTTCTCTCTCGCACATAAAGTAATTTTAGCAAATATCTAATTTTTAGGTATTGGTTATAATGATTTTGTACATAGTCTTCCAAAATAAAGGGCCTGCCACTAGCAACCTGTGTCCAGACATTTATTTTAGCAGAGACCAATATATACATAAGAAAATTATTGATTTGGATCTGCAAAGATGGTATGCTGTGCTCTTCTGCAGGAATTCCATTTCTTATCCTGGTTTTGTGTTTCTCAGCCCTGCCCCCACCAGTCCCTTATGATTGTTTAGTTCTCCTGGGCCAGTGTAGAATTTTGATTTAGTTTTATTTTTTTCCACCTAAAGATTGTATTTTAAAAAAAAAAAAAATCTTGGCTTTCTCAAGATTACTGAGACTTTTCTGTTTTTCACAGATCATAGTTTGGTGGCTCCATAAGGAACAAATCTTGGGAAGATGATTTGGTTATTAATATAAAACGGTTATTATTAGTGTAAAATGTGTGTATAATGCAGCAAATATAGTAATAGACTTGGATCGAAGTGCACTGATGTAAATTTAACTGGGTTTGTGTGTTCGGATTTAAAAAAAACAACATTATTTCAAATAGATTTTTCATTTGAGTCTTTTCCTATGCTTGATTTGTGCTTATTTGCACCCATTCTACCCTATCATGGAAAAGCTTATCTTCTTTCACACACACACACGCACACACACACACACAGATGCTGGACTTACTTCTGGACCTTTCTATTGTACCCAGCTATTCTCCTAAAATAATTTTATTTACACGAGGGATTCCAGTGACTGATGAAAAAGCCTATCCAATAAAATGCCTCTAATATTTACTTAACAACTTTGTTGTATTTTTGGCTATTTTTTCCTGGCATACGCTTTCTAGTTTAGAAGCACTTGGAAATTAAGTCGAATGAATGAATGTCATTCTTTATATACCTAAATACTACAGGGCAGAATTCATTGGTTGTCAGAGAGAGCCTTCTGCAACCTGATATCAGCCATCAGATGTTTTTGACAAGGAAGCCCAGTTGGCAGAGACATTTGGGGTGATTTCTCAACTTCGGCAACTTTAAGACATGCCGACTTCAACTCCCAGAAGTCCTACCGGCTGGGGAATTCTGGAAGTTGAAGTCCGCTCACCTTTAAAGTTGCCAAGGTTGAGAAACACTGGTCCAAACCGGTATATTTCAAAGTGATTAGGTAGGAGAAGGATGCTGAAGGCTAATCCACCCATCCTTGTTTCCGATTCAATTGAAACACAATATTGTGACTTCTGTGCGCACAACATTAGCTCTAACAGCACAAACACATCCAAGTAGCAAAAGCGGAGGCATATAACAACCCCCTTAGCCTGTAATCCTACACTCAATCCCATTGAACTCCACAAAACATATACCTAGGAAGAGCCATACATTAATCTGGGCTCTGCATCTTCCCGTCATTTTGCACATCAATGCCTCCAGATATCGTGTGGAATCAGGAAGACGAGAAAGCTCCCACAAAGCTGGATATCCTGTCATTAAAACGGCACCTTGCCATGATATCCTAGGAACCAGATTAGCTCCTCTGCTTTTGTAGGAGGTGAGATGTGAAAACTTTCAAAATACCTCACTTAGCCGTTCTTCTTCCTTCCTCCCTTTGAAGAGACGATCCCACTTTCTGCCTCGCTTCCTGTCGAATCCCTTCTCTTCATGTTCCTCCAGATTTTTGGCTACTTTCACTAACGCGCTTAACCTACTTACCGAATCGATTCATTTTTCTGGGATTGCAAAGGACGCCGAATGCCATGCTAACAAAAAGAGACGAGTTTGCACAATACGCTAAAGGGACATTGCACAAACACACAAACCAGGCGTCCCACGTTGTGCAAACACAGCTGCTAGGTTTGTAGCTGTCTGGTTAACTGTCTGGACCAGGGGTCTCCAACCTTGGCAACTTTAAGACTTGTGGACTTCCAACTCCCAAAGTTGCCAAGGTTGGAGACCCCTGGTCTGGACTGCTGGACATACCCTCAATGAAGATGGGGATGAAGTGAAGCCAGGACATCTAGAGACAATAGACCTGGTGTGGGTGATTCCACTACTGGTGACGCCCCAGACCCATAAGGCAGATCCAGCAAGCCCACAGGATCCCTTGCCTTGCCCTCACTGACCCCTTCTCAAGTCCAACCATTTGATCCTAAGCAGAGACATGTGATAAAACTCCTTAGAGCTGAGAAACATGTCAAGAAATAAAACAGCAGAAGAGTCCGTTGCCACAGCTCTGTATGGGGTGGAGAATGAGAAGGGACCTTGGAGGTCTTCTATCTAGTCCAACGCTCTGCTCAAGCAGGAAACCCTGTACTATTTCAGACAAATGGTTGCCTGAAAACCTCCAACAGTGGAGGTTTATCGGCCTTGCTCTCTGGGTGTCGAGGCTGAAAACCAACTTTTTGAGCCAACTATCTTGCTGTGGATTCCAACTTACTGTGTGTCTCCTTTCTTTTTTCCTGGATTTGTCACTTGCTTATTAGATTCCTGGTCTTGACCTGTGCTAAACCTGTGGACCACACTTGCTGTCTTAAGATACAAGTTAAAAGACTCATCAAGCTTTGCCTATCACTGGATTATGGGAGGCATCCGGGCACTTATCTCTCTGGCTGGCAGCCAGCAATTGCGGCACAGAAAAGATAAGCATTGTGTGAACACAGTCATTAAGCAAAATTAAGGGGGCGTTTTTTTCAGAACACAATTTACCTTAACTAGCTCATTTTCTGAGTTTTCACAATATATGGAGCCATAAACCAGGGTTGCAAACACCCAGGGAACCACTAGGTGATAGTAAAAGAGAGTTTTTGCTTCTACTTAGTGGTTGGCTGGATTTTTGACATGCAAAAGCCCTACTCTAAACCAATCAAACAGTCTGTGTCATTTTTCTAAGCCACCTAGAGGTCGCTGAAAGTGAGCAGGAGGCCATGTAAATTCTCTTAAGCAAATAAATAAATTTGTGCAACATGCCAAGACGGAGAAAATCAACTTTAAAAATCAATTATAATGAAAATTAACCAATGTTAGCAGCGTGGTATCAATTTTCTTACTTCTGAAGGGGGTTCTGACAGCACAATTCACAATTCAAATACCAAAATGTCCAATTGTGGGGTTAGGTTAAATGAATATTCCTTAAAATGTGAAACAAACAGCTATTTTTTTCCTTTCCACAGCAATACTCAATTCAGTCTCTCGCCTTACTTGAGAGCTAGCTTTCCATTTTCTGTCTTAATTTACTACTTTCCTGACCTCAAATGAATAACTGCAAGCAGGAATACTTCACCGTTGTGCTTGCACTCCTGAGTAACAGCGTTTCTGATTGTTGTCAACATTGAAATAAAAACATCAATTGTTAGAATACTAAAACCTAAATTTACAGCAAATCCGAATTACACACTACACAAACCCACAGCAACACACCAAACTAAGACTATCGTTGTCATCATCCTCCTGCAGACATTTTCACCGTTCCCCATCTCGATGATGACTTTTACACAGGCAATTCTATTTTCCCTTAGAATTTATTTAACTCTATTTAAGCATTTTAAATATATCAAATGCAGATAAAACAATTCTGCTTTATAGGCTGGTGCTATCACCAATGATTGTTCCTAGAACTGATTTGATTTAACTAGAACTTTTGAACCCAGTTCTTCTATCTATCCTATTCCCAGGCATATTACGGTATTTCTTGACCCTGACTGATGCCGTCAATCGCTCTTCCTTTTTTTCTAACTTAACTAAAAATTATTTGCAGCAGCATGGCCCTTTTCTTTGGATGCGAAGATAAAATGTTCGCTCAGGACTTCTTTTATGAATGCCAGGCTGGATATTTTATATATTGAGGAAATTTCCTGACTTCCATCTGTTTGTTTGTCTTCCTTGATCAGTTCAGTGGATAAAACATTCCCCTTTGTCTAACTAACTAAACTGACTGTGTGTTTTACCTTTCCTATATGCTACAGGTAATCCATGGGAATTGCCCTCTTTTCTTCAAAGGTTTCTTGAATGTTCTTTCCATGATACCATACTTCACTCCTTGCCCATCAGTCCCTGAGGCCATTTCAGTTCTGGACAACAAGTATATACTTTTTTTTATCTGTCTGAGAACAATGATTCTGATACGGCTCCATAAACGTATATATGTCTATATACATAGGTATGTCTGTGAGACATACCTAATTTCCCTCATCTGCATGCTCCCAAGCAATCAATCTAGAAGACCGATAATTCACAAGCATCCCTAAAGTGACACGATTCACATCCACTAGAATTTACAAAATGGCAAATCGGTTCTGGAAACGCCCTATCCTGGTGTCGGCCTTACTAGGTGGACCAGACGGGAATCATAACCGGATCAACAGGTTTATTGCAAAGCTACATGAACAGAATTTTTGTTAAGTCTGAAAGTACAGTTCTCCCACCGTCTCTTTTTACAGCTGGAGAAGCTGGGAAGGATCTCTTCTTGAGTCTATTTCTCTACCCGCTATGCAGCAGAGGGCTCAGCTGCCTCTTATCTGACTGTTCCCTAAGCAGCATCTCTTTGTCCTGTCTCCCAAGATCTTTCTCACATACTGTTTAGATCTAGTGCCTGGGAAAGCCACAACAGAGATCTAATCAGAGGCTGCAAAGACAGAGAGCTTTAGAGATTCAGGAGAATTTAGAACCAAATGAAACGTGGAAATACCCCAGACTAGGATTAGGTATTAGTTACACAAAGGGAATACACACATACGCGATTCAGGAAGTTGGCATTGGGGTATAATTTAGCACAGGGGTCTCCAACCTTGGCAACTTTAAGCCTGGCGGACTTCAACTCCCATGGGGAATTCTGGGAGTTGAAGTCCGCCAGGCTTAAAGTTGCCAAAGTTGGAGACCCCTGATTTAACTCGAAGATAGGGATAGATAGATAGATAGATAGATAGATAGATAGATAGATAGATAGATAGATAGATGGATGGATGGATGGATGGATGGATGATGGATGGATCCATCTGCCATCTTCACCTTAGTGATTTACTGGGATCCTGTCATAAATTGTTAGGACGAGGGGGAGAGGAAGTAGACAATTGGCACAGAGAGAGTAGAGATGAGCAAGAGTCGGGAGGGGTGACAGGTTTGATGGAAGCCCGAGACATGAGAACCAGCCTATTCCAGTCTTCAGGCCGCAGAGCCTGCAAAAAAGAAGGCGAACTGCGCCAAACATCCGAGCTGTTTCCTAAACGCCTATGCGGCATGCCATTGGATGAAGAAGACAGACCGGTCAAGGGGCGAGGGCCATGGAGAAGGGTGAATTCTGTAACGCTTTGCGCGGGAACTTCAGTTCCAGCCTTGCTTTTCTTGCAACCACTAATCCTTAGTAAAAAAAGAACCTATCACTTCCATCAAATAGAGTCGAGAGTCTTTCTTAGCTGGGGCAGGTCTGACATAGATAGATAGATAGATGGATGGATAGATAGATAGATAGATAGATAGATAGATAGATAGATAGATAGATAGATAGATAGATAGATAGATAAGATAGATAGATGGATAGATGGATGGATGATAGGTAAATGATAGGTAGATAGATACTTTGGCTGTTTTGGCATCTATGGCCAATATAGGTCAAACATGGTCATAGTGGATCAGTGATACTTTGGCGTTTGTTTTGTATTTTATCAGTCGGGATCAGTTTATTAGGGGAGAGGACATTAACAGTGCAAAATTTTTATTGTTCCTGCTATTTTGAAGAGATGTTTCTTAAGCACAGCCTTTCAGACAGGCAATACTAAAATATGGACACCTCTGTTGTTTCTTGGCTGTTAATTAGCTTTTTCACCCCAAAAAAAATATTCTAAAAATATTTTTAGCTACATTTAAGTGTATCTCGCCCTGAGAGTTGCTGCTATCAGGCCACCGATAATTTTTAGAAATCGATCAGTAACTAAAGAAATATCAGCCAGCCTTCACAACAATGTATTAAGGAATTGGGTACCATTTGATGATGCTGGAAAATCCTGTTGGAACTTGCGGAAAGTAAAATCTTCAGATAAAAATTTTGGGAGCGGGGCGCTTGTCCTACATTGGACTCCATTAGGAAAAGCTACAAAAGAGTCTACTTTGTTTTGTTTTGTTTTTTCATTGTTGATAACTGCCTCAAAACATGAAGCCAACCCTTTTGGAAGCAGGAATATTTTCTCGACACCATCCCTAGGCAGAAGATGAAAAGGACAGCCACGATATCCGTAGTTTTGTAAGTGGGAAGAAACTAAAGGATTGTTTTGCTTGAGCATTTGATCACTACTTTCGTTTTATTTCATAGGGCCGGGTTATTTACGGGACCGCCTGCTGCTACCGAATACCTCTCACCGACCCGTGCGCTCTCACAGAGAGGGACTCCTCAGGGTGCCATCGGCTAGGCAGTGCCAGCTGGCGACGTCCAGGGGAAGGGCCTTCTCTGTGGGGGCTTCCACCCTCTGGAACGAACTTCCCCCAGGACTTCGTCAACTTCTGGACCTCCGAACCTTCCGCCGCGAGTTTAAAACACATCTATTTATCTGCGCAGGACTGGACTAGAATTTTAATTTTAAATTGGTTTTAAATGGGTTTTATTATGTATATTGTTATTTTTAATTATTCGGCCATTTGTAATAAGTTTTTTTAACTGATGTTTTATTTTGTATTTATATGTATATTTTTATTTGGCTGTGAACCGCCCTGAGTCCCTAGGGAGATAGGGCGGTATAAAAATACGAAAAATAAATAAATAAAAATAAATAAATAAATAAATTTCTGGAGGGTTCAAGACAACTTCAATTACACCAACTAAGTTGGCCGCAGACTTGCTATATTACAGCCTCCTTTACGTACTAATTTTTGAAATCCCTTTGAGCTGTTGTTGGCCACCAAACTCAAAACAACATTATTGTATGCCATTGAAAGCCTGTAAGATGGATGGATGGATGGTTCTCCAGGAATCTGTCCGTGGCTTGGAGAATATGGGTTTTACCTCCCACCTTTTCCCTGGAAAAAAAACTGCAAAGGAATACAGGAAGATGTCTCACTGCAATTCAGCCCTGATTCATCTGGCTTCTTGAGGAATTCTGGGAGTTGAAGTCCACAAATCTTTAAAGTTACCATGTTTGGAGACCTCTGACAGTGGTAGGCAAAAGAATTCTAGCTGGCACAATTTGAACCCTAGCACAAGAGTCTGCCAAAGCTGGGATTTTGATGCTGCATTGGTATTATTTGCTCAATGTTGGATTTGCATTGGTTATTTACAAGGAAGAAAAGCATAAATCACAGAAATTTGGGGTGTTGGCACAAAAGGTCACCAGCATAAGTAAGTGTAACCAGTATGTTAGTTTAGCATAGCAATATCAAAACCTATTTTGGCCTCTTTTCTTCTCTTCAGGAGGCTGGCACCATGAATTAAATAAATAAATAAGTAACTTACTTTCTTTCTTTCTTTCTTTCTTTCTTTCTTTCTTTCTTTCTTCCTTCCTTCCTTCCTTCCTTCCTTCCTTCCTTCCTTCCTTCCTTCCTTCCTTCTCCTATCCTTCCTTCCTTCCTTTTTTTTTTTGACTAATGCTAAGAAAATATGCATGGGAATTGCATGGGAAAGGTGTGAGAATTATAGTTTTTGTTTAGAAATCTTTCCTTTCTTCCTCCCTCCCTTCCTCCCCCTCTCCTTCCTTCCTTCCTTCCTTCCTTCCTTCCTTCCTTCCTTCCTTCCTTCCTTCCTTTTTTTTTGACTAATGCTAAGAAAATATGCATGGGAATTGCATGGGAAAGGTGTGAGAATTATAGTTTTTGTTTAGAAATCTTTCCTTTCTTCCTCCCTCCCTCCCTCCCCCTCTCCTTCCTTCCTTCCTTCCTTCCTTCCTTCCTTCCTTCCTTCCTTCCTTCCTTCCTTCCTTCCTTTTTTTTTTGACTAATGCTAAGAAAATATGCATGGGAATTGCATGGGAAAGGTGTGAGAATTAAAGTTTTTGTTTAGAAATCTTTCCTTCCTTCCTTCCTCCCCCCTTCTTTCTTTCTTTTTTCTTTCTCTTTCTTTCTCTCTTTCTTTCTTTCCTCCCTCCCTCCCTCCGTCCTTCCTTCCTTCCTTCCTTCCTTCCATCCTTCCTTCCTTTTTTTTTGACTAATGCTAAGAAAACATGCATGGGAATTGCATTGGGAAAGGTGTGAGAATTATAGTTTTTGTTTAGATGTCTTTTCTTTCTTCCTGCCTCCCTCCCTCTCCCTCTCTTTTTTTCTTTCTTTCCTTTCTTTCTTTCTTTCTTTCCTTCTTTCTTTCTTCGCTAATGCTCAGAAAATATTCATGGGAATTACATGGGAAAGGTGTGAGAATTATAGTTTTTGTTTAGAAATCCTTCTTTCCTTCCTTCCTTCCTTCCTTCCTCCCTCCCTCCCTCCCCCTCTTTCTTTCTTTCTTTCTTTCTTTCTTTCTTTCTTTCTTTCTTTCTTTCTTTTTTAGCTAATGCTAAGAAAATATGCATGAGAATTACATGGGAAAGGTGAGAATTAGTTTTTGTTTAGAAGTCTTTCCTCCCTCCCTCTCTCCTTCTTGTCTGTTCTTTTCTTTTCTGTTCTTTTCTTTTCTTTTCTTTCTTTCTTTCAGTCTGTCTGTCTTTCTTTCTTTCTTTTGGCTAATGCTAAGAAAATGGGTATGGGAATTCCATTTTGTTTAGTGTTTCTTTCTTTATGACTAATGATTGTAGGAAATTACTTTTTTTCCGTATAAGTCTTTTTTCCCCTTTCTTTTGACTAATGCTAAGAAAATAGGCATGAGAATTATAGTTTTTGTTTAGAAGTCTTTCTTTCTCTTTCTATCTCTCTCTCCTCCGTCCCTCCCTTCCTTCTACTAATGCTGAGAAAAGTGTGAAAATTATAGAAGTCCCTTCCTTCCTTCCTTCCTTCCTTCCTTCCTTCCTTCCTTCCTTCCTTCCTTCCTTCCTTCCTCCCTCCCTCCCTCCCTTCCTTCCTTCCTTCCTTCTTCCTCTTTCTTTCTTTCTTTCTTTCTTTCTTTCTTCCTTCCTTCCTTCCTTCCTTCCTTCCTTCCTTCCTTCCTTCCTTCCTTCCTTCCTTCCTTGTCTCTCGTCTGAGCAAGGGCACTGAAAGCAAGTGACCCTTTTGCAGATACATAGAGCTTGGTCCCTGCCTTGCCAAAATCATTTGGCTTAGAAAATGAAACTTGATCTGTAGACTTGGGAATACTGAGATTGAAACCTATGGACACAGAAGACCCCTATAACATTAAACATTAACCCTAATCAAATAAAGTAATATTTGAGCTCAGTAGGAATTACTTTCAACTACTTAAACAAAAGGTCAGGAAAGGGAAAAAATATAGCTGCCTTTTGTCAACCACAGCGCCTAATAGATCTGTTGCATTATGAAAAGATACGGAGGTGGCCACTAACTTGGAGGTCTTTCAAAGAGAATGGGGGGAAAAAAATTAATGGAGAACTAGTCTATCAAGAGGTACAGAATAACAGAGTTGGAAGGGACCTCAGAGGTCATCTAATCCAACCCCCTGCTCAAGCAGGAGACCCCACACCATTTCCGACACACAGCTGTCCAGTCTCTTCTTAAAAACACGCCAGTGATGAAGCACCCACAAGCTCTGGTCTTGAGGATTGTCTTATCTCCCGATTAGAGGCAGAGGTGGTATTCACCTTGTGAACATCTGTGAGAAAGATAACGCTGAACTGAGATGAAACCTGGTCTGATCCAAGAGGATAATCTGTACTAAAATACATCTCCGAACTGATTCCCCCCCCCCCCGATAGTAGCGATGCTAATGACAATGATGTGAATCCACCTATTAGCAATGTTTCTGAACCTTGGTTGCTTTAAGACAAGCAGACTTCAACTCCCAGAATTCTGGGAGTTGAAGTCCAAGTGCCCAAGGTTGAGAAACACAGACATTATTACCATCCCTACACCATAATTCACTAACCAAAGAGTTCTAATCTCACAGCCATCCAGCAGGCCAGATTGGCCAATTTGCCAACAACACTCAAGAGATCAACTTGCCTGAAGATTAAATTCATACTAGCTGTCTCCCATTCCACCCAACACGCTGCCAGCCTTCTAGAAGAGCCGGTGGAAAAATTCCTCTTTATTTTTGGGTTAAAATGCCGTAGGTCCGTTGGAAACAGCGCTGGCTTTGATATTTTGATGGGTTGCTTCGGCTGAATTCAAACTCTCGCCATGGGGACTAGAAACTTCTGCCTATTAAAACAGCCTGCCTTCATAAGACCTATATATCCACACCAGACACTTGGGAACTGACAAAGCTGGGACGATCATCTGTTGTTTTCTTCCCCTGGCACTTTCCCCTGCAATTTAAACCAGCCTTTTCTTCTCTTGGTATTTATTATTATTATTATTATTATTATTATTCTCATTATTATTGCAAACTGAAAGATGGAAGAAAAAAAAAAAGTAACTGATCGTTTGATCGATGCCGGGCACATATTGTGCCATTCCAAATCGGGGCTTCGCCTGATTCCCGTTTGAAAAATAAATAAATAAATAAATAAAGGGGACGATTCAATTTCTTACCGACTTTTTCAACGATTCAAAATGACACTTGCCTAAAACACTCTGCTTTCGTATGGGGAGGCCGTCAAAACATTTCCTCCCTTTAGCATTCTGTGATGCTGCAAACTTCACCCAGTTTTCTTTCTTTTTGTTTCTTAATCCTTTCTTTGAGACAGCCCCCCCACACACACATTCTACTTAACCGAGACCGGAGTTATCCCAGTCTTGTATCTTTTACTGCAGCGGCCCTCCTACAAAACAAAACCAGGGGGTCTCTCACCGAGGCCTTATAAAGTGGTACTAACACTTCCCGCGATCTTAATTCTATCCTTCTTTCTAGGGTCTCTCTTGATGGTCACCAATTCCTCCGGCAGAAAAGGCTATTTTTTTTCCCGACACTCTTAAATGCTCAAGCAATCTCAATCCACGTCCTTGACCTCTTTGAAAATATAGCTAGTAGGCCCGGGCAAGGCAAGGAGGGGCTTCAGACAAGACCCTTTCCCTCTTTAGAGAAAAATTAAAATTTCTCCAAAGCTGGGGTCTCCAACCTTGGTAACTTTAAGCCTGGAGGACTTCAACTCCCAGCTTTGCTGGCTGGGGAATTCTGGGAGTTGAAATCCGCCAGGCTTAAAGTTGCCAAGGTTGGAGACCCCTGCTCCGAAGCAAAGTTTTTGCCGAGATCTGGTTGGCTGCTCTCCGGCCAAGCCCCTTTCCTGCTGTGCGATAGCGATTAGCGATAGTGATCGCATCAACACCCAATGACTCTGCACGTCCCGCGGTTCCTTAAACCCGGAGAGAGACTTTGGAAAATAGCAATAAGCGCCTAGACTTATATACCGCTTCACCGGTGCTTTACAGCCTTCTCTGAGCGGTTTACAGAGTCAGCCTATTGGCCCCCAACAATCTGGGGTCTCACCATTCAGTCTAAAAGCTGGATTTAGGTTTGAGGTTGTTTTAAACGAACTCGAGCCTCTAAAATGAACCTTCCCTTTCCTGTAAATCAATCACGAAAGCAAATAAAGGTGTCTCTTAATCGAAACCTGTCCGGTCGTAACTTTCCTCACCAAGAAAGCAGGGGCCTTGTAAGATTTTTTATTATTATTATTATTATTATTACCCCTCTCCCAGGCAAACATCCGGGAAGAAATTAGAAGGAAGAAACCACCACATATAGCGGTTCGGATGTCTGCAAATAGAAAATTGCTTTTTCCCCCCCGATTGCAGCGTGCACTTAACTCAAGATGTCTTCCTTCAGCATAGGGTGTGTGAGAGAAAGGTCTTGGCAGAGGAAGGGCCCTCTTTTACCAGTCTCCTTGGCTGGGGGCGGGGGGGGGAAGGAGGGATTGGGAGCAGGGGCGAATAATCCGACCGATGGGGGTTCATAGAGAAGCAGCCTTTCGCAACACCTCGCAAAGCGTTCCCTTTCGTTCTTGTGCGTTAAATGGTTTGCGTTTCGTTTCCCCGAACAGCCCAAAGGAAAAAGAAAAAAAGCTGATTTGATGGATGCTTATATTCAAGGTTCAACTAACGGCTAGTCGGCTGGGAGGTCTCTATGAACCTCCACGTTAAAAGATACAGAGAGGGAGAAAGACATGGAGCTCGTACATCGGAGGGTGGGGCAGATGGGGGGAGAGGGAAAGGGGAGAGGAGAAACGAAAAGAAAATGGAGAAAACGGATGTCGCCCTGTCTAGGCAAAAAAAAATAATATTTTTTTTTTTTAAAAAAAGAAGAAGTTGGGATTGGTGGGTTAGTTATTAGGAAGCAGGTGCCAGCGGTGTAGAAAAGCCATTTATCCAGAAATCTCTTCCCGTTGTTCCTTGTTTCGGCGTACTTCGGCTGCATGCAGTTCCTGAAAAACATAAGAGGCGATAACAGGTGTGAACGCAGCGCCGATGGTTGGCGAGGATAAGCGCCTCGGTGGCGGGATTGCCCATCCTGACAAGCATTCCAAGTAGTCCTCGACGTACGACCGCAATCGGGCCCAAAATTTCTGTTGCTAAGCGAGACAGTTGTTAAGGGCCTCTGGTGGCTCAGACTGCTAAGACAGCCTGTTATTAACACAGCTGCTTGCAATTACTGCAGGTTCTAGTCCCACCAGGCCCAAGGTTGACTCAGCCTTCCATCCTTTATAAGGTAGGTAAAATGAGGACCCAGATTGTTGGGGGCAATAAGTTGACTTTGTATATAATATACAAATGGATGAAGACTATTGCTAACATAGTGTAAGCCACCCTGAGTCTTCGGAGAGGATACTGTAAAATCTCCATTCCCACCTCAATCCAGGGGAAGGATACTGTAAAATCTCCATTCCCACCCCACTCCAAGGGAAGGATATTGTAAAATCTCCATTCCCACCCCAATCTAGGGGAAGGATACTGTAAAATCTCCATTCCCACCCCACTCCAAGGGAAGGATATTGTAAAATCTCCATTCCCACCCCACTCCAAGGGAAGGATATTGTAAAATCTCCATTCCCACCCCATCTAGGGGAAGGATACTGTAAAATCTCCATTCCCACCCCACTCCAAGGGAAGGATATTGTAAAATCTCCATTCCCACCCCACTCCAAGGGAAGGATATTGTAAAATCTCCATTCCCACCCCAATCTAGGGGAAGGATACAGTAAAATCTCCATTCCCACCCCACTCCAGGAGAAGGTTATTGTAAAATCTCCATTCCCACCCCAATCCAGGGGAAGGTTACTGTAAAATCTCCATTCCCACCCTACTCTAGGAGAAGGTTATTGTAAAATCTCCATTCCCACCCCAATCCAGGGGAAGGTTACTGTAAAATCTCCATTCCCACCCCACTACAGGGGAAGGATACTGTAAAATCTCCATTCCCACCCCACTCCAAGGGAAGGATATTGTAAAATCTCCATTCCCACCCCAATCCAGGGGAAGGTTACTGTAAAATCTCCATTCCCACCCCACTACAGGGGAAGGATACTGTAAAATCTCCATTCCCACCCCACTCCAAGGGAAGGATATTGTAAAATCTCCATTCCCACCCCAATCCAGGGGAAGGTTACTGTAAAATCTCCATTCCCACCCCAATCCAGGGGAAGGTTGCTGCAAAATCTCCATTCCCACCCCACTACAGGGGAAGGATACTGTAAAATCTCCATTCCCACCCCAATCCAGGGGAAGGTTACTGCAAAATCCCTATTTTCTCCCAATCAGCTGGGACTTGGGAGGCAGAGAATAAACAGGGGCGGGGCCAGTCAAAATTTTTACTACCGGTTCTCCGAACTACTCAAAATTTCCACTACCGTTTTTCCAGAACTGGTCAGAATCTGCTGAAACCCATCTCTGTCCATCTCAACAGATATAGATATATATATATTAGCAATAGCAATAGCACTTAGATTTATATACCGCTTCACAGTGCTTTACAGCTCTCTCTAAGCGGTTTACTGAGTCAGCATATTGCCCCCAAGAATCTCGGTCCTCATTTTACCCACCTGGGAAGGATGGAAGGCTGAGTCAACCTTGAGCCTAGTGAGACTCGAACTGTCGAATTGCAGGCAGCCGGCAGCCAGTCGAAGTCGCCTGCAGTGCTGCACCCTAACCACTGCGCTACCGTGGCTCATACATCACTCTGATTTAATCTTTTGGCGTTACTCTGGTGCGTCACCCGCAGCCTCACAATGGGAGCGGCTTAGGGTGGAAGGCTCATCTATTAGGGTTTGTCGGCGGGCTTACCTTTTCGCGGAGTCGCTCCCTCAAGGCAGCTAGGTGAGCTTCGCGGATCTCCTTGCTGAGCTCCATCTTGTAGTTGAGCTTCTCCTCAGCCAGCCGGCTGAAGTTGTTGTTCTCTTCCAGAGCCTTGTGTAACACTTCCCGCTCGTGTTCGCGCTTCTCTGCCAGCTGCTTCAGGACTTGGGCTTCCTGGTTCTGCAAGGAAACCCATCAAAGCAGAGGCGATTCAGGAGCTCTTGAGTAGCCAATAGTCTGGGAAGCTTCTCCCAAGAAGCAGCACCATTGCAATGGATTTTTTTTTTTAAGCTTGGGAGTCAATCGACACACCTGGCTCTCCTAGAGCACAGGACTGGTAGGACTGGTGGAACAGGGCTCTCCAAACTTGGCGACTTGAAGACCTGTGGACTTCAACGCCCAGAATTCCCCAGCCAGCCATTGAGCATTCGTATACATATAGTATGTTTGTGTGTGCTGGTGCGTTGTTTTGCTTTTCCTCCTAATCAAGGAACCACTGAGAACAGCCCCACCAGCACTGACAAGGCAAGCTACCTGAATGGTGTATGCACAAAAAAGCAAATCCCACTCCCTTCAAGCACTGATGATGTTACCTAGTTCGGTAATGAAACGTCTGCAAGCAAACAGTCAAGGTCAAAGACTACCAAGGACACCACAGTCATTGTCCTCCTCCTCTTCCTCCTTCTCCTCCTCCTCCTCCTCCTCCTCTAACCCCACTCCCTTCTAGCACTGATGATGTAACTTAGTTCGGTAATGAAATGTGTCTGCAAGCAAACAATCAAGCTCAAAGACTACCAAGGACACTACAGTCATCGTCCTCCTCTTCCTCCTCTAACCCCGCTGCCTTCTAGCACTGATGTTGTTACCTAGTTTGGTAATAAAATGTCTACAAGCAAATAATCAAGCTTAGAAAACACCAAGGACCCCACAGTTGTTGTCATCATCATCGTCGTTCTCCTCCTCCTCCTCCTCCTCCTCCTCCTCCTCCTCCTCCTCCTCCTCCTCCTCCTCCTCCTCTTCCTCCTCCTCCTCTAACCCCACTCCCTTCTAGCACTGATGATGTAACTACTTTGGTAATGAAATGTCTGTAAGCAAACAATCCAGCTCAGGGAGCACCAAGGATGCTGCAGCTCAGCCTTACGCTACAAATATTCTCTTCGGTCTGAGTTGTTAACCGTGTTAATGACCAAACAGTAAAAACTTATATATAATTTTGATTGGAAATTCTTGGTCAGTTTTCCACCTGCGTACATACAGTATTTCGGAGAAGTTTCAGGCCTAGGTCCCAAAGATTTCTCCAGGTATTCATCAGCACATGATTGTGAGGGAATTGTGAGAATTTGTCTGAAGATAAATTTGAGGACGTACCAGCCAGAAATTTTCGCCCAAGACTGAAAATCAGGCTTGTCGGATGTTACATCTGTTCTATTCTGCAAGGAAACCCATCTACGGAGCAGAGAGTTGGTCTCTGACAGAAAACAACTTGAAGAAACTAGAAGCATTTGAAATGTGAATTTACATATAAGCTGGGTTAACAAAATCACAAATGAGGAGGTGATAAGCCGCCTGGGAAAGCCAAGGGAAACAATCAAAGCCATTAAAAAGCAAAAATTAGAATATTTTGGACACCCAGAAAAATACTCCATACTTGACTTAATCTTCCAGGGAAAGATTGAAGGCCAACAAGGTTCAGGCAGAAGAAGAACATCATGGCTTCAAAACCTAAGGGTCTGTTTTGGACAAAACTCAGCGGCGCTTTTTCGTGCGGTCTATTCTGACAAAAATAGGATTGCCAACATGATCACCCATGATGGATATGGAAGAAGAAGAAGAAGAGGAAGAGGAGGAGGAGGAAGAAGAAGAAGAAGAAGAAGAAGAAGAAGAAGAAGAAGAAGAAGAAGAAGAAGAAGAAGAAGAAGAAGAAGAAGAAGAAGAAGAAGATCAGCCAAGAAGAGGAGGAGGAGGAGGAGGAAGAAGAAAAAGAAGAAGATGAAGATGAAGAAGAAGAAGAAGAAGATCAGCCAAGAAGAGGAAGAGGAAGAGGAGGAGGAGGAAGACGAGGTGGTGGAGGAGGAGGAGGAGGAAGAAGAAGAAGAAGAGAAGAAGAAGAAGAAGAAGAAGAAGAAGAAGAAGAAGAAGAAGAAGAAGAAGATCAGCCAAGAAGAGGAAGAAGAGGAAGAGGAGGAGGAGAAGGAGGAGGAAGAAGAAGAAAAAGAAGAAGAAGAAGATGATCAGCCAAGAAGAGGAAGAAGAGGAGGAGGAGGAGGAGGAGGAGGAGGAGGAGGAGGAGGAGGAGGAGGAGGAGGAGAAGAAGAAGAAGAAGAAGAAGAAGAAGAAGAAGAAGAAGAAGAAGAAGAAGAAGAAGAAGAAGAAGAAGAAGAAGAAGAATATCAGCAGCCAGAAATGCCTGAACTCTTACGAACTTCCCCTTACCTTCCTTCTCTCTTCGGCGGCTTCCAATCGCTTCTGCAGCTCCTCCAGGGACAGATCCCTCTTCTTGGGGGGAGAGGAGAGGATAGGACTCTCCGGAGACAGGTCAGAGGGGGACTTCAAAATCACTTCGAAGCTTTGGCCAGAAGCCCGCTTGTCCAATTGCTTGACCTCCATATCTGAGCAAGTGAAAAGGATTATGGGTCAGATTCAGGGGTAGGTTCTATTTACCTTTACTACCGGTTCGCATTGTCCCTGCGCACGCATGCGCAGAAGAGTTTTGATGACGTTTGGGTCAGTGGGCGGAACCTCCCGCCGGTTTTACTACCGGTTCTACACAACCGGTCCAAACCAGGGGCAAGCCACCACTGGTCAGATTTCCTGAGAGGTATTGTGGCATCATAGGTTCATTCTTTCTTCACCAAACTCATTTAGATCTCTCCCATCCAGTCAAGAATCCATCACCCAAGTATGTAAATGTGCCTTTCTCCGTAAACAATGAACCCAATTCAGTTAGTTGCATAGTTACGTTTTGAACACGCAACGGGAACCGATGAAATTTACACTGATAAAAAAAAATGCTACCCACTGTATAAATATGCTGCCCAATTGGTGTTGAAGGATGCATCCGGCGTTGCCTGTGATGGATCCAAGAGACCACTGACCAATTGCTCAAACGTAGTTAAAAAGTAATCTGTTCTTTGCTAAGTCGACCAAGGTTTATCGTAAGCCTGCATCGGTGGCCAATAACCATTGTTCAGTATTATTTCTGTCTTAACAGCTGATGTTTGGGGAAAGCAGCTTATGATTCAGGTGGAGCTGCCTTTGTGGGAATAGAAGTATAGAAGCAAAGTAACATAAATAAACAAAGAAACATTGATCAAGCTAGAACTTGGGGCCTGGGTACTTACGGGACCGCCTGCTGTTACCCCATGCCTCCCACCGACCCGTACGCTCCCACAGAGAGGGTCTTCTCAGGGTGCCGTCCGCCAAACAATGTCGGCTGGCGGCCCCCAGGGGAAGATCCTTTTCTGTGGGGGCTCCTACGCTCTGGAACGAGCTTCCCCCTGGTTTACGCCAAATACCTGACCTTCAGACCTTTCGCCGCGAATTAAAAACACATCTGCTCATTCGCGCGGGGCTGGCTTAAGGCTTTTCTTTTAAATTGTCTAGATTTTTAAATTTTAAATTCTATTTATGTTTTAAATTGGGGTTTTTAGATTTTTAAATATTTTAATTTTTCAGCCAACTGTAGAATAAGTTTCTTAATTCATTTTTAATTGTACATGGTTTATGTTTTATCTTGGCTGTACACCGCCCTGAGTCCTTCGGGAGAAGGGCGGTCTAGAAATCTAATAAATAATAATAATAATAATAATAATAATAATAATAATAATAATAATAACAACAACAACAACAACAACAACAACAACAACTGTGTTTTCCCGAAAATACGACCTACCCCGAAAGTAAGTCCTAGCTTGATTTGTACACGTGTGCCCGATATAAGCCCTACACACACTCCCAAAATAAGCCCTAATTAACACCCTGCCCACTCCGGGGTGCAGGGGGTTGGGCGTGGAGCGTGGGTAAAAATTAAGCTAGGGTAGGGATGGGGGTGGGGGTGGAGCTGCCCTACTTACCAGGCCTCTCAGACCCCGACACCTGCCTTGCCTTCCCCATCCACTTCTTCTGCGGCTGCTTGCCGCCACTTGTGCGTGTCGCCCCGGTCTCTGTTTTGCTGTCAAAGGTTCTTCCAGAAAGCCCTCTGCAGCCGATAACAGAGCTCTGGATCAATCCTGAAGGCTTCTGACAGCAAAACAGAAGCTGGGGGGGGCGACACATGCATGTGGCAGCAAGCGGCCGCAGAAGAGGTGGGTGGGCGGGCAGCAGGCTCCTGCTGGGCAGGGCTGTTGGCGCCACCCAGGGGTGGGTTCTACTTACCTTTGCTACTGGTTTGCATTGTGCCCGCACACACACGCACTCTTCTGCGTGTGCGCAGGTTTGTTTTTTTTAAATACATTTTTTATTTTTTATAAACATAATAAAAAACATCATTGTGAACCATTTGTCAGTCAGGTACATCTTTAAACGTATTTCAAATTTCATGTTTTATACAATATATTTCCTTCTCCTTCATTCAAATTTATAATGATCGCACATCTCTAATAAAAATTGTGTTCCATAGCATTAAAGTTTAAGTGAAGTCTAGTCCCCATATTTAAATCCCCCAAAACCTCATTAATAATTAAATTCCACAAATTGACATATCTAAATTACTTTTAATCAGAGGTCAGACCATCTAAAAACCCTTACTTAAAACTGCCCTGCAGTCGCATAGAGATTTCCATCTTACTTAGGATTAGTCCTGAAATCACAAAGACTATTCCCTCTTATCAACTTTCTCTGCCTCTAAGTAACATATGCTTAAAAAAAAATTCCATATCATCAATTCTCAGTAAAAAACAAAAACCAGCTTAAAATTGAGAGGGGTGGTTATAGTTTCTGTTCCTTTGGAAGTTACGCAGATCGCTTTTGATGACAGGTCAGTGGGTGGAGCCTCCTGCTGGTTTTACTACCGGTTCTATAGAACTGGTCCGAACCGGGGGCAACCTCCACTGGTGCCACCGCCACAAGGTGAGTCAGTGGAAAACACACACACACACACACACGAAAATAAGACCTGGTGCCTTTTTTGTTGGCAAAAAAAAATATAAGACCGGGTCTTATTTTCGGGGAAACACAGTAGCAGTCACCCTACTTAAGCCTGACCTTCCATGAATCTCTCCAAATCATTTTTTTTAAAAAATGAGCAGTATAACCTCTGATGGAAGTGAACTTGTGAGGGGTTTAGTCATGCTTTGTGGGCCCTGGAAGTGGAAGTGAACTTGTGAGGGGTTTAGTCATTTTATGGGCCCTGAACTACACAGGATTCCAATGTGGGACCCTAAATGGGGTCCTTGGTACTCTCTGAGCTTGATAGGTTTCTCGTAGGCCTTTCATTATCAAACTAGGTAACAACATCAGTGCACTGATGATATTCCCTAGATTGGTAATGAGACATCTGCAAGAAAGCCCCCAAGCTCAGAGAGCACTAAGGACTCCATAGTTCAGCCCTGAGCTGCAAATTAGAAAAGAACAGAAACGTTATTGTGGTTTTAAATGTACACTGATCAGCAAACAGTAAAATAAAATTTCATTGCATTCAGCTCTCAAAAGATCACTATTATGCCTATACCCACATACACACACATATACAACACAGAAAAATATCACAGTCTGGTTCAAATGTATATATGTGTGTGGCGAAAAAAAAAAGAAAGGAAGGAAGGAAAGGAAAGGAAGGAAGGAAGGAAGGAAAGAAAAGAAAGGAAGGAAGGAAAGAAAGAAAAGGAAGGGAGGGAGGGAGGGAGGGAAAGAAGAGGGAGGGAGGGAAGGAAGGAAGGAAAAAGAAAAGGAAGGAAAGGAAAGAAAGGACAGAAGGAAGGAAGGGAAGGAAGGAAGGAAGGAAGGAGGAAAGGAAGGAAAATGGAAGGAAGGAAGGAAAATGGAAGGAAGGAAGGAAAGAAAGAAAAATGGAAGGAAGGAAAGAAAGAAGGAAGAAAAGAAGGAAGGAGGAAGGAAGGAAGGAAGGAAGGAAGGAAGGAAGGAAAGAAAGGAAGGAGGAGGAGGAAAGAAGGAAAGGAAGGAAGGAAGGAAGGAAGGAAAGAAAGGAAGGAAAGAAAGGACAGAAGGAAGGAAGGGAAGGAAGGAAGGAAGGAAGGAGGGAAAGGAAAGGAAAAAAGGAAGGAAGGAAAGAAAGGATGGAAGGGTGGGAAGGAAGGACGGAAGGAAAGAAAAGAAAAAAGGAAGGAAGGGAAGGAAGGAAGGAAGAAAGGGAAGGAAGGAAAGGAAGGAAGGGAAGGAAGGAAGGAAAGGAAGGAAGGAAAGGATGGAAGGAAGGAAGGGAGGGAGGGAGGAAAGGAAGGAAAGAAGGAAAGGAAGGAAGGAAGGAAAAGAAAGAAAGAAAGAAAGAAAGGAAGGAAGGAAGGTAGGAAGGAAGGAAAGGAAGGAAATTACTAGCACGACCAGAAGAAAGAGAGAAACCCTTGATAGAACTATCAGCTTTGGAAGCCATATTAGTACCAGAAGCTTCCACGCTGCCCCCTTCTTGCCCTTGGGAAAGTAGGAGGGGGGGATTTGATAAGAGGTTTTGTTAGACACAATAGCATTCTTCTTTTCGGTCAAGGTCAGGACAGTCCTGCATCTGGAGCAGGAGTGGTTGGAGTGATGTCTCGCGATGGGACCGATGGCGATTGGAGCAGGCGATGGACTGATGGGTGCAGGGGATGGATTTGGGGGTTTCGATTTACTGAGGGGGAAAACCCGGAACTATCTGATTCGGGTTTTCCCAGATGTGCCAGTTTACCTACTCTAATAAATGGGACTTTGAGAAAATGCCTGTCTCGGAGCTTTTAATTGGAATTTGGGTTTTCTGGAACGCTGACAAGCACACTAAGAACATGTCTCTTTGCCCCCTTGTAATTTAATTCCCTGGTTCCATGTTCTAGAGCAGGGGTCTCAAACCTTCTGGACCTCAGGGATCACTAAATTCATAATTTTAAATCCCGCAGACCACTAATATGATCTGCCTAATGACCGGCTGGGTGGGTGTGACTAGGTGGTCATGTGACTGAGTGGGTGTGGCCAACTTGATGTCACTCATGTCGAGGAGCACCTCGCCAGCCTCTACTCACCCCTCCCCTCCCAGCCACTCCTCGCCTCCCCACCCAGCTCCTTTAGTGCCCCAACAGGAAGCAGTTGTTGGAGCTAAGCAGCCACCATGAGAAAAAGTTGGCAAAACAGCTGGATCGGTTCAAATTGGATCTGACCGAGAAGGAGGCTCAGTAGAAGCACCTCACTGAGGACTAGGAGCATAGGCTTTCCAAGCAGAGGGAAGACCTGCGGGAGTGCAAGGCCAGGTACCAGCACCTGGAGGCTCAGTGGGCTGAGATGGACAGCCAGTTCCAGGCCATGAGGCAGTCCCACTGGAACGAGGCCCTCCGGTTCTTCGCCACCAGCAACACTTCCCTCCAGCCTTCGCCCAAAGCCCCACACCAGGAGGCTGAAGCAGACCCCATGCTGGAATTTCTGCCCCCCTCTGACCCACACAAAAAATGGGGAGACTCTCTGCAGCAACACAAACGTTCATTGCAGGTGTCCGGCCCAGGGGCCATAGTTTGAGGACCCCTGATTTAGTGCAATATTAAAAATGCAAATAATTTTTCTGCGGACCACCAGTTGGTATCCGCTGTTCTAGAGTCTGGAACATGACCTTCCATAAGGCATCTGTTCTAGACTTTGAAGGGTGTTCTTGTAACCCTCCTTAGTCACCTTTTTCTCAAGGATATTACCCGGCTCTTTCCTCGTAGGGTATTAATCACCTTCATTACCTTTTTTTCTGAATCTGTTCTTTGAATTTCTCGTTAAGTGCTCTGCCCAGAATCGGATCCAGGATGGAATCCAAAGAAAAATAGCGGAACGGGAAATTCCTGCAAGTCGAAAATCCTATTCCCGTTGATGCCGCTTAAATTGTCACTTACATCACCCTGCGGACTCATCTGCTTTCTCAGTCAACTGTAAGTAGTCCTCGCCTTACGACCACAATTGAGCCCACCATTTCTGTTGCTAAACGAAACAGTTGTTAAAGCGAGTTTTTGCTTCCTTTTACGACCTTTTTTTTGCCACAGTTCTTAAGTGAATCCCTGCCGTTGTTAAGTCAGCAACATGGTTGTTGAAGTGAATCCGGCTTCCCCATTGACTTTGCTTGTCAGAAGGTCACAAAAGGGGATCGCATGATCCCGGGACACTGTGACCGTCATAAATATGAGTCAGTGGCCAAGCGTTTGAATTTTGACCACGGAGGATGCTCCCACGGACAAAAGTTTGAAAAACAGTCATAAGTTACTTTTTTTTTTCCTGTTGTAACTTCGAATGGTCACTAAACAAGCTACCGTAAGTCGAGGACTACCTGTGCGATGCTCCTTTCTTTCACCGTTCCAAAAGCACTTTTCTTTGCCTTTCTCAGGCTTAAGGTGAGGCCAATGGTGTGCGCTGGTTTCAAGAATGATGAAATCGGGGTTGCAGAGTTACTGTAAGGTCTGGTTCTCTTAGGCCAGCGGTCACCAACTGGTGGTCCGTGGACCACTGGTGGTCTGTGAGAAAATTTTGGTGGTCTGCAGAAAAAGTATTTGCATTTTTTATATTGCACTAAATCAGGGGTCCTCAAACTATGGCCCCTGGGCCGGATATGTGTAATGAAGGTTTGTGTTGCTGCAGAGAGTCTCCCCCTTCAGGGTCTTTTTGTGTGGGTTGGAGGGGGGCAGAAATTCCGACTTGGGGTCTGCTTCGGCCTCCTGGTGTGGGGCTTTGGGCGAAGGCTGGAGGGAAGCGCCGTTGGTGGTGAAGAGCCGGAGGGCCTCGTTCCAGTGGGACTGCATCATGGCCTGGAACCAGCTGACCATCTCAGCCCGCTGAGCCTCCAGGCGCCTGTACCTGGCCTTGCACTCTCGCAGGTCTTCCCTCTGCTTGGACTATGCTCCTAGTCCTCAGTGAGGTGCTTCTACTGAGCCTCCTTCTTGGCCAGATCCAATTTGAACCGATCCAACTGTTTTGCCAACTCTTTCTCAAGGTGCCTGCTTAGCTCCAACAACAGCTTCCTGTTGGGGCCCTAAGGAGCCAGGTGGGCAGGCGAGGAGTGGCTGGGAGGGGAGTAGAGGCGGGTGAGGTGCCCCTCAACATGAATAGAATAGAATAGAATAGAATTTTATTGGCCAAGTGTGATTGGACACACAAGGAATTTGTCTTGGTGCATATGCTCTCAGTGTACATAAAAGAAAAGATACCTTCATCAAGGTACAACATTTACAACACAATTGATGATCAATATATCAATATAAATCATAAGCATTGCCAGCAACAAGTTATAGTCATACAGTCATAAGTGGAAAGAGATTGGTGATGGGAAGATTAATAGTAGTGCAGATTCAGTAAATAGTTTGACAGTGTTGAGGGAATTATTTGTTTAGCAGAGTGATGGCCTTCGGGAAAAAACTGTTCTTGTGTCTAGTTGTTCTGGTGTGCAGGGCTCTATAGCGTCGTTTTGAGGGTAGGAGTTGAAACAGTTTATGTCCAGGATGCGAGGGATCTGCAAATATTTTCACGGCTCTCTTCTTGATTCGTGCAGTATACAGGTCCTCAATGGAAGGCAAGTTGGTAGCAATTATTTTTTCTGCAGTTCTAATTATCCTCTGAAGTCTGTGTTTTTCTTGTTGGGTTGCAGAACCGAACCAGACAGTTATAGAGGTGCAAATGACAGACTCAATAATTCCTCTGTAGAACTGAATGACATCAAGTTAGCCATGCCCACCCAGTCACATGACCACCTAGCCACGCCCACTCAGCCGGTCATTAGGCAGATCATATTAGTGGTCCGCGGGATTTAAAATTATGAATTTAGTGGTCCCCGAGGTCCGAAAGTTTGGGGACCCCTCTCTTAGGTTTATAGAGGCAGTGCTGCAACACACACACACACAAGGAGTGTGTGTTGCGATACTATGACAATGTTTGCATCACTCTGGCTCTCTTCGTGTTCTCCCTGTGGACCCCACTCTAGTAGGCGACCGTTGGCTGTTGACATAACAGGAGGTTTCCTGCTGTGGGAGACCTTCGCTCTCAAGGTAATTATCACATCCGGACTGATTGGTCTAAAGTTGGTTGGCTTTTTCACCCTTTTTTTTTTTATTGAAAAAGTTTTTACAAAAATTTTCACTCTCCCTTTCTTTTCTCCCCTCCCCACCCCCCTCCCTCCAAAACCACCCTCCTCCCTCCCCCCCCAACTTCCCAGAGCAAACACAAGGTATAGTTCAAAAGACAAAAACAATCATTTGCTAAATTTTCCCTAACACAAATTATAATCCTCCCCTTCTTCTCAAATCCGAACTTCCCCCATACAAATCAAAGATAAATACATCCTAATCACTCAAAAGCAATCTGATATCTCTTAATCTGATATCTATTTCGCGTATATTCGATCCATTTTTTCCATTCAGTTAGATATTTTTTCTTGTGTGGTGTCTTTCAAAAAGGCTGAGATTTTAGCCATCTCAGCCAAATTAGCAACTTTCAATATCCATTCTTCTATTGTAGGTAACTCTTTTTTTCTTCCAGTATTGTCCTATCAGTAGTCTTGCCGCTGTTAATTAAATTTAAAATCAGCTTAGTCTCAATTACTGTAGCTTTTTCACCCTTTTTTGACGATGTCCCAAGGATGTTTTTAATAATAATAATAATAATAATAATAATAATAATAATAATAATAATAATAATAATAATAATAATAATAATAATAATAATAATAATAATAATGTTTTGTTTTCAAAAGGCATCTGGACTTTGTTTTTCCTTGAAGACGTTTCGCTTCTCATCCAAGAAGCTTCTTCCGTTCTGACTGAATGGCGGAGGATGGAAGGATCTATATCAGTGATGGCTAACCTTTTTGCCATCCCGTGCCAAAAGCGGGGGGAGTGCAGGGGGATCATCCGTGCGTGTGCCCACACCCATAATTCTATGCCCACCGCGCACGCGTTCATGGCTCTCCCCGTGCTCCCGGCACGAGATGGCCCAGCAGGTCTGGTAGGCCTGCTTTTTGCTCTCCCCAGGCTCCAGAGCCTCTCTAGGAGCCTGGAGAGGGCTAAAACGACCTTCCCCACCCCCTTGGAGGCCCTCCGGAGGCCAGAAAAAGCCTGTTTCCCTACTTCCGCTGGGCCCAGAAGGCCCGATAATCAGCTGGCCGGCGTCCGCATCCACACTGGAGCTAAGCTCGCGTGCCCACCGATAAGTTCGCCATCATTAAAATGACCAGATTTCAGCGATGGCAAAGTGGGACACCATTGACCGGGGGGGGCGCTGCGCATGCGCACTGAGTCTTGCCACCTGCCTGAAGGAGGAGGAGCAGCTGCTGCTTCTCTGCTCTTCCAGGCAAGCTCGGCTCTCCTCTCGGCTCTTCTCTTCCTCTCGGGTGAAGTCAAGCGACGTCTCTCCTCCCTCTCGCGCCCCTTTCTCCGCCACTCCCCCTTCTCCGCCTCCTCCTCTTGCGTTGCCGCCTCCCATTTTCAGAATGGGCTTGAAACAAAAAAAAAATCAGGACTTTTTAGAATTGCCGCGGGACGCGGGACAAATTATTAAAAAGCGGGACTGTCCCGCCCAAAGCGGGACTTCTGGTCACTATAGCCATCATGGATCTATATTCTCGCCGTCATCTGGTCGTTAGTACTCTCTCTGAGAGTCACTGAGTCCACATTCTGGACAGAGAGGAGCGCTGGTTTGAAGATCGAACAGCCCTCCCTCAACAGAGGGGGAGGGATACGACATCATTCATCTCCAGTCTACAACACGGTCCTTTCAGCAGTTCCAAGAAGGCTCCACACCCATTTGTGCTATTCAGGTGACCCTGAGGGCATAGATAAACCTCCAAGTGGCCTCAACGACTCTCAGAGAGAGTACTAACGACCAGAGGACTGCATGGAGTATACAAACTTCCATCCTCCACCATTCAGTTTGAGCTTCCAATTTTACACGGGAGAAAACCCGAACAACCAAAGATATACAGACAGACAGACAGACAGACAGACAGACAGACAGACAGACAGACAGACAGATAAATACAAAATAAATAAAGTTAAAAACCAACCAAAATAAGCTTATAGCAAAGTGGCACACTTTTGCAGTACATCTGCAATTCTAAGCAGAATTGTTGTTTGTTTGTTTATTTAAAAAAAAAAAATCTCACTGCCTTCCTTGAGAGTTTAAGGAAAATAAGGATTGAGTCACATGCATATTTACATCACTCCATTACTCAGAGTCTAGTGATTTGCAGGTGACTGTATGAATCGTTCTTTTTAAAACTTTTCTTATTTTATTTACATACGGTGCAGCTCAGCTTTTTTTCTCCATGCGCCAGTTTCGCATAGTGATGAAGATACTGGCCTAGAAACCGGGAGACGGGGAGTTCTAGTGCCACCTTAGGCATCACAGCCGGTTGGGTGACTTTGGACCAATTACCATGAATTTATGAGTTCTAGTCGGGCTGCAGGCACGAAAGCCATCTGGGTAACTTTGGATCAATCGACAGGAGATGGGGAGTTCTAGTCCCGCCTTAGGCATGAAAGCCGGCTGGATGACTTTGGGCCAATTACCAGGAGTTTGTGAGTTCTAGTCCCGTCACAGGCACGAAAGCTATCTGGGTGCCTATAGGCCAGTCACCAGGAACTGGCGAGTTGTAGTCTTGCCTTAAGCACTGTTGGAAGAAACGTCCATCTGGGTTCAGTTCCAAGTGGGGAGAAAGACACTGGAAACATGGTGGTTGCTTGGAAAGATGGTTTAATGGTGGACAGGACCACATGGGTTTGAGATCCTGGGCAAAAAGGCACATGGGTGTGAGAGAGAGAGATTTATACCCTTTGTTGGTCTTTGAATTTGAGCTTGTATTCTGCTTGGTTGTCAGACTCTCATGGGGCCATCCAGGGGTAACTTTGTAGGTTGTCTTTTGAGTCCCAGGCTTGGTTGAGCCTTGCTGGGTGATGCAATAACCCCAGGTGCCATTTGACGAGTTCTGTTGCTAGATGGGTAGAGGGTTAAAGTGAGTCTGCTTCCTGCCTAAAAACATCTTTCTCCATTTCTCACCCAGGGAGCAGGGGTGAAATGCTCCCGGTTCAGACCGGATTGTGCGATCCGGTAGTGATTGTGGCTGCTGGTTCGGCGATCTGGTAGCGATGGCGGAGCAAAGCTCCACCCACCCACCTGGGTGTGTTTTTTACCTTCTGCGCATGCACAGAAGGTTTTGCGCATGCACAGAAGGTCTGCACGCACATGTGACGCACGGCAGGCGCACTTCCGAACCAGTAAGGAAGGTAAGTAGATTTCACCCCTGCCAGGGAGGTATAATATTCTGCCTTTTTAATATTTCCTAGACTATTTCATTCTTCTAGGAGAGGGGTGGGGGGCTAACTTCCTACAGCACGAAAGCCAGCTGGGTGACTTTGGGCCAAATTACCAGGAGTTTATGAATTCTAGTTCCACCACAGGCATGAAAGCCGTCTGGGTGACTTTGGGCCAATCATTCTCTCTCAGTGTAAGACCACGTAAGTGTTAGTGTAAGACAATAAGGTAAGGCCACACTTGCAATATTGCATTCAGTTTTGGTCGCCACGATGTAAAAAAGATGTTGAGACTCCAGAAAGAGTGCAGAGAAGAGCAACAAAGATGATTAGGGGACTGGAGGCTAAAACATATGAAGAACAGTTGCAGGAACTGGGTATGTCTAGTTTAATGAAAAGAAGGACTAGGGGAGACATGATAGCAGTCTCCCAGTATCTCAGGGGCTGCCCCAAAGAAGAGGGAGTCGGGCTGTTCTCCAAAGCACCTGAGGATAGAACAAGAAGCAATGGGTGGAAACTGATCAAGGAAAGAAGCAACTTAGAACTAAGGAGAAATTTCCTGACAGTTAGAACAATTAATAAGTGGAACGACTTGCCTGCAGAAGTTGTGAATGCTCCGACACTGGAAATTTTTAAGAAAATGTTGGATAGCCATTTGTCTGAAATGGTGGAGGGTTTCCTGCCTCGGCAGGGGGTTGGACTAGAAGACCTCCAGGGTCCCTTCCAACTCTGTTATTATGTTACGTTATGTTAGTGTAACCCACCTTTCAGAATTGTTCTTGTAGGGAAAACAGGAGGCAGGAGGGGTATCAGATATGTTCACTGCTTTGGGTTATTTATAAAAATAAATAAATAAAGGTGGGATATAAATCAAATGAATTAATAATAAAGAAATGGGAACTTAAGCAATATAACGCAAGACATTTTCTAAGCAGGCCAGAAAAACAACCTCTACCTGTTGCTACCATGTTTCCCTGAAAATAAGACCGGGTCTTATATTAATTTTTGTTCCAAAAGACGCCTTAGGGCTTCTTTTCTGGTTAGGTCTTAATTTGGAGGAAATACGGTATTAATGCATCCACCTGGCTGACAATCTTAACTGGGGCTTATTTTGGGTGGTAGGGCTTATATTACGAGCATCCTGAAAAATCACGCTAGGACTTATTTTTCTGGTTGGGTTTTATTTTGGGGGGAAACAGGGTACTTCCGTCGGCTAAACTGCGGAACGGATGACTCTTGAGGCAATCGGAGAACCTAATCAGAATAATAGACTCTAACAGACAGTGGAACCAGCTTTTGTTTCCTGCAATGGTGGTTTCGTTTCTATAAGCACAAGGCAGTATTTGTGGTTTCCCTGCGTGATGGATGGACCTTTCTCATGCTCAAAGCAGCATGTGCTCCTTCTGTTGCGACACAAAGATTAACATTGTTTTCCTCATCAATTCCTTCATTCATCAATTATAACTCAAGTTAGGCCCAGTCTGGATGAGCAGACAAGATGCAGCTGTCAGGAAAGATGTGAATTGGACCCCAATTGAAATTGCAATGATTTGTATCAGTCTTCCGCAGTTGGTCTTCCAGTTTGTTCCCTCCTTGACCTGGCCAGGGGAATTGTGGGTATTGTAGTGGCAAGATCTCTAGAAAGGGCCAGTTTGAGGTTCTGCACGCAGGTGGGCCACTTACCTCCATATTGGTAGATGGTATTTGGATGCGGCTGGGTGTGGAAACAGGAACAGATCAGCGAAAGCAGAGAAAGTTCCTTCATTTTCTCTTTGTAAGCTGGAAAAAAAGCAGAATAAGAATGAAAGTTGGGCGTGGTTTAATGCGGTTTTTCGTAATCTAACGCTCTCCATGGATGGCTGAGCCTGTAAATCCCATCCAGTGTGCCCAGAGTTGGCTTCTTCTACCGTACTTCATTGGGCACATAAATATACTTTGATGCTACAGGATATGGGATGATCGAGGGGGAATATTTGGAAGGAGGACCTAGAATCGCCCCTCATTTTTTAATTTTTTTTTACATTTATATCCCGCCCTTCTCTGAAGACTCAGGGCGGCTTACAGTGTGTAAGGCAATAGTCTCATTCTATTTGTATATTTACAAAGTCAACTTATTGCGCCCCCAACAATCTGGGTCCTCATTTTACCTACCTTATAAAGGATGGAAGGCTGAGTCAACCTTGGATCTGGTGGGACTAGAACCTGCAGTAATTGCAGGCAGCTGTGTTTTAATAACAGGCTTCTTACAGCCTGAGCCACACCGTGGCCCATAGCTCATATTGACTTTGAAACATTTATTGGTTTATTTATGCAGTTGATGGATGGTAGAGAGGACAGGAAGGTCCGGAGGAACGTTGTCCATGGGCTCACGATGGGTCGGACACGACTTCACAACTAACAACAACAACAAATGCAATTGATAGGACTGCCCGAGTCACAAATTGTGACTCTGGGTAGCCAAAATAGGATTAAGAAACAGAAAAAACAATAAACATAAAACCTCAACAAGGCAATAGGGCAGGGGTCTCCAACCTTGGCAACTTTAAGACTTGTGGATTTCAACTCCCAGAGTTCCTCAGCCAGCAAAGCTGGCTGAGGAATTCTGGGAGTTGAAATCCACAAGTCTTAAAGTTGCCAAGGTTGGAGACCTCTGCAATAGGTAAGAGTGCAAACTGAGGTCCCCGAAACCAGATATTCAGAATTCTAACCCGTTCTTGAGAAATACTCATCCAGCATCCTGACCGACTGCTTGTGTGTGTGTGTGTGTGTGTGTGTGTCTGTGTCTGTGTGTGTCTGTGTGTGTGTGTGGAAAAAAAGGAGTTTTTGAAAATATCCAAAGATTTCTTTGTTGGAGGGGGTCTTCCCGGCCGCCTTGAAAGAGGCGGTGGTGAGGCCTCTCCTCAAGAAGCCTTCCCTGGATCCAGCTGTGTTAGGTAATTATCGTCCGGTCTCCAACCTTCGCTTCGCGGCGAAGGTTGTAGAGAGTGTGGTGGCATGTCAGCTGCCCCGGTACCTGGAGGAAACCGTCTATCTAGACCCGTTCCAGTCCGGCTTCCAGCCCGGTTACAGCACTGAGACGGCTTTGGTCGCGTTGGTGGATGATCTCTGGAGGGCCAGGGACAGGGGTTATTCCTCTGCCTTGGTCCTATTAGACCTCTCAGCGGCTTTCGATACCATCGACCATGGTATCCTGCTGCACCGGTTGGAGGGATTGGGAGTGGGAGGCACCGTTTATCGGTGGTTCTCCTCCTATCTCTCCGATCGGTCGCAGACGGTGTTGACGGGGGCAGAGGTCGGCCCGGGCGCCTCACTTGTGGGTGCCCCAGGGGTCGATTCTCTCGCCCCTTGTTCAACATCTATATGAAGCCGCTGGGTGAGATCATCAGTGGTTTCGGTGTGAGGTACCAGCTGTACGCTGACGATACTCAGCTGTACTTTTCCACACCGGACCACCCCAATGAAGCTATCGAGGTGCTGTCCCAGTGTCTGGAGGCCGTACGGGTCTGGATGGGGAGAAACAGGCTCAAGCTCAATCCCTCCAAGACGGAGTGGCTGTGGATGCCGGCTTCCCGGTACAGTCAGCTGCACCCGCGGCTGACTGTTGGGGGCGAGTCATTGGCCCCAATGGAGAGGGTGCGCAATTTGGGCATTCTCCTGGATGGACGGCTGTCTATTGAAGACCATTTGACGGCCGTCTCCAGGAGAGCCTTTCACCAGGTTCGCCTGGTTCGCCAGTTGCGCCCCTTTCTAGACCAGGATGCCTTATGCACGGTCACTCATGCTCTCGTGACATCTCGGCTGGACTACTGCAATGCTCTCTACATGGGGCTCCCCTTGAGGAGCACCCGGAGACTCCAGGTAGTTCAGAATGCAGCTGCGGGTGATAGAGGAGCCCTCGTGGCTCCCACATAACACCTCTCCTGCGCAGTCTGCACTGGCTGCCTGTGGTCTTCCAGGTGCGCTTCAAGGTTTTGGTAATGATCTTCAAAGCGCTCCATGGCATAGGGCCGGGTTACTTACGGGACCGTCTGCTGCCACCGAATGCCTCCCACCGACCCGCGCCTCACAGAGAGGGACTCCTCAGGGTGCAGTCGGCCAGGCAGTGCCGACTGGCGACGCCCAGGGGAAGGGCCTTTTCTGTGGGGGCTCCCACCCTCTGGAACGAGCTTCCCCCAGGACTTCGTCAACTTCCTGACCTTCGGGCCTTCCGCCGCGAGCTTAAGACACATCTATTCATTTGCGCAGGACTGGACTAGGGTTTTAAATTTTTAATGACTAAATTTTAGCTTTGATTTTAAATTGGGTTTTACTATTTATATCTGATTTTAAATATTTGGCCTTTATAATAAGTTTTTTAGTTGAATGTTTTATTTTGCATATTTCTGTGTTTTTATATGGCTGTACACCGCCCTGAGTCCTTAGGGAGATAGGGCGGTATAAAAATTCGAATAAATAAATAAATAAATAAAATTTGGGCATGCATGGTTAACACAGACCACAGGCTACCAACGTCCCATGCATTTGTCTGAAATGGTGTAGGGTTTCCTGCCTGGGCAGTGGGTTGGACTAGAAGACCTCCAAGGTCCCTTCCAACTCTGTTATTGTAGTCTAGTCTAGTCTAGTCTATGGATCATATTCTTATAATCCATATTCATAAGCGCTTCCAGTGTCTTTGAAATCAATGGCTGTTTCTTGAGACTTAATGCAGGTAGTCCTTGACTTACGACCACAGTCGAGCCCAATATTGTCAGATGTTTTGCCCCATTTTATGACCTACTTTGCCGCAGATGTTTAAGTGAATTACTGCAGTTGTTAAGTGAATTACTGCAGTCTTTAAGTGAATCTGGCTCTTAAGGAGAAACTTCCCAACAGTGAGGACAATTAATCAGTGGAACGACTTGCCACCAAGACATTGTGGGTGCTCCATCACGGGAGGTTTTCAAGAAGAGCCTGGACGGCCACTATCTGAAATGGTATGGGGTCTCCTGCTTGAGCAGGGGGTTGGACTAGAAGACCTCGAAGGTCCCTTCCAGCCGTACTCTGATTGATTGATTGATTTTGTTGGTCAGAAGCTGGCTGAGAAAGTTACAAATGGGGATCACATGACCCTGGGAAAGTGCAATTGTCATAAATACATGCTAGTCCAGGGCTGGGCAACTATGGCCCCTTTATGACCTATGGACTTCAACTCCCAGAATTCCTGAGCCAGCATGCTGGCTCAGGAATTCTGGGAGTGAAGTCCAGAAGTCATAAAGGGGCCATAGTTGCCCAGCCCTATGCTAGTCGCTTAGCTGATCATAAAGTCACTTTTTTTCAGTGCCACTTTGAACTGTCATTAAAAGAATGGTTGTAAGTCGAGGACTACTAAACACTATAACCCTGTGATGGCGAACCTATGGCACGCATGCCGAAGTGGCACGCAGAACCCTCTGTGTGGCACGCGCGCCGTCGCCAGCTGCTCTTCTAATTTCCAGAAGAAGCAGTGATGGGAACCTTTATAGCACACAAGTGTCCGAACCGGAACTCATGCGCGCCAGAGCACCGGAAACCCAAAGACCAGCTGATTGGTGCGCATGCACGCTGGAAAACCGAAGACCAGGTGCATGTGTGCGCCGACCAGCTGATCTTCGAGTTTCTGGTGCTCCAGGGCGCGTGAGTTGCGGTTTGGGCCCTCGGTGCTGAAAAAGGTTCACCACAACCCGCTATAACCTATGTAGCTTTAACTATCAAACAACAACTTGCCTGCAGAAGTTGTGAATGCTCCAACACTGGAAATTTTAAGAAAATGTTGGATAACCATCTGACTGAGATGGTGTAGGTTCTGCCAGGCAGGGGTTGGACTAGAAGGCCTCCAAGGTCCCTTCCAACTCTGTTGTTATGTTATGTTATGTTATGTTAACTTCTGCTTATCTCAGGTTCTTGGGAAGGACTTGATAGGAGGATAAAAATGCCAAATCCTGTATAAACATCTGTATAAACCATAAAGTGCTGTTTAAAAGTCACAAAATAGGTGGTAACAATGATGGATTCAAATAAGACCAGTCTTGGAATCCTGCATCCAGTTTTTGGTCACCACACTATAAAAAAAGATGTTGAGAGAGACTATAAAGAGCGCAGAGAAGAGCAACGAAGATGATTAGGGGACTGGAGGCTAAAACATACAAAGAACGGTTGCAGGAATTGGGTCTGGCTAGTCTAGTGAAGGGAAGGACCAGGGGAGACAGGATACAGTCTTCTAATATTTGAGGGGCTGTCACAGAGAGGAACAGGGGTCAAGCTATTTTCCAAAGCACCTGAAGGCCAAACAAGGAACAATGGATGGAAACTGACCAAGGAGAGATTCAACCTGGAAATAAGGAGACATTTCCTGAAAAGTAAGAACAATTAACCAGTGAAACAGCTTCGCTCCAGAAGTTCTAGGTGCTCCAGAAGTTCTGGAGGCTTTTAAAAGGAAATTAGACAACCATTTGCCTGATGGACGGCTGTCTATTGAAGACGCCTTTCACCAGGTTCCTTTTTCTAGACCAGGATGCCTTATGCACGGTCACTCATGCCTCGTGACATCTCGGACTACTGCAATGCTCTCTACATGGGGCTCCCTTGAGGAGCACCCGGAGACTCAGGTAGTTCAGAATGCAGCTGGTGATAGAGGAGCCCTCGTGGCTCCACATAACACCTCTCCTGCAGACTGCACTGGCTACCTGTGGTTTTCCGGTGCGCTTCAAGGTTTTATCTTCAAAGCGCTCCATGGCATGGGTTACTTACGGGACCGCCTGCTGCCACCGAACTCCTCAGGGTGCAGTCGGCCAGGCAGTGCCGACTGGCAGAGGAAGGGGCCTTTTCTGTGGGGCTCCCACCCTCTGGAACGAAGCTTCCCCAGGACTTCGTCAACTTCCTGACCTTCGGGCCTTCCATGAGCTTAAGACACATCTATTCATTTGCAGGACTGGACTAGGTTTTAAATTTTAATGACTAAATTTTAGCTTTGGTTTTAAATTGGGTTACTATTTATATCTGATTTTAAATATTTGGCCTTTATAATAAGTTTTTAGTTGAATGTTTTATTTTGCATATTTCTTGTTTTTATATTGTACACCGCCCTGAGTCCTTAGGGAGATAGGGCTGCATATAAAATCAATAAAATAAAATAAAATAAAATAAAATTTGGGCATGCATGATTAACACAGACCACAGGCTACCAACGTCCCATGCATTTGTCTGAAATGGTGTAGGTTCCTGCCTAGGCAGGGGTTGGACTAGAAGGCCTCAAGGTCCCTTCCAACTCTGTTATTGTAGTCTAGTCTAGTCTAGTCTATGGATCATATTCTTATAATCCATATTCATAAGCGCTTCCAGTGTCTTTGAAATCAATGGCTGTTTCTTGAGACTTAATGCAGGTAGTCCTTGACTTACGACCACAGTCGAGCCCAATATTGTCAGATGTTTGGCCCCATTTTATGACCTACTTTGCCGCAGATGTTTAAGTGAATTACTGCAGTTTTAAGTGAATTACTGCAGTCTTTAAGTGAATCTGGCTCTTAAGGAGAAACTTCCCAACAGTGAGGACAATTAATCAGTGGAACGACTTGCCACCAAGACATTGTGGGTGCTCCATCACGGGAGGTTTTCAAGAAGAGCCTGGACGGCCACTATCTGAAATGGTATGGGGTCTCCTGCTTGAGCAGGGGGTTGGACTAGAAGAGCTCCAAGGTCCCTTCCAGCCATTACTCTGATTGATTGATTGATTTTGTTGGTCAGAAGCTGGCTGAGAAAGTTACAAATGGGGATCACATGACCCTGGGAAAGTGCAATTGTCATAAATACATGCTAGTCCAGGGCTGGGCAACTATGGCCCCTTTATGACCTATGGACTTCAACTCCCAGAATTCCTGAGCCAGCATGCTGGCTCAGGAATTCTGGGAGTTGAAGTCCATAGGTCATAAAGGGGCCATAGTTGCCCAGCCCTATGCTAGTCGCTTAGCTGATCATAAAGTCACTTTTTTTCAGTGCCACTTTGAACTGTCATTAAAAGAATGGTTGTAAGTCGAGGACTACTAAACACTATAACCCTGTGATGGCGAACCTATGGCACGCATGCCGAACTGGCACGCAGAACCCTCTGTGTGGCACGCGCGCCGTCGCCAGCTGCTCTTCTAATTTCCAGAAGAAGCAGTGATGGCGAACCTTTATAGCACACAAGTGTCCGAACTCATGCGCGCCAGAGCACCGGAAACCCAAAGACCAGCTGATTGGCGCGCATGCACGCTGGAAAACCGAAGACCAGGTGCATGTGTGCGCCGACCAGCTGATCTTCGAGTTTCTGGTGCTCCAGGGCGCGTGAGTTCCGGTTTGGGCCCTCGGTGCTGAAAAAGGTTCATCATAACCCGCTATAACCTATGTAGCTTTAACTATCAAACAACAACTTGCCTGCAGAAGTTGTGAATGCTCCAACACTGGAAATTTTTAAGAAAATGTTGGATAACCATCTGACTGAGATGGTGTAGGGTTCCTGCCTAGGCAGGGGGTTGGACTAGAAGGCCTCCAAGGTCCCTTCCAACTCTGTTGTTATGTTATGTTATGTTATGTTAACTTCTGCTTATCTCAGGTTCTTGGGAAGGACTTGATAGGAGGATAAAAATGCCAAATCCTGTATAAACATCTCTGCTGACTGTGCGACCGACCATAAAGTGCTGTTTAAAAGTCACAAAATAGGTGGTAACAATGATGGATTCAAATAAGACCAGCCTTGGAATCCTGCATCCAGTTTTTGGTCGCCACGATGTAAAAAAGATGCTGAGACTCTAGAAAGAGTGCAGAGAAGAGCAACAAAGATGATTAGGGGACTGGAGGCTAAAACATACAAAGAACGGTTGCAGGAATTGGGCCTGGCTAGTCTAGTGAAGGGAAGGACCAGGGGAGACAGGATACAGTCTTCTAATATTTGAGGGGCTGTCACAGAGAGGAACAGGGGTCAAGCTATTTTCCAAAGCACCTGAAGGCCAAACAAGGAACAATGGATGGAAACTGACCAAGGAGAGATTCAACCTGGAAATAAGGAGACATTTCCTGAAAAGTAAGAACAATTAACCAGTGAAACAGCTCCAGAAGTTCTGGGTGCTCCAGAAGTTCTGGAGGCTTTAAAGGAAATTAGACAACCATTTGCCTGCAATGGTTGCTATAGGGCAAAGGTCACCAACCTTTTGGACCTCAGGGACCACTAAATTCATAATTTTAAATCTCTGGGACTACTAATATCATCTGCCTAATGACCGGCTGGGTGGGCGTGGCTAGGTGGTCATGTGACAGGATGGGGCCCATGGTGGTCAACTTCATGTCACTCACAAGGGGGGCCTCTCCGGCCTCTATTAGCCCCTCCCCTCCCAGCCCCTCCTCGCCTGCCTGCCCAGGCTCCTTTAGTGCCCCAACAGGAAGCAGTTGTTGGAGCTTAGCATCCACCATGAGAAACACCTGGCTCAGTTCAAATTGCATCTGACCGAGAAGGAGACTCAGCAGAAGCACCTCACTGAGGACTAGGAACATAGGCTTTCCAAGCAGAGGGAAGACCTGCAGGAGTGCAAGGCCAGCTACAGGCGCCTGGAGGCTCAGCGGGCTGAGATGGTCAGCCAGTTCCAGGCCATGATGCAGTCCCACTGGAACAAAGTCCTCTGGCTCTTCGCCACTAGCGGCGCTTCCCTCCAGCCTTCAGCCAAAGCTCCACACCAGGAGGCTGAAGCAGACCCCAAGTCGGAATTTCTGCCTTCCTCCGACTCACATAAAAAGACCCCAAAGGGGGAGACTCTCTGCAGCAACACAAACGTTCACTGCACGTATCCAGCCCAGGGGCCGTAGTTTGAGGACCCCTGATTTAGTGCAATATAAAAAATGCAAATAATTTTTCTATGGACCACCAAAATTTTCTCACAGACCACCAGTTGGTGACCACTGGTATAGGATCTGCTGCCCGAGGAGGCTGTTGAACTAGAAGACTTGTTCCTTGTTTGGCCTTCAGGTGCTTTGGAAAATAACTTGACTCCTGTTCCTCTCTGTGGCAGCCCCTCAAATATTAGAAGACTGTATCCTGTCTCCCCTGGTCCTTCCTTCACTAGACTAGCCAGGCCCAATTCCTGCAACCGTTCTTTGTATGTTTTAGCCTCAGTCCCCTCATCATCTTTGTTGCACTACTCTGCACTTTTTCCAGAGTCTCAACATCTTTCTACATCGTGGCGACCAAAAACTGGATGCAGGATTCAAGGCTGGTCTTATTTGAATCCATCATTGTTACCACCTATTTTGTGACTTTTAAACAGCACTTTATGGTTGGTCACAGTCAGCAGAGATGTTTATACAGGATTTGGCATTTTATGTTTATACAGGATTTGGCATTTTAAGGTCCTTCTGACTCTGTTATTCTGTTAAAGTCTGTTAATAACTATAGCACAGGTATCAGAAAAAAATATCATCACATCTGCAGGGTTCTGCAACTACTCAACACCTCAATCCTCAAAAATGCACCTGGAAAAAAAATCCATAGTTCTGGAAATGGCCTCAACTTTCATGCATTTCAAAAGCGAGGACATAAATCTTAACGGCTGCAGGGGAGGCAGCTCCAGAAGGGAATGCTCCATTCGTAATAAGCAAGGAAATGTTTCTCAGATCCGGGATGCATAAATTACAGAACTAATAGCCCGGAATGCCGTGACTAGCATAATTAGGGTCGGGTGATGTTATCGCTGATCAAGTCCCGAAGATAAAATGGAGACAGATATTTATGTCGCCCAGTGTCTTTGAAATCAATGGCTGTTTCTTGAGACTTAATGCAGGTAGTCCTTGACTTACGACCACAGTCGAGCCCAATATTGTCAGATGTTTTGCCCCATTTTATGACCTACTTTGCCGCAGATGTTTAAGTGAATTACTGCAGTCTTTAAGTGAATTACTGCAGTTGTTAAGTGAATTACTGCAGTTTTAAGTGAATTACTGCAGTTTTAAGTGAATTACTGCAGTTTTAAGTGAATTACTGCAGTTTTAAGTGAATTACTGCAGTTTTAAGTGAATTACTGCAGTCTTTAAGTGAATTACTGCAGTTGTTAAGTGAATTACTGCAGTTGTTAAGTGAATTACTGCAGTCTTTAAGTGAATTACTGCAGTTTTAAGTGAATCTGGCTCTTAAGGAGAAACTTCCCAACAGTGAGGACAATTAATCAGTGGAACGACTTGCCACCAAGACATTGTGGGTGCTCCATCACGGAGGTTTTCAAGAAGAGCCTGGACGGCCACTATCTGAAATGGTATGGGGTCTCCTGCTTGAGCAGGGGTTGGACTAGAAGAGTTTCAAGGTCCCTTCCAACTCTGTTATTGTAGTCTAGTCTATGGATCATATTCTTATAATCCATATTCATAAGCGCTTCCAGTGTCTTTGAAATCAATGGCTGTTTCTTGAGACTTAATGCAGGTAGTCCTTGACTTACGACCACAGTCGAGCCCAATATTGTCAGATGTTTTGCCCCATTTTATGACCTACTTTGCCGCAGATGTTTAAGTGAATTACTGCAGTCTTTAAGTGAATTACTGCAGTTTTAAGTGAATTACTGCAGTCTTTAAGTGAATTACTGCAGTTGTTAAGTGAATTACTGCAGTTTTAAGTGAATTACTGCAGTTGTTAAGTGAATTACTGCAGTTTTAAGTGAATCTGGCTCTTAAGGAGAAACTTCCCAACAGTGAGGACAATTAATCAGTGGAACGACTTGCCACCAAGACATTGTGGGTGCTCCAGAAGTTCTAGGTGCTCCAGAAGTTCTAGGTGCTCCAGAAGTTCTGGAGGCTTTTAAAGGAAATTAGACAACCATTTGCCTGCAATGGTTGCTATAGGGCAAAGGTCACCACAACCCGCTATAACCTATGTAGCTTTAACTATCAAACAACAACTTCTGCTTATCTCAGGTTCTTGGGAAGGACTTGATAGGAGGATAAAAATGCCAAATCCTGTATAAACATCTGTATAAACCATAAAGTGCTGTTTAAAAGTCACAAAATAGGTGGTAACAATGATGGATTCAAATAAGACCAGCCTTGGAATCCTGCATCCAGTTTTTGGTCGCCACGATGTAAAAAAGATGCTGAGACTCTAGAAAGAGTGCAGAGAAGAGCAACAAAGATGATTAGGGGACTGGAGGCTAAAACATACAAAGAACGGTTGCAGGAATTGGGCCTGGCTAGTCTAGTGAAGGGAAGGACCAGGGGAGACAGGATACAGTCTTCTAATATTTGAGGGGCTGTCACAGAGAGGAACAGGGGTCAAGCTATTTTCCAAAGCACCTGAAGGCCAAACAAGGAACAATGGATGGAAACTGACCAAGGAGAGATTCAACCTGGAAATAAGGAGACATTTCCTGAAAAGTAAGAACAATTAACCAGTGAAACAGCTTCGCTCCAGAAGTTCTGGGTGCTCCAGAAGTTCTGGAGGCTTTTAAAAGGAAATTAGACAACCATTTGCCTGCAATGGTTGCTATAGGGCAAAGGTCACCAACCTTTTGGACCTCAGGGACCACTAAATTCATAATTTTAAATCTCTGGGACTACTAATATCATCTGCCTAATGACCGGCTGGGTGGGCGTGGCTAGGTGGTCATGTGACAGGGTGGGGCCCATGGTGGTCAACTTCATGTCACTCACAAGGGGGGCCTCTCCGGCCTCTATTAGCCCCTCCCTTCCCAGCCCCTCCTCACCTGCCTGCCCAGGCTCCTTTAGTGCCCCAACAGGAAGCAGTTGTTGGAGCTTAGCATCCACCATGAGAAACAGCTGGCTCAGTTCAAATTGCATCTGACCGAGAAGGAGACTCAGCAGAAGCACCTCACTGAGGACTAGGAGCATAGGCTTTCCAAGCAGAGGGAAGACCTGCAGGAGTGCAAGGCCAGCTACAGGCGCCTGGAGGCTCAGCGGACTGAGATGGTCAGCCAGTTCCATTCCATGAGGCAGTCCCACTGGAACAAAGTCCTCTGGCTCTTCGCCACCAGCGGCGCTTCCCTCCAGCCTTCAGCCAAAGCTCCACACCAGGAGGCTGAAGCAGACCCCAAGTCGGAATTTCTGCCTTCCTCCGACTCACATAAAAAGACCCCAAAGGGGGAGACTCTCTGCAGCAACACAAACGTTCACTGCACGTATCCAGCCCAGGGGCCGTAGTTTGAGGACCCCTGATTTAGTGCAATATAAAAAATGCAAATAATTTTTCTATGGACCACCAAAATTTTCTCACAGACCACCAGTTGGTGACCACTAGTATAGAGTCTGCTGCCCGAGGAGGCTGTTGAACTAGAAGACTTGTTCCTTGTTTGGCCTTCAGGTGCTTTGGAAAATAACTTGACTCCTGTTCCTCTCTGTGGCAGCCCCTCAAATATTAGAAGACTGTATCCTGTCTCCCCTGGTCCTTCCCTTCACTAGACTAGCCAGGCCCAATTCCTGCAACCGTTCTTTGTATGTTTTAGCCTCCAGTCCCCTCATCATCTTTGTTGCTCTTCTCTGCACTCTTTCCAGAGTCTCAACATCTTTTCTACATCGTGGCGACCAAAAACTGGATGCAGGATTCCAAGGCTGGTCTTATTTGAATCCATCATTGTTACCACCTATTTTGTGACTTTTAAACAGCACTTTATGGTTGGTCGCACAGTCAGCAGAGATGTTTATACAGGATTTGGCATTTTTATGTTTATACAGGATTTGGCATTTTAAGGTCCCTTCTGATTCTGTTATTCTGTTAGTCTGTTAATAACTATAGCACTGGTATCAGAAAAAAATATCATCACATCTGCAGGGTTCTGCAACTACTCAACACCTCAATCCTCAAAAATGCACCTGGAAAAAAAATCCATAGTTCTGGAAATGGCCTCAATTTTCATGCATTTCAAAAGCGAGGGCATAAATCTTAACGGCTGCAGGGGGAGGCAGCTCCAGAAGGGAATGCTCCATTCGTAATAAGCAAGGAAATGTTTCTCAGATCCGGGATGCATAAATTACAGAACTAATAGCCCGGAATGCCGTGACTAGCATAATTAGGGTCGGGTGATGTTATCGCTGATCAAGTCCCGAAGATAAAATGGAGACAGATATTTATGTCTCCCCGGTGGCTCTGCGCCAAAACACTGGGGCTGCATCGCAGTGTAATTATCTTCGTTCTTGTCTGCTTACCTCTGAAAAACTCACAGGGAAGTGACTTCATTAGCTAAGACGAGGATCCAGCTTGTGTGTACAAGAAATGTTTTGTAAGTCTCTTGGAAAGAGGAAACCTGGTCAGCATGCACATCCTAGTCCTAGTGGACAACCACTTAAATATGAGCCAGCCGTGTGCAGCAGCTGCCAAAAAAGCCAACACAGTTCTAGGCTGCATCAACAGAGGGATAGAATCAAGATCACGTGAAGCGTTAATACCACTTTATAATGCCTTGGTAAGGCCACACTTGGAATCCTGCATCCAGCTTTGGTCGCCATGATGTAAAAAGGATGTTGAGACTCTAGAAAGAGTGCAGAGAAGAGCAACAAAGATGATTAGGGACTGGAGGCTAAAACATATGAAGAACGGTTGCAGGGACTGGGTATGTCTAGTTTAATAAAAAGAAGGACTAGGGGAGGCATGATAGAAGCCTCCCAATATCTCAGGGGTTGCCACAAAGAAGAGGGAGTCAAGCTATTCTCCAAAGCACCTGAGGGCAGGACAAGAAGCAATGGGTGGAAACTAATCAAGGAAAGAAGCAACTTAGAACTAAAGAGAAATTTCCTGACAGTCAGAACAATTAATCAGTGGAACTGCCTGCCTCCAAGATGTTGGATAACCATTTGTCTGAAATGGTATAGGGTTTCCTGTCCAAGCAGGGGGTTGGACTAGAAGACCTCCAAGGTCCCTTCCAACTCTGTTATTCTATTCTATTCTATTCTATTCTATTCTATTCTATTCTATTCTATTCTATTCTATTCTATTCACAAGGCTGACATTGGCAGCCATAGAAACCAACAGCCACCCCCAGAGTGTTCAATCAATCAGAATAGAGCTGGAAGGGACCTTGGAGGTCTTCTAGTCCAACCATCTGCTCAAGCAGGAGATCCTACGTGTGGTGTAGTGGTTAGAGTATAGACCGGGTTAAAATCTGCTATTGGTCACAAAAGTTCACTGGGTAATTTTAGACCACTCAAGGTGTGTATCAGAGGTGGGTTTCAGCAGGTTCTGATGAGCTCTGGAGAACCGGTAGCAGAAATTTTGAATAGTTCGGAGAACCGGTAAATACCACCTCTGACTGGTCCTCCCCACATCTATTCTCTGCTTCCCGAGTCCCAGATGATTAGGAGGAAATGAAGATTTTACAGTATCCTTCCCCTGCCATGCCCACCAAGTCATGCCATGCCCACCAAGCCACACCCACAGAACCGATCGTGAAAAAATTTGAAGCTCTTTGACATTTAACCCATAAGTAGAAATTAGAATAGAACAGAACAGCAGAGTTGGAAGGGACCTTGGAGGTCTTCTAGTCCAACCCCCTGCTTAGGCAGGAAACCCTACACCACTTCAGACAAATGGTTATCCAACATCTTCTTGATGACTTCCAGTGTTGGAGCATTATAAAATTAAAACTTCATGTTAAATTTGGCTTTGGATGTTTGGCTCAATTCTATTTTTACAAAAGATTTCTGGCTGTGCACCATTTTTTATCTTTTTTTTTTTTAATTTCCATGCCCAGCACTAACCAGCATACGAGTATTAGTTCCAAGAAAGAATTTGGAAAATCAGACATATTTTTCAGTCTACCGTATGTGGCGTTTGGATTTACGGTACATTAGATGTCATTTTAAGAAAGAGGTATAAAAATAAATAAAAATGCCTACATCTCAAATCTACCTATCCCAACCTGGCGCCTCTAATTTAATTAATAATAGTTTCCTCTATAGACAATTGCATATAGCAATAAAACATTATTTTATTGTTTTTTGAGGCTGTCTTTTGAAGACCATTTGACGGCCGTCTCCAGGAGAGCTTTTTACCAGGTTCGCCTGGTCCACCAGTTGCGCCCCTTCCTAGACCGGGATGCCCTATGCACGGTCACTCATGCTCTCGTGACATCTCGTCTGGATTACTGCAATGCTCTCTACATGGGGCTCCCCTTGAGGAGCACCCGGAGGCTCCAGTTGGTCCAGAATGCGGCTGCGCGGGTGATAGATGGAGCCCCTCGTGGCTCCCATGTGACACCTCTCCTGCACAGACTGCACTGGCTACCTGTGGCCTTTCGGGTGCGCTTCAAGGTTTTGGTAACTATCTTCAAAGCGCTCCATGGCATTGGGCCGGGTTACTTACAGGACCGTCTGCTGCCATCGATCGCCTCCCACCGACCCGTGCGCTCTCACAGGGACTCCTTAGGGTGCTGTCAGCCAAGCAGTGCTGGCTGGCGACACCCAGGGGAAGGGCCTTTTCTGTGGGGGCTCCCACCCTCTGGAACGAACTTCCCCCAGGACTTCGCCAACTTCCTGACCTTCGAACCTTTCGCCGCGAGCTTAAGACACATCTATTTATCTGCCCAGGACTGGACTAGAATCTCAGATTTTAAATTTGGTTTTAAAAGGGTTTTATTATCTTATTGTAGTTTTAATATTCGGCCTTATTTAATAAGTTTTTTAAATTGGTGTTTTATTTTGTATTTATATGTATGTTTTTATTAGGCTCCCTGAGTCCCTTGGGAGATAGGGCGGTATAAAAATGCGATTAAATAAATAAAAAAAATAAATTATCATTTGAAGTCTACATTTATTGTTGGAAATAATAGGGCTGCTTTCATAACGCACGAAACCTGTTAAGGGATTACTCTACAGAACACAGGTAGTCCTCGATTTGCAACCACAACTGAGCCCAAAATTTCTGTTGCTAAGTGAGACAAGCGAGCTTGGCCCCCATGTTACGACCTGTCTTGCCACAGGTGATAAGTGAACCGTCACCGGGTTAGTAACACGGTCGTTAAGTGAATCTGGCTTCCTCACGGACTTTGCTTGTCAGAAGATCGCAAAAGGGGATCGCTTGACCCCGGGACCCCGGCAACCGTCATAAATATGAGTCAATTGCCAAGCGTCTGAATTTTGATCATGTGACCCAAGGGATGGTGCAACGATGGTGTGGAAAAAAAGGTCATAAGTCACTGTTGTTAACTTCAAACGGTCGCTAAATGAACCGTTGTATGTCGGGGACTACTTGTGACCCATTTTGGGATCTGCACAGTACAATTAACAATAACCTAGCTCACTAGATTGCACACCTAGCCCATCTAGCCCACTAGATTGCGCACTTCCCGCCTGGACTACTGCAATGCTCTCTACATGGGGCTCCCCTTGAAGAGCACCAGAAGGCTTCAACTGGTCCAGAATGCGGCTGCGCGGGTAATAGAGGGAGCGTCTCGTAGCTCCCATATAACACCTCTCCTCCGCAGGCTGCACTGGTTACCGGTGGTCTTCCGGGTGCAATTCAAGGTGTTGGTTCTCACCTTTAAAGCGCTCCATGGCTTGGGACCAGGTTATTTACGGGACTGCCTTCTGCCACCAATAGCCTCCCATCGACCTGTGCGTTCCCATAGGGAGGGCCTCCTCAGGGTGCCGTCAGCCAAACAATGCCGACTGGCGGCTCCCAGGGGGAGGGCCTTCTCTGTGGGGGCTCCTGCCCTGTGGAATGAGTTACCTCTGGGGCTACGCCACCTCCCTGACCTCCGGACCTTTAAGCGCGAGCTTAAGACTCTCTTATTCCATCGTGCAGGGTTGGCCTAATCGTAATTTTAACACGGGTGGTTTTATTAGGGTTTATGTTAGATTTTATTAGTTTTAAATTATTGGGCCAAATTTTGAATTAGATTTTTAATAATGTTCTTAACGTTTGTTTCTGTGCGATTTTATCTTGGCTGTAACCCGCCCTGAGTCTTCGGAGAAGGGCGGTATAGAAATGTGATAAATAAATAAAATAAAATAAATAAAAAATAACAGAACACAGGTAGTCCTCGATTTGCAACCACAACTGAGCCCAAAATTTCTGTTGCTAAGTGAGACAAGCGAGCTTAAGACTCTCTTATTCCATCGTGCAGGGGTTGGCCTAATCGTAATTTTAACACGGGTGGTTTTATTAGGCTCCCTGAGTCCCTTGGGAGATAGGGCGGTATAAAAATGCGATTAAATAAATAAAAAAAATAAATTATCATTTGAAGTCTACATTTATTGTTGGAAATAATAGGGCTGCTTTCATAACGCACGAAACCTGTTAAGGGATTACTCTACAGAACACAGGTAGTCCTCGATTTGCAACCACAACTGAGCCCAAAATTTCTGTTGCTAAGTGAGACAAGCGAGCTTGGCCCCCATGTTACGACCTGTCTTGCCACAGGTGATAAGTGAACCGTCACCGGGTTAGTAACACGGTCGTTAAGTGAATCTGGCTTCCTCATGGACTTTGCTTGTCAGAAGATCGCAAAAGGGGATCGCTTGACCCCGGGACCCCGGCAACCGTCATAAATATGAGTCAATTGCCAAGTGTCTGAATTTTGATCATGTGACCCAAGGGATGTTGCAACGATGGTGTGGAAAAAAAGGTCATAAGTCACTGTTGTTAACTTCAAATGGCCGCTAAATGAACCGTTGTATGTCGGGGACTACTTGTGACCCATTCTGGGATCTGCACAGTACAATTAACAATAACCTAGCTCACTAGATTGCGCACTTCCGCCTGGACTACTGCAATGCTCTCTACATGGGGCTCCTGCCCTGTGGAATGAGTTACCTCTGGGGCTACGCCACCTCCTGACCTCCGGACCTTTAGCGAGCTTAAGACTCTCTTATTCCATCGTGCAGGGGTTGGCCTAATCGTAATTTTAACACGGGTGGTTTTATTAGGCTCCTGAGTCCCTTGGGAGATAGGGCGGTATAAAAATGCGATTAAATAAATAAACCGTGAGTCAAATTGAGCACGCCCACAACTACCAAAGTTTTGAACCGTCCTGGCTAAATGTTTGTACCACCACATCTCAAGGTGAATAGCACAAAGAGACAAGAATAAAGCAAAACCAGATTAACTATAATATCCCAGGGAACTTGCTGCACCGCATCTCCCAGAACCTTACGCGTTTCAGCCATGACGTCTTACAACAAGTGATGAAATGGTATAGAACAGGGGTCTCCAACCTTGGCAACTTTAAGCCTGGTGGACTTCAACTCCCAGAATTCCCCAGCCAGCCATACTTCAATCAATCAGCATTGGAGGCAGGGGCAATAGGCATTAGATAAGAGGTCTCCAAGCTTTGCTGGCTGGGGGATTCTGGGAGTTGAAGTCCACCAGGCTTAAAGTTGCCAAGGTTGGAGACCCCTGGTATAGAGGTTTCCTGCCTGAGCAGGGGGTTGGACTAGACTAGAGGACCTCCAAGGTCCCTTCCAACTCTGTTAAAAGTCTGTTAATTTAACTATATTTATTTATTTATTTATTTTATTCGATTTTTATACCGCCCTTCTCCCGAAGGACTCAGGGCGGTGTACAGCCAGATAATAAAAACCCCACAATATACACATTAAAACAGAAACTTAAAACCAAGCATATTACAAAGATGGCCGAAATTTAAAAAATTTAAAACCCTAAAGTTCATAAATAACCCCAATTAAAATTTAATAAAACTTTTAAGCCAGTCCCACTTGAATAAATAAATATGTTTTTAGCTCACGACGGAAGGTCCGAAGATCAGGCACTTGACATAGGCCAGGGGGAAGTTCGTTCCAGAGCATCACTGCCCCCACAGAGAAGGCCCTACTCCTGGGGGTCGCCAGCCGACATTGTTTGGCGGACGGCACCCTGAGAAGACCCTCTCTGTGTGAGCGTACGGGTCGGTGGGAGGCATAAGGTAACAGCAGGCGGTCCCGTAAGTACCCGGGCCCTAAGCCATGGAGCGCTTTAAAGGTGGTAACCAAGATCTTAAAACGCACCCGAAAGACCACAGGAAGCCAGTGCAGACTGCGCAGGAGTGGTGTTACATGGGAGCAACGAGTGGCTCCCACTATTACCCGCGCAGCTGCATTCTGGACTACCTGCAGCCTCCGAGTGCACTTCAAGGGCAGCCCCATGTAGAGAGAATTGCAATAATCCAAACGAGAAATGACAAGAGCGTGAGTGACCGTGCATAAGGCATCCCGGTCAAGGAAGGGGCGCAACTGGCGAACCAAGCGTACTTGGTGAAAGGCTCTCCTGGAGACGGCCGTCAAATGATCTTCAAACGACAGCCGCCATCCAGGGGGACACCCAAGTTGCGTACCCCCTCCATTGGGGCCAATAACTCGCCCCCAACAGCCAGCCGCGGTTGCAGCTGACTGTACCGGGGTGCCGGCATCCACAGCCACTCCGTCTTGGAGGGATTGAGCTTGAGCCTGTTTCTCCCCATCCAGACCCGTATACTATAACACCGGTATCAGAAAAAAATATTATCACCTCCCAACTCTCTTATTCTGTTATATCCTGTTATTCTGACCCTAGTCTTGGGATCTTTTTCCCCCCCCATTCATATTTATCAATAATATCCCGAAACGTAAAGATCCAATTTTTTCCAGATCAGCAGCAGAAGACAAAGGGCCCAGCTGTTGGGAGAAAACTAATGAGACGGGAGGGGTGTGTGCACAGCTCCTGGCATTGGGGACCCGGTCGCTCCATCCTGGCGCCAGCGATCAGGAGTAATTAGCTGCTTCCTGACAACCAGCATCTCAAGGAAGGAAGGACCAGTTCTTGTGGCAAGGGGTGTATCAGAGAAAGCGACCGGGGAGGAAAACTGGAGACACTATTTCCCTGAAGAACTTTCCTGACCGTCCGGTGGGAATGTAATTGAGTGTTTGTCGGGGCTCCGATGGATGCTCTAATTAAAATATGAGCCTCGAGCCAAGCTTCAAAAGAAATCTGGTTATTTATTAACTGAAGGGGTTGTAGAAAAAAATGCTTTTAAAAGTAAAAAAAAAAAACAACTCTGATGATCACACGGCTCAGCTGAGCATGCGGGGGTTGGGGGGCAGGGATTTTTGCTACCGGTTCTCCAAACCACCCGCCGCCATCGCTACCGGATCGGGTGATCCAGTTCGAAACGGGAGCATTTCACCCCTGACCCTGACCCCCTTGGCCTTCCAGAAGAACCTCAAATGCCAGATTTGGCATTGCTAGTTGGCCTGGGGCTTTGATGGGGGCACTTTACAGCAGAGATGGCTGGTGGAGGAAGAGAGAAGGGCCCAGCTTCCTATCGCTCGATTCCTAGTTTTATCTAATTCCTGTCAATGTTATTGTATTTATATGGGTTTCCTTCCTTCCTTCCTTCCTTCCTTCCTTCCTTCCTTCCTTCCTTCCTTCCTTCCTTCCCTTTTCTTTTCTTTTTTTGCATTATAAGCTGCCCAGCTTTGCTTTGCTCCTGGGGGGGAAAGCTATGGCAAATCTAGACAGCGTACTAAAAAGCAGAGACATCTGCCAACAAAAGTGCGTATAGTCAAGGCTCTGGTTTTCCCAGTTGCAATGTATGGCTGTGAAGGTTGGACCATAAGAAAGGCTGAGCGCCAAAGAATCGAGGCCTTTGAACTCTGGTGCTGGAGAAGACTCCTGCGAGTCCCTTGGACTGCAAGGCGAACAAACAAGTGAGTTCTAGAGGAGATCAACCCTGACTGCTCTTTAGAAGGCCAGATCCTGAAGATGAAACTCAAATACTTTGGCCACCTAATGAGAAAGAAGGACTCACTGGAGAAGAGCCTCATGCTGGGAAAGATTGAGGGCAAAAGAAGAAGGGGACGGCAGAGAACGAGGTGGCTGGATGGAGTCACTGAAGCAGGAGGCATGAGTTTAAATGGACTCCAGAGGATGGTAGAGGACAGGAAGGCCTGAAGGAACATTGTCCATGGGGTCGCGATGGGGTGGACATGACTTTGCAACTAACAACAACAACAACAACAACAAAGCTGCCCAGAGTCACTTTGGCTAGTGAGACAAGCAGCATATATTTTTTAAATAAATAAATACACGCGTATATAAAAAGAAACCGTTGCTTTCGCTCAGACCTCACTTCCTACGGCAGATCATTCCGGGCTGTGATGCTTTTCGTGAATCAGAAAACTGAAGCTGGAGGAGCTGTCCTTTCAGCACCACCGTTGCCTGATTCGGCAAACGAGCTCCGTAAAATGGATCGTGTGTGTGTGTGTGTGTGTGTGTGTGTGTGTGTGTGAGAGAGAGAGAGAGAGAGAGAGAGAGAGAGAGAGAGAGAGAGGGAGGGAGGGAGGGACTTGTTGAGCAAATATTTTTGTAGGCATAGACCCATCCGGGGATCTGAAGATCTGTCCCAAGCTTTTATTGCTATCTGCTGATTTGTGGCCTGTGTCTTGTTGCTTTACTGCTGACCTTTGATCCTCTTACAAGACAGAAGCAATCAGCCGCTTAAACATCTCATTTTTAGTTTCTAAGGCTGGTTGTTGCGTCTCCAAAAGCACCCGAGGGCAGGACAAGAAGCAACGGATGGAAGCTAATCAAGGATAGGACCAACCTAGAACTAAGGAGAAATTTCCTGACAGAAAACTCAACCAGTAAAACGATTTTAGAATAGAATAGAATAGAATAGAATAGAATTTTTATTGGCCAAGTGTGATTGGACACACAAGGAATTTGTCTTGGTGCATATGCTCTCAGTGTACATAAAAGATAAGATACCTTCATCAAGGTACAACATTTGCAACACAAATGATGGTCAATATATCAATATAAATCATAAGGATTGCCAGCAACAAAGTTACAGTCATACAGTCATAAGTGGAAAGAGTTTTCTGCTTGAGCAGGAGGTTAGACTAGAAGACCTCCAAGGTCCCTTCCAACTCTTTTATCCTGATATTAGGGGATCTTCAAGCAACAAATTATGAGTTTCTGTCCAACTCTGATTGCGCTTGCTTCAATGAAGTTCCAGGAATTGAGCTGAATTACTGGCCGCTTCATGGAATGTCCATGTAATTTCTTAGCAGCATTGGTTAGCGGCACAGTGGTTAGAATGCAGTATTGCAGACTAACTCTGCCCACTGCCAGCAGTTCAATCCTTACCAGCTCAAGGTTAATTTAGCCTTCCATCTTTCCAAGGTCGGTAAAATGAAGACCCAGATTCTTGGGAGCAATATGCTGACTCTGTAAACCGCTTAGAGAGGGCTGTAAAGCACTGTGAAGCGGTATATAAATCTAAGCGCTATTGCTATTCCATCCATCCATCCATCATCGTCTGTCTATCTATCTATCTATCTATCTATCTATCTATCTATCTATCTATCTATCTATCTATCTATCGGAATGCAGTATTGCAGGCTAACTCACTGCCCACTGCTAGCAGATCGATCCTCACTGGTTCAAGGTCAACTCATCCTTCCATCCTTCCGAGGTCGATAAAATGAGAACCCAGATTCTTGGGGGCAAGAGGCTGACTCTGTAAACCGCTTAGAGAGGGCTGTAAAGGACTGTATATAAGTGGTATATAAATCTAAGTGCTATTGCTATTGTGGGAAGCTATTGTGGTTTGCCGTTGCCTGTTCTGAGATGGTTGATACTCTTCAGAGTTCTCCCATCCAAGCGCTAAGTAGATCCAACCTTGCTGAGCTCATCCAAAATTGCTCATCTGCTACTTCTGCTGAGATGGCTCATCATCCCGTTTACAGCTCTGTATGTCGATCTCATCCACGGTAATGGATTCCATTTCTTGAAGATTGCCAAAGCTCCCGTTTTCTAAACCGAGGCAATCGCTCCAGCACTCAATTAAGAATTTGCTCCTCTCTTCACCCTGAGATGATCACCATTCCCTTAATTACGTTGCCGTTCAATTAATCAGCTTGAAATAGAACAAGCTGAGGCGGACAAATTTCTGCCTGAAGTGGCATCGAAGTCCAGACCTCCAAATTCCAGCCCGTGAGCTATGGGTAGTCCTCAACTTACGGCCACAATTTGAGCCCGAGATTTCCATTGCTAAGTGAGACACTTGTTCAGTGGTCTACGGTGGCCCACTTAGTGACCAGGACAGCTTATATAACTGTAATTGCTGGGTCAATTACAGCTGTAAGTGGAGGACTATCTATATAGCAGACAAAACCCACTTTAGTTGATGGACATGCGGTAGGCCTAAATTTAAATACAAATAACTTCAATACTTTAATGGCTCAAATAATTCAGGAAATATTACAAGATTTCAAAATAAAATACAAATTAAATTAAATTAAATTAAAAAGCCTGCAGGATTCTGAGCAAAGGAATCGAAATCTTGTGTCTTCTGACAAGCCCAAAATATTTTGATTCTTTTAAGCAATAGGCACTTTATACCAATCTGCATCAAGGGCAGGGGTGGGCTTCAAAAATTTTAGCGACTGGTTCTCTTTCCGGTTGCTGGGTGGGCGTGGCCATGGTGAGCATGGCCTACTCGGCCTCCTGCACCCTGGGGGGCGGGGTTTCACCCTCCCCAGGCTCCGGAGGCTTTTCTCGAGCCTCAGGGAGGGTGAAAACAGCCTCTCCCAGGTTCTGGAGCAGGGGTCTCCAACCTTGGTCCCTTTAAGACTTGTGGACTTCAACTCCCAGAGTCCCTCAGCCAGCAAAGCTGGCTGAGGAACTCTGGGACTTGAAGTCCACAAGTCTTAAAGGGACCAAGGTTGGAGACCCCTGCTCTGGAGGCCCTCTGGAGGCCAGAAATGGGCCCATTTCTGGACTTCTGGAACTTCCGGGAGGTCTGTTTTTCGCCCTCCCAGAGCCTTCACACGGGCCCTGCATTTACTTGGCATCTAAAACTCTGGGACTTGAAGTCCACAAGTCTTAAAGGGACCAAGGTTGGAGACCCCTGCTCTGGAGGCCCTCTGGAGGCCAGAAATGGGCCCATTTCTGGACTTCTGGAACTTCCGGGAGGTCCGTTTTTCGCCCTCCCAGAGCCTTCACACGGGCCCTGCATTTACTTGGCATCTCCGCGTGGAGACTCCTGGGTGGGATGGGGCGGGGTTGGCAGGGCCAACCAGTCCTTGCAACTACCAGTTCAGCAAACCAGATGTAAAATTAGCATCCGGTTCCCGTGAACCAGCTGAATCCCACCCCTGATCAAGGGTTGTCTGTTGTGGCCAGCTGCAGTGTTTAGACCGTGGGTTGTGTTATACTGCAGTCTTGCCTTCTTAATAGAATAGAATAGAATAGAATAGAATAGAATAGAACAGAATAGAACAGAATAGAACAGAATAGAACAGAATAGAACAGAATAGAACAGAATAGGGAATAGAATGGAATGCAGAATAGAGAATAGAATAGAACAGAACAGAACAGAACAGAACAGAACAGAACAGAACAGAACAGAACAGAATAGAATAGAATAGAATAGAATAGAATAGAATTTTTTATTGGCCAAGTGTGATTGGACACACAAGGAATTTGTTTTGGTGCACATGCTCTCAGTGTACATAAAAGAAAAGATACCTTCATCAAGGTACAACATTTACAACACAAATGATGGTCAATATATCAATATAAATCATAAGGATTGCCAGCAACAAAGTTACAGTCATACAGTCCTAAGTGGAAAGAGATGGGTGATGGGAACGATGAGAAGATTAATAGTAGTGCAGATTTAGTAAATAGTTTGACATTGTTGAGGGAATTATTTGTTTAGCAGAGTGATGGCCTTCGGGAAAAAACTGTTCTTGTGTCTAGTTGTTCTGGTGTGCAGTGCTCTATAGCATCGTTTTGAGGGTAGGAGTTGAAACAGTTTATGTCCTGGATGCGAGGGATCTGTAAATATTTTCACGGCCCTCTTCTTGATTCGTGCAGTATACAGTATAAGAGTTGCAGTATAAGAGTTGGAGGACTTTGTGAAGCCAACTGCGTAAAAGCTGGTGCTCCAGGGGGCTCATTTCAGATCTCTAGATGTACAGATTTATAGATCAGAAAATCAATCCTGCGTATTGAAAGGCGGAAGGACCAGCAGAGGAAAGAAATGGTAGCCCTAAATGAGGGAAACCCGGATAAACTATGCCAGCACTAGAACGGGAAACATCTCAATAATTGCTTGGAGCAGCCTATAGCACCGATCGATGGTTCATTTTTGGTTCAGATTGATAAGAGGCATAAAACCTTTCTAACCTTGCTATCGATTTTCCCTCTAAACCTCAGGACTTTGCTTTCGTGCTGGTCCACGTGGGAACCACTTGCTTTGCACAATAATTTGTCCAGGTTTCCTTAAAACAAGAATCTGGGATGGGCTGGAACAAATAAGCAAAGCAGTCAAACAATCACACAGGGGCCGAAGGGCGTGATGGGATGGCTGTTCAACATCTATATGAAGCCGCTGGGTGAGATCATCAGTGGCTTCGGTGTGAGGTACCAGCTGTACGCGGATGACACCCAGCTGTACTTTTCCACACCGGGCCACCCCAACGAAGCTATCGAGGTGCTGTCCCGGTGCTTGGAAGCCGTACGGGTCTGGATGGGGAGAAACAGGCTCAGGCTCAATCCCTCCAAGACAGAGTGGCTGTGGATGCCGGCATCTCGGTACAGTCAGCTGAGTCTTCGGCTGACTGTCGGGGGCGAGTCATCGGCCCCGATGGAACGGGTGCGCAACTTGGGCGTCCTCCTGGATGAACGGCTGTCTTTTGAAGATCACTTGACGGCCGTCTCCAGGAGAGCTTTTTACCAGGTTCGCCTGGTGCGCCAGTTGCGCCCCTTTCTAGACCGGGATGCCCTGTGCACGGTCACTCACGCCCTCGTGACGTCTCGCCTGGATTACTGCAATGCTCTCTACATGGGGCTCCCCTTGAAGGGCATCCGGAGGCTTCAGTTAGTCCAGAATGCAGCTGCGCGGGTGATAGAGGGAGCCCCTCGTGGCTCCCGTGTGACACCTATCCTGCGCAGACTGCACTGGCTGCCTGTGGCCTTCCGGGTGCGCTTCAAGGTTTTGGTGAACATCTTCAAAGCGCCCCATGGCATAGGGCCGGGTTACTTACGGGACCGCCTACTGCTACCGGATACCTCTCACCGACCCGTGCGCTCTCACAGAGAGGGACTCCTCAGGGTGCCGTCAGCGAGACAGTGTCGTCTGGCGACACCCAGGGGAAGGGCCTTCTCTGTGGGGGCTCCCACCCTCTGGGACGGACTCCCCCCAGGGCTTCGTCAACTTCCGGGCCTCCGAACCTTCCGTCGCGAGCTTAAAACACATTTATTCATCTGCGCAGGACTGGATTAGTTTTTAAATTCGTGGGTTTTTAAGGGGTTTTAAATGGGTTTTTAATGGGTTTTTTAATGGGTTTTATTATTTGCTAAATTTTAATTGCGGCCAAATTGAATAAGTTTTTTAGTGGTATTTTAATAGTATTTATTTTGTAATAGTACTGTTTATTTTATCTGGCTGTAAACCGCCCTGAGTCCTTCGGGAGAAGGGCGGTATAAAAATTTAAATAATAAATAAATAAAATAAATAAATAAATAAATAAATAGCTAAGGTAGGAGTGAGCAGCTGGCGGATTTCGTGTGTTGAGGAAACCCAGCTTTTGTCTAAGTGTGTTCTGTGCACCCGGCCGGTCAGTTTCCAGCTGTTTAATCTCCCCAATATCCCTACAGCGTCTTAGAATGTGACTGCTGTGTCACTGAAACAACTGGATAAAAGAGAAAAATAAGAGAAATTGCTGTGATCTTCAGAGTTAAATAAGAAACACAGCTAATGCTAAGAGGTTAAAAGCCTCCCCAAGTTTCTAGCTCTGGTGAGTTCAGAGGGAATTGAGAAACTCTGACTAATCATGGACCACATGTCAGAAACCGAAAAGGAACTAAATTCCCAGCATTCAGGCATGCCATACAAATGTGACCTTCACAGTTCCTCATTGACTCCAGGATAGTTTGGATCAGAGGTGGGTTTCAGCAGGTTCTGACCAGTTCTGGAGAACCGGTAGCGAAAATTTTGAGTAGTTCGGAGAATCGGTAGTAAAAATTCTGACTGGCCCTGCCCCCATCTGTTCTCTGCCTCCCAAGTCCCAGGTGATTGGGAGGAAATGGAGATTTTGCAGTATCCTTCCCCTGCCATGCCCACCAAGCCACACCCACCAAGCCACATCCACAGAACCAGTAGTAAAAAAAAATTGAAACTCACCGTTTCTGGTTCTGATCCCTAATTCCTGCCCCTCTGTCCCTGTCTTGTTACTACTGCTTCCTTCCATTCAACCTTTTCTAGCCCATCCCAAATCCTTGTTTTAAGGAAAGCTGGACAAATTATTGTGCAAAGCAAGCGGAGATATTTTTGTTTCTTTTTACGGCCCTGTAATCCCTTTTATTTGGGGTGGGGTCCAGGTGACTGCATGGAGCTGAACGTTTACTGGCCAGCTGCCCTCCCTGACGCCTATGGGCAGTTCACAGCAGATATTTTCTCTTTGCACCTTGATAAGAGAAACATCTGTTGCTGCCTAGGATTGAACTCTCAACCTCCCGAGTGGGAGGTGAGCGTCTTTGCCTCTGGACCACCGCACTGCTCATATACGTCAGTCTTGATTAACTCAAAATTAAGCAGGGGGTTGGACTAGAAGACCTCCAAGGTCCCTTCCAACTCTGTTATTTTGTTAAAATATCTCTGCTGGGTCAGGGCATATGCTTCAATTCGCTCTTTCATGTCAGCTCCTGGGTGGCCCTGGCTGTTTGCTTTCCCCAGACTGGGTGATTTTGTGATCCTTGCTTCAATAAATTGGGCGTGTTTAGTTTAATGAAAAGAAGGACCAGGGGAGACATGATAGCAGTGTTCCAATATCTTAGCGACTGCCCCAAAGAAGAGGGAGTCAAACTATTCTCCAAACCACCTGAGGGTAGAAGAAGAAGCAATGGGTGGAAACTAATCAAGGAGAGAAGCAACTCAGAACTAAGGAGAAATTTCCTGACAGTTAGAACAATGAATCAGTGGAACAACTTGCCTGCAGAAGTTGTGAATGCTCCAACACTGGAAATTTTTAAGAAAATGTTGGATAACCATTTGTCTGAAATGGTGTAGGGTTTCGTGCTTGGGCAGGGGGTTGGACTAGAAGGCCTCCAAGGTCCCTTCCAACTCTGTTATTCTATTCTATTCTGTTCTGTTCTGTTCTGTTCTGTATCTGTTAAATTTGCCCCCCTTCTAGTGAGAGAGTTGGAGCTCCTTTGGGAAATTGAGGAAATGCAGTGGCAAAGAGGTTTCACAGAATAACATGGACAGATGCCTGAAGCTGAGCACAGCTCAAATGAAATTTGGTTGTTATTGCTACTAGTATTCTTATTGCTATACCTTTCCCTTTCTCTCTCTCTCTCTCTCTCTCTCTCCTTCTCTGCCTCCCTCCCTCTCTTTCTCTCTCTCTCTCTGTGTGTATATCTGTTGTATGTGTGTGTGTGTATCAGTGTACCTACCAGTTAATCTTGATTCCTGGAAACTATTTATTTCTTTATTAAATTTGTATGCCTCCCATCTCGTTTCCTGACGTGACTCTGGGAGGCTTACACAGTGGAAAGAGAAGCAATATAAAAACAACTATAAATATAAGAACAAATTAAAACGACAAGAGGATTAAGTAGAGATTAAAAAAACCGCAAGCACAAACAGAGAGAGGCTTTGTGCCTTCCCTGTCGCCACACTAACCATCTCCTGCTTACTGGATCAATCCCCCAAGTTTTTCTGGCAATATTCTCAGAAATGGATGGCCGTTCTTCCTAGCACCAAGAGACTGGAGCTGGAGCAAGGTCATCCATCTGGCTTTGTGCCAAAGGCAGGATGAAAACTCATGGGCCTTTTAGTTTTCAGGCTGGTGCCTTGAACTACTAGACCAGGGGTCTCCAACCTTGGTCCCTTTAAGACTTGTGGACTTCAACTCCCAGAGGAGGAAGTTAGGAACTCTCGGAGTTGAAGTCCACAAGTCTTAAAAGAGCCAAGTTGGCAGACCCCTGTACTAGACCAGACTAGCTCTTTGTAGGTTGTCCTCAACGTACGACCTCATCTGAGCCCAAAATTCTGTTCCTAACCGAGACATTTGTTAAGCCAATTTTGCCCCGTTTTACAACCTTCCTTGCTGCATTCGTTATGTGAATCACTGCGGTTGTTAAGTTAGGTTTTTTTTTTAATTCAAAAAGTTTTACAGAAAATTCCCCCCCCCCTTTCCCCCACCTCCCCTCCCCACTATCTTCACAACCCCCCTCCCCCCCCCCGACTTCCCGGAACGAGCACAAGGTATAGTTAAAAATAAAACAAACATATGCTAAAAAAATTTCGTCCCAACTTAATTATACCTCTACAATCATCAATTCCTAACTTCCCCCGAAAACAATAAAAAATAATACATAATCATTCAAAAACAGTCTGATAACTCTTAGTCTGATATCTACTTTGAATATAGTCAATCCATTTTCCCCATTCCTTTAAGTATCTTTCTTGCGTATTGTCTTTCAAAAAGGCTGATATCTTCGCCATCTCAGCCAAATTGGCAACTTTCAATATCCATTCTTCTATTGTAGGTACTTCTTTTTTCTTCCAGTATTGTCCTATTAGTAATCTTGCTGCTGTTATTAAATTTAAAATCAATTTAGTCTCAATTACTGTACAGTCCGTAATAATTCCCAACAAAAAAAATTGCGGCAGGAACTTTATCTTCTTTTTCAAAACATTTTGTAAAATCCACCAAATTTTTATCCAAAAGGCCTTTGTTAGGTTTTTTTATTATTATTATTATTATTATTATTATTATTATTATTATTATTATTATTATTATTATTATTATTATTTGCATTTATATCCCGCCCTTCTCCGAAGACTCAGGGCAGCTTACACTATGTCAAGTAATAGTCTTCATCCATTTGTATATTATATACAAAGTCAACTTTTATTGCCCCCAACAATCTGGGTCCTCATTTTACCTACCTCATAAAGGATGGAAGGCTGAGTCAACCTTGGGCCTGGTGGGACTTGAACCTGCAGTAATTGCAAGCAGCTGCTGTTAATAACAGACTGTCTTACCAGTCTGAGCCACAGAGGCTAGTAACTGGTTGTTAAGTGAATCTGGCCTTTTTTTGCCCCATTTTATACCCTTTCTTAAAGGGACGTGATGGCTCAGGGGCTAGGACGTTGAGCTTGTCAATCGAAAGGTCGGCAGCTCAACGGTTCGAATCCCTAGTGCTGCCGTGTAACGGGGTGAGCTCCCATTACTTGTCCCAGCTTCTGCCAACCTAGCAGTTTCGAAAGCACGTAAAAATGCAAGTAGAAAAAATAGGGGCCACCTTTGGTGGGAAGGTAACAGTGTTCTGTGTGCCTTTGGCGTTGAGTCATGCCGGCCACATGACCACAGAGACGTCTTCGGACAGCGCTGGCTCTTCGGCTTTGAAACGGAGATGAGCACTGCCCCCTAGAGCCGGCAACGACTAGCATGTATGTGCGAGGGGAATCTTTACCTTTACCCTTGCTTGTGAGAAGGTCGCAAAAGGAGATCGCATGACTTTGGGATACGGGAACGGTCATAAGCATGAGACAATTGCCAAGCATCTGAATTTTGATCACGTGATCATAGGGATGCTACAAAGGTTGTGCGAAAAACGGTCGTGAAGTCACTTTTTCCAGGGATGTTGTAACTTTGAACAGTCACTAAATGAACCGTTGGAAGTCGAGGACTACCTGTATTTTGCCTTTTAAATAAATACTAGGATAAATTTGCCCAGAGTAAAAATAAATACATTGACAATTGCTAAAAATTGGTACTAGAAGTGTACATCGAAACACTGAAGAATGAAATAACGAAGGATGATACTTTAAGTAAATAGATGTGAAGAGCTAAATAACAGAAATATGAATAACAAAGCAGATGAAAGATGGAACATAGAAATGTCTCGGTGTCTCTAGACCAGTGGTTCTCAACCTTTATAGGGCTGCGACTCCTTTAATACAATTCCCCACGATGTGGCAACCCCAACCGTAAAATTATTTTCATTTTGAATTTATCGCGACTGAAGCCGTATTGGCTAGCGATCTGAACTGCTTGCGATTGCCTTGAGGACGGAGGCATTAAAGCGGAGACTCCTCCCCTATTAAGTTTATCGCACCTGAAGCCAGATTAGGCTAGCGATTGGGAGTGATTGCAGCTGGCTTGAGAGGGAGACATCAGAGCAAAGATTTCTCTCTTTTTTAATTCATTGCGCCTGAAGCCGAATTCGGCTAGCGATTTGAAGAGCCTGCAGCTGGCTTGGGGAGTCAACCATTGGAGCGCGATTCTTCGACTCGCAAGTATACTTCCCATATTTCCGATGGCAAATCGTCATTCGACCCCCAATAGGGTCACGACCCACAGGTTGAGAACCGCTACTCTAGACACTGAGTATTATTTAATATGGAATAGATGGTATTCCTGGCTGGAGAGTAAATATAAAACTTAACACCTTAATATAAAAAAAAAATAACACCTTAATTGTTTAATCACATGTTTCGCATCAAGTCCTATTACTTTAATTTCCCCTCTTTCCAAACCCCCAACTACATCTCATTTTGTGCAGCAAACGAGGCCATTTGGGATCACCAACAGCTGGATGGTGTTTATACACCTGAGAAGCCTTAACACCCCCTCCATCCCCCCCAACAAACCCACCCCCCTCCTCTTCTTCCTCCCTCTTAGGCTACTTTGACTCCCACCCTCCTCACTTCCCAAAGCAGCTGCTTCTGGAGCAAATATATAATATAATATAACAACAGAGTTGGAAGGGACCTTGGAGGCCTTCTAGTCCAACCCCCTGCCCAGGCAGGAAACCCTACACCATCTCAGTCAGATGGTTATCCAACATTTTCTTAAAAATTTCCAGTGTTGGAGCATTCACAACTTCTGCAGGCAAGTCGTTCCACTTATTAATTGTTCTAACTGTCAGGAAATTTCTCCTTAGTTCTAAGTTACTTCTCTCCTTGATTAGTTTCCACCCGTTGTTTCTTGTTCTACCCTCAGGTGCTTTGGAGAACAGCCCAACTCCCTCTTCTTTGTAGCAAACCCTGAGATATTGGAACACTGCTATCATGTCTCCCCTGGTCCTTCTTTTTATTAAACTAGACATACCCAGTTCCTGCAACTGTTCTTCATATGTTTTAGCCTCCAGTCCCCTAATCATCTTTGTTGCTCTTCTCTGCACTCTTTCTAGAGTCTCAACATCTTTTTTACATCGTGGCGACCAAAACTGGATGCAATATTCCAAGTGTGGCCTTACCAAGGCATTATAAAGTGGTATTAACACTTCACGTGATCTTGATTCTATCCCTCTGTTGATGCAGCCCAGAACTGTGTTGGCTTTTTTAGCAGCTGCTGCACACTGCTGGCTCATATCTAAATGGTTGTCCACTAGGACTCCAAGATCCCTCTCACAGGTACTACTATTGAGCAAGGTACCACATATACGGTACCTGTCCATTTTGGGTTTTTTTGCCTAAATGTAGAACCTTTTTTCACTGTTGAATTTCATTTTGTTAGATAGCGCCCAATGTTCAAATCCAGCACACTTGTGTCAACAACTGCACACAGTTTTCCCTTGCCTCTTTCTCTTCACCTTGGAAAAAGAGGGACTTTATTTTTGTTAAGAGATTTTTGTTATGAGATCGAATTTTGAATAGAAGTTAAGATAATTTAAACGAGGATGTAAGTTTAAGATAGCAATATTTAGAAGTAGAATCTGTGTATAGAAGTTAAATGGGATAGAGATACCGATGTAGAAAATGCTGTTACTAGTATTGTAATTTTGATGCGTCTGTCTTTGTTTGTTTATATTTTTTGTTTTTGTGTATTAAGTTGTTGTTGTTGTTTGTACTGTGTATTTTAATGTTTGGCAATTTAATAAATATTTTCTTAAAAAAAGAAAAGAAATGTCTGAATATTACGGTGACATGGGGAAAAAGTTAAAATAGAGATAGAAATAAGAGGGGAATAATAGTATATTAATAATATACCAATTAATATAACAAGAGATATGTAATAATAGAAGGGAGGTCTAGAAATTGAAGGGCGGTAGTATTAGGTATGTTTAAACAATAGGTAACAAGGAAAATGAAATGAGTAATAATATCATGTCTATTTGTCTCAAAATGTATGATACCCAGGTATCGCACTAGTCGTGCATTGATATGTATAAATAATATAAAATAAAAAACTTGAAAAGGAAAAAAAAAGACAATTGCTAAAAGATACACTTTGGGTCTCTAGGTTGGGGGTCTCCAACCTTGGCAACTTGAAGACTTGTGGACTTCAACTCCCAGAAGCAAAGCTGGCTGAGGAATTCTGGGCGTTGAAGTCCACAAGTCTTAAAGTTGCCAAGGTTGGAGACCCCTGCTCTAGGAAATACTATTTCAAGCTCCAACCCCAAACCACAGTGCTGATACACAAAACACAGGTAGTTTTTAATTCAGGACCTCAATCGACCCCAAAATTTCCATTCCTAAGCGAGACAGTTGTTAAGTTAAGGAGCCTCTGTGGCTCAGGCTGCTAATGCAGTCTGTTATTAACAGCAGCTGCCTGCAATTACTGCAGGTTCTAGTCCCACCAGGCCCAAGGTTGACTCAGCCTTCCATCCTTTATAAGGTAGGTAAAATGAGGACCTAGATTGTTGGGGGCAATAAGTTGACTTTGTATATACAAATAGGATGAAGACTATTGCTAACATAGTGTAAGCCGCCCTGAGTCTTCGGAGAAGGGCGGGATATAAATGCAAAAAAAAAAAAAGTGAGTTCTGCCTCATTTTACGACCTCCTTGCCACCGTCGTTAACTGAACCACTGCACTTGTCCAGATAGTAACACAGTTGTTCGGTGAATCTGGCTTTCCCCTTTGACTCAGCTTGTCAGAAGGTCGCAAAAGGGGATGCTGCTGCCGTCATAAATAGGAGCCGGTCGCCAAGCCTCTGAATTTCGATCGCGTGACCGCAGGATGTACTACAAGTGTCGTAAGTTCGAAAAACGGTCTCAAGTCACTTTGTTCAGGGCCGTTCTTAACTTTCGAACGGGTCACTAAACAAACTATTTGTAAGCTAAGGGCCATCAGTAGGTGTGTCAACCTCTCCGCTTCCTTTTTCCTCTTGGGATCCTTTCGTGACAAAACTGCTCCGCAATCGTGTTTTTTTACTAACGCGGTTACTCGTTCTACCTCTCTGCGCAACATTCCTGCAAATCCTGCATCCATCAACTGCTGCGGTTTAAATCTGCTGACTTGGCATGCAGGTGACCCAGATTTGATAATTGCCAGCCCGGGAACGGTAAAGCAAACTCGGAAAGATTTCTGCAAGAAGATCCTGTACTTTCTGGAGCCAGAGGCGCTGCTTTCATCTTTTATTGATGAGGTGCCTCTGGAACGCAAGGATCCCTCTTATCCACGATCAAGGCCCGATCTTGATTTCAGAGAGAATGGCATTAGCAATAGCTCTTGGACTCTTAGACTCCCAGAATTCCCCAGCCAGCAATTATAGGAGTTGAAGTCCCCCAGGCTTAAAGTTGCCAAGGTCGGAGACCCCTGTCTTAGACGTACCGTGTTTCCCCAAAAATAAGACCCTGTCTTATATTTTTCTGAACCCTGAAATAAGCGCTTGGCCTTATTGCCATGCGCTCAAAAGCCCGATTGGGCTTATTATCAGGGGATGACTTATTTTTTGGGGGGGGGGGAACAGGGTATCTACCGCTTCACGGGGCTTTCTAGTCCTCTCCGAGTTATTTACAGAATCGGCATGTTGTCCCCAACAATCTGGGCCCTCGTTTTACCGACCTCGGAAGGACGGAAGGCTGAATCAGCCTTGAGCTGATAAGGATCGAACTGCTGGCAGTGGGCAGAGTTAGCAGGATTGCAATACTGCATTCGGATGGATGGATGGATGGATGGATAGACGGACGGACAGACAGACAGACAGATGGACGATAGCTAACAATAGCAATAGCTCTTAGACGTATATACTGCTTCACAGCCCTCTCTAAGCGGTTTACAGAGTCAGCAAATGGCCCCCAACAATCTGGGTCCTCACTTTACCGACCTCGGAAGGACGAAAGGCTGAGTCAACCTTGAGCCTGGTGAGACTCGAACTGCTGGCAGTTGATGACTGTGAGTCCTTGGTGCTCTCTGAGTTTAGTTTTTGGTTTGTGGATGTTTCACTACCCAAAGAGGTCATATCAGCACAAGAAAGTTTGCAAGGAGGAGGAGGAGGAGGAGGAGGAGGAGGAGGAGGAGGAGGAGGAGGAGGAGGAGGAGGAGGACAGCAACAGCAATAGCACTTAGACTTACACACCGCTTCACAGTGCTTTTACAGCCCTCTTTAAGAGGTTGACAAGATCAGCCTCTTGCCCCAAACTATCTGGGTCCTCGTTTTACCAACTTCGGAAGGATGGAAGGCTGAGTCAACCTTGATATTCATGCCCGTTAAAAAAAAAATCCATGGGCAATCACAATATGCATGTATGTCCTGAGATGCTGAAGATCGGTAACAGCAGGAAATTCACCACAGAATATTTGCATCCATTGGTTTAATATTTGCAGCACAGTTCCAAAAAACGAATTCCCTGTCAAAGACTTTCTTTTTAAAACCAATCCATCCATGGGGATAGAATTGGAAAGTCTGTACATGCTAAAGACTTGAACACCTTTCTTCTTACTCTTGAGTCTAAACACACTATTTCAGGCTGATAAGAGCAAACAAAAGAGAAGTATAGCTAAGAGAAGTAGAAAAGAGGGAGAGAAAAAGGAACGGAGGGAGGGAGCAGATGGAAGGAAGAAGAGAAAGGAAGGAAGGAAGGGGAAGGAACAAAGGAGGAGGGGAAGGGGGGAAGGAAGGAAGGGAAGGAAAAAGAGGGTGGAAGGAAGGAAGGAAGGAAGGAAGGGGGAGAGAGGGAGGGAGGAAGGAAGGAAGGAAGGAAGGAGACAAGGAAGGACAGGGAGGGCAGAAGGAAGGAAGAGGAGGGAGGGAAGGAAGGTGGGAAGGAAGGAGGGAGAAAGGAGAGGGAGATGGGGAAGGAAGGAAGGAAGGAAGGAGACAGGAGGGAGGAAGGGAAGGAAGAAGACAGAAGGAAGGAAGAGGAGGGAGGAAGGGAAGGAAGGAACGCGGGAGGAAGAGAGGGAGGGAGGAGAGGTGGAGGGGGGAAGGAAGAAGAGGGTGGAAAGAAGGAAGCTGAAAGGAAGGGAGGAGAGGGAGGGAGGGAGGAAGGAAGGAAAGAAGAAAGAAAGAAAGAAAGAAAGAAAGAAAAAGAAAGAAAAGGAAGATGTGAGAGAGAAATGGGAAGAAGGAAGGAAGGAAGAAGAGGAAGAAGAGGAAGATGAGAGAGAGAGAGAAATGGAAAGAAGGAAGGAAGGAAGGGAGACGGAAGGAGAAGGAGGGCAGAAGGAAGGAAGAGGAGGAGGAGGAAGGAAGGAAGAAGAAAGAAAGAAAGAAAGAAAGAAAGAAAGAAAAGGAAGATGTGAGAGAAATGGGAAGAAGGAAGGAAGGAAGAAGAGGAAGAAGAGGAAGATGAGAGAGAGAGAGAAATGGAAAGAAGGAAGGAAGGAAGGGAGACGGAAGGAGAAGGAGGGCAGAAGGAAGGGGAGGGAGGGAAGGAAGGTTGGAAGAAAGGGGAAGGAATGAGGGAGCAAACGGGAGGAAGGAGAGGAGGGGGAAGGAAGGGAAGGAAGAAGAGGGTGGAAGGAAGGAAGGAGAGAGAAGGAAGAAGGAAGGAGAGGGAGGAAGGGAAGGAAGGAGACAGAAAGGAAGGAAGGAAGGAAGAAAGGAAGGAAGGGTACTTTGACCTCTTGCAGGGTAGGTAGGACTGAAGACATTTTCCTAGGAGGTGGGAAGAGCAAAATGCCAATCCATGCATTCCTTATCTCTGGCTTAAACTTATTTCCAGAATAAGGCCACACACTGACTGAGATGGTGTAGGGTTTCCTGCCTAGGCAGGGGGTTGGACTAGAAGGCCTCCAAGGTCCCTTCCAACTCTGTTGTTATGTTACTCCCGCTGCCGTTGAAAGGACAGCAGGGGAAGGAAAGGAAGGTAGAGCGTATATTTGAGGTGAGACTTCTGGACTAAGCAGGGCTCATCCTTGAAGCTGGCTTCCATTTTGACTCTTGGCAAGCAGGAAGCCGATAACAGCCCGCTCAGCTCTCAAACTCTCAATCCTGGAGCCTCGTTGCCGTCAACCTGGTGCTCTTGGAGAAAGAAATTCCCCCCGGGAACCTACCCAAATCCTATTTAGCGGAAGCCGGGGCGACGGTGAGGAGGCGGGTGGGTGGGTGGGAAGAAAAAGACTGCAGCAAGCGAGCTTAAGACACATCTATTTATCTGCGCAGGACTGGACTAGAGTTTTAAATTTTAAATGTCTAAATTTTAGATTTGGTTTTAAATTGGGTTTTATTATTTATATGTCTATTTTAAATATTTGGCCTATATAATAAGTTTTTTAGATGAATGTTTTACTTTGTATATTTATGTGTTTTTTATATGTCCCTAGGGAGATAGGGCGGTATAAAAGTACGAATAAATAAATAAATAAATAAATAAATAAATAAATAAATAAATAAATAAATAAACAAGCTTGCAAAAGAGGGGCTTTTTTTTTGAGTAGAGGGAGAATTAGCCAATATAATTACCCTGCAAGGCAGCTCCTGGCCCTGGAGGTGATTCCTCCTCCTCACAGCCAAATAGCAGGGGTGAAAATCCAGCAGGTTCTGACAGGTTCTGGAGAACCGGTAGCGGAAATTTTGAGCAGTTCGGAGAACCCGCAAATATCACCTCTGGCTGGCTCCAGAGTGGGGTGGGAATGGAGGTTTTGCAATCTCCTTTCCCCCAGGAGTGGGGAGGGAATGGGGATTTTGCAGTATCCTTCCCCTGCCACGCCCACCAAGCCACGCCACGCCCACCAAGCCACGCCCACAGAACCGGTAGTAAAAAAAAAATTTGGACTTCACCACTGCAAAATAGGCCCAGACACGCTTATACATATGTAAACATTGAATATATATATCCAAGGACGGAAATGTAAAAAAAAACACAGGTAGACCTCGACTTATGACACGGTTGAGCCCAACACTACCATTGCTAAGCGAGAGGGAGACGTTAGAGCAGGGGTGTCCAAACTTGGTCCCTTTAAGACTTTTGGACTTCAACTCCCAGAGTCCCTCAGCCAGCAAAGCTGGCTGAGGAACTCTGGGAGTTGAAGTCCAAAAGTCTTAAAGGGACCAAGTTTGGACACCCCTGCGTTAGAGGGAGTTTTGCCTCATTTCCTCACCTTTTTTGTTAAGCAAAATCATTGCGGTTGTTCAGTTAGCAACATGGTTGTTAAGTGAACCTAGCCTCCCCATTGACTTTGCTTGTCGACAAGGTCGCGAAAGGGGGACCTTCATGTGACCCCGGGACGGTGCAACCGTCGTAAGTACAAATCGGTTTGCCAAAGGGCCGAATTTTGATCACGTGACCACGGGGTCGTTAAGGGCCGGTGAATAGCGCAGGCTGGTAAAGCCTGTTATTAAGAACACAGTAGCCTGCAATTACTGCAGGTTCGAGCCCGGCCCAAGGTTGACTCAGCCTTCCATCCTTTATAAGGTAGGTAAAATGAGGACCCAGATTGTTGGGGGGGGGCAATAAGTTGACTTTGTAAAAAAAATATACAAATAGAATGAAGACTATTGCCTTATACACTGTAAGCCGCCCTGAGTCTTCGGAGAAGGGCGGGGTATAAATGTAAACAAAAAAAAAAAAAGTGTGACAATCGGTCCTTAGTCACTTTTTTCAGTGCCGGCGTAACTTCTAACGGTCACTAAAACAAGCTGTTGTAAGTAGAGGACTACCAGTACAGGGAAAGGAACTCTGCCCTAAAAGGTAGGATATCGAAAAAAGGAGCAGAGAAATAAAAATAAATTTTAAAAAAACTGAAAAAAGAGAATAATAGAATAGAATAGAATAAAAAATTTTATTGGCCAAGTGTGATTGGACACACAAGGAATTTGTTTTGGTGCATAGGCTCCCAGTGTACATAAAAGAAAAGATACATTCGTCAAGAATCATAAGGTACAACACTTAATGATAGTAATAGAATAGAATAGAATAGAATAGAATAGAATAGAATAGAATAGAATAGAATAGAATAGAATAGAATAGAATTTTTTATTGGCCAAGTGTGATTGGACACACAAGGAATTTGTCTTGGTGCATAAGCTCTCGGTGTACATGAAAGAAAAGATACCTTCATCAAGGATCATAACGTACAACACTTAATGATAGTCATAGAATAGAATAGAACAGAACAGAACAGAATAGAATAGAATAGAATAGAATTTTTTATTGGCCAAGTGTGATTGGACACACAAGGAATTTGTCTTCGGTGCATACGCTCTCAGTGTACATAAAAGAAAATATACCTTCATCAAAGTACAACACTTACAACACATAAGAATTGAGACTTGAAGCACTGTCAAAAAGATAAAAAGATTTGAAACAGGAGTGAACTCTACGTATCTTCCTTACCGGTTTGGAAGTGCACGCACCTCGCGCACTCGCTTCCCTCGCCCACGGGTGTCACATGCACGTGCAAACCTTCTGCGCATGCGCAAAAAACACATTACTTCCTGGTTAAAACCAGGAAGTAATGACACCCGGGCGGGTGGGCGGAGCTTCGCTTCACCATTGCTACCGGATCGTCGAACTACTGGTCACGATCGTTACCGGATCGCGCAATCCGGTCTGATCCGGGAGCATTTCACCTCTGGTTTGAAAGGGTTGGAGAAAAAATATATATAATACTTTAGCCTGGATCAGGAGATGAATAAAAAGAAAAATTCCTTTTCTGGTAATTCTGCAAAGCACGGGATTCTTTCTTCACAAACTAAACTAGTTAAGCTCAATTTCCTACTTCTGTAGAACCTTGTTAAGTAATCAAGGCCCCTATTGAAATAAGTGAGCCTTCAGAATCCATCAAAGAGGAGGAGGAGGAATTGAAGGAGGAGGAATTCAAAAACCCTCGAAGGATCACTTAGGGCAGTGGTTCTCAACCTGTGGGTCGGGACCCCGTTGGGGGTCGAATGACGATTTGCCAGGGGTCGCCTAAGACCATCGGAAATATGGGAAGTATACTTGCGAGTCGAAGAATCGCGCTCCAATGGTTGACTCCACAAGCCAGCTGCAGGCTCTTCAAATCGCTAGCCGAATTCGGCTTCAGGCGCGATGAATTAAAAAAGAGAGAAATCTTTGCTCTGATGTCTCCCTCTCAAGCCAGCTGCAATCACTCCCAATCGCTAGCCTAATCTGGCTTCAGGCGCCATAAACTTAATAGGGGAGGAGTCTCCGCTTTAATGCCTCCGTCCTCAAGGCAATCGCAAGCAGTTCAGATCGCTAGCCAAGACGGCTTCAGGCGCGATGAATTCAAAACAAAAATAATTTTACGGTTGGGGTCGCCACATCATGGGGAATTGTATTAAAGGGGTCGCAGCACTATAAAGGTTGAGAACCACTGACTTAGGATGTGCCACCATGATTATGGAATACAGATAGTCCTCCACTTACAGCGGTCAAATGGCACTGAAAAAAGTGACGCGGGACCGTTTTTCACACTTACGACCGTTGCAGCTACCCCCCAGGATCACGCGATCAAAATTCAGACACTTGGCAACTGACTCATGGCTTATGACTGTTGCAGCATCCCGGGGTTGTGTGATCCCTTTTTGCGACCTTCTGACAAGGGAAGTCGATGGGGGAAGCCAGATTTACTTAACAACCGGGATACTAACTTAACAACTGCAGTGATTCACGTAACAAAGGCACTGAGAAAAATCGTGAAACGGGGCAAAACTCATTTAGCAAATATCTCGTCAATTTTGGGGGTCAAATGTAGTCGAAAGTTGAGGGCTACCTTTATTAAACTGTGGGGGACTGAAAATGAATCAATCGAGTTATTTATTTTTATCCCGCCATTATCACTTTATAAAGTAACTCAACACAGCAAGATTCCTAACACTCCTTCCTCCTCCTATTTTTCCCACAAGGGCAACCCAGTGCAGTAGGTCGGGCTCAGAGAGAGTGGCTGACCCATAGTCCCCCCAGCCAGCTTTCATGCCTAGGAGATGCCTAGGAGATAACTAGGCTGAGTCCAAGGTGGGGAGAGTTAAATGTGTCATAAGTCACGAGTCCCTGCACACCCACAAGAGATCTAAGGTCCAGCCTACCTTGTATGCCTTTCTGATCTCTTACAGTATGTCCCTTGACCACTAGTTATATATTATATTATATAGTTGGTCAGATTGCCAGAATCTTCTGATTTGCCCAGTGCTTGGCAAGCAGGACTGGAATTCACTGTCACCCAGTCACCCAGCTGGCTTTCATGCCTAAGGCAGGACTAGAACTCACCAGCTCTTGGTGAGTGGCCCAAAGTCAACCAGTTGGCTTTCATGCCTAAGGCAGGAGTAGAAGTCACTGTCTTCTGCCGATTGGCCCAAAGTCACACACTTGGCTTCCATACCTAAGGCGGTACTAGAACTCACTGCCTGCTGATTGGCCCAAAGTCATCCACCTGGCTTTCATGCCTAAGGCAGAACTAGAACTCACAGTGTCCCGGTGATTGGCCCAAAGTCACCCACATAGCTTTCATACCTAAGGCAGGACTAGAAGTCATGGTCTTCTGCCGATTGGCCCAAAGTCACCTAGCCGGGTTCCATGCCTATAGTTGGACTAGAACTCACTGTCTCCTAATGATTGGCTCGAAGTCACCCAGCTGGCTTTCATGCCTAAAGTAAGACTAGAACTTACCTGCCTCTCAGATAATTATTTATTTATACGCAAGGCTTATACGCCACTCCTATCAAAGCCAAAATCTGCAGTTTCCATTATCTATTGCCTCACCCGCCATGCTGAAAAATCCTCCGTGGGAATTAACTCTCCTGCACTTTTCCGTTTGGGAGCCAAACGGGTTGGGTTGACGGGAGCCAGAAGAAATTTACAAACGCAGCCGTGCCAATTTGTGCAAACAGCTAGCTGTGTAGTTGCTTGGAACTATCTTATGTGCAAATTCAGACGCTCCTTTGTCTCTGAGGTCTACAGACAGGCTCTGACTATCGAAAGAAATGTGATAAAAAGGAAACAAAAATCCAGATGTCTAAGATAAGCATCTCTTCGGTCCAACAGCTCACCTAAGGATCAAGCACAACTTCTGGAAGAGGGAATGAATGGACTGGCAATATTTGTGCACGAGCGTTTTTTCCCCCCCCTCACTTGAAGCCCAAACGCCCAGGCTCAAGTTATCATATTTTGGGCAGGTTATAAAAAGGCCCAGCGTCTGATAAAACTACCCTGTTTCCCCCCAAATAAGACCCAACCGGAAAATAAGTCCTAACATGATTTTTCAAGATGCTCGTAATATAAGCCCTACCACCCAAAAATAAGCCCCAGTTGAGATTGTCAGCCTGATGGGTGCATTTAGTACCGTATTTCCCCCCCCCCCAAAATAAGACCTAACCAGAAAATAGGCCCTAATGAATCTTTTGGAGCAAAAATTAAGACAAAACCCGGTCTTATTTTCAGGGAAACACGAAGGAGGAACAAAAGAGAAGAAGCTGGAATCAGTTACTTGGGCAATAGAAGTAAGTTTGGAAGATCTGAAAACACTAAATTAGGGACAGATCGCCGCAGACAAGATCTCTCCATATGGTTGCTAAGTATCCCCACAGACCCGATGGCTCATAGTCAACCAACCTGCAGTTCCATGCCGACTCTCAGCCCTAAAGTCTTCCCATCCTGCCTCTTCTCCCCTTCTCTCTTCTAATCCGCCGTATCCAACTAGGTGCAGGTTTTTGCGTTCTTGACATAAAGAGACGAGAAGGGGAAAATAATAATGCAAGCCTCTGCTGGATTCACACGCGGGACCCGAAAACGAGATCCGTGGTTAAACCTTTAAAGAAGGCTTTTGGTTTTCAAAATTGGGACCCTGGCCCCCACCTTCCTTCTCTTAAATCTCTCGATTGAAAATGTAAGGTATCTCCGAATAAACAGAATTACGGCTGTTATTATTTCGCACCACAGATCAAGAAAAAAACCTGCCCTTTTTGAGTGGGAGAAGGAAACCCACATTTCTTTTCCCCCTTCCCACACAAGCTCTGGAGACCTAGTTAACCTCCACCTCCTTTGGAAATCTGATAAGCGATATTTATATTCTCAAACCTGCCATTCCCAAATAACGTTCGAGAATATAAATATCGCTTATCAGATTTCCAAAGAGGTGGAGGTTAACTAGGTCTCCAGTTCGTGTCTTACGATCAAGGCGTGGTCGAGAAAATCTCCTCCGACAATGTGCATAAAACTATAAAAAAGTAATCATTTAAAACATAATAAACGGATTAAAAAGAAAAAAAAGAGAGGAATAAACTCAAGGGCCAGGCTGGATGGGCCCCTGGGTCTTTTTCTGCCGTGTCAGTTTTCTATATTTCCTCCTAACAGGCGAAGATATTGAGGAGGGGGGGGGTCACATTTCCCAACTGTCTCCTGCTACACCCCTCCCACAAATGCCATCCTGGCTGACCAAATCCAAGTAGTGGTGGATTGATTTTATTTTATTTATTAAATTTATATGCCACCCATCACTGCTGCCGTGATCTTTGGGCATCTTATAAAGAGAAGATTTAAAAAAAAAGAGAGAGATAATACAAAATGACAAAGAAATGCCAGTTGACTCTGGAGCTACCGGTTCCTGCTTCAGGCTCCAAGGTCTCCTTAGCTTAGCCCGAGGGATGGGCTGGTGGTGTCTCCCCCACCCAGCGACAGGGGAGGGGGGGGTCTGTCAGCGTGGCTGCGGATTTTGTGCAGCCTCTTCGGAGGAGGAGGTTGGAGAAGGCGTGGCTGGTCGGGCAGCAGGAATATCTGCTTGCCAGGTTCTTGCCTGGGTGAAGCGGTTTGGCCCGGTTGGGCATCGACTGCAGCTGAGCTTCCACACGGCCCGGTGGCTCTTCAGCTTGTTAAATGGGGAAGGGACCCTTTCGGGGGAAGCTGGAATCACTCAAGGAAGCAAGTGGAAAACACTGAATGAGCCAGAGGTGGGTGGAAAAAAAAAAGATATGCCTGGTTTTTGTTCCAACTGTTTTGCCCCGATGGGTTTCTTGAGATGTTCCTCCCGTTAGCATCTTCCTGCTTTTAAGGGGCAGGAGGAGGCTGGGAAGAAAACATGGGGATAAAATCCATCCATCCATCCATCCATCCATCCAACCATCTCGGCTTGTCAGTTTTAACCCTCCTGCAGAAGGGTGGGGTATTGATGGGGCCGATAGGGAGGCCTGGCTTTGTCTTCGGCTAATCTCTTCCATCTTCTGCGCCTTCTGGTTTTTTTTGGTTTTTTTTTAACAGCAGTCCTCGTTAACCTTGCAAGCCCTGGTTCTCTTCTTCTAGCCTCCCCCCCCCCACCGCATCCAATAATTGCATCCGCTAATCCAGTTTGAGAAAGAAGAAGAAGAAGAAGAAGAAGAAGAAGAAGAAGAAGAAGAAGAAGAAGAAGAAGAAGAGGAGGAGGAGGAGGAGGAGGAGGAGGAGGAGGAGGAGGAGGAGGAGGAGGAGGAGGAGGAGGAGGAGGAGGATGGGTACCAGTTCTCCAAGACAAACCTCGCAGCTGTTTAAGAGTCCTTTGTCATTGTCAGGAAATTGAAATATCTTGGGGGGGTGGGGGCGGCGGAAAGAAGCAGATTGTTTCCAAGCGCCATATGGGGAATGCACCTGGTGCTTCCCCTTCCCTCCCTCCCTCCCTCCCTCCCCCTCCCTCCCTTTCACAGAAGCTCCAGGATCTTCCACTCCCAAGGCAGAAAAAGCTGGGCCAGTCCTTGGCTTCATCTATA